>NW_017729025.1:125988984-125995087 GCF_001723915.1 Gavialis gangeticus
TCTTTAAGAAGAGGCTTGATGCCTACCTGGCTGGAGTCATTTGAGCCCAGTTTTTCTCCTGCCCAGGCAGGGGGTCGGACTTGAAGATCTACAAGGTCCCTTCCGACCCTACTTCTATGATTCTAGTTTACATACTCTGTTTTTGACATTTTTAGCTTGTCAAATTTTCCTGTCAATGTTACTAACAATATTAGTAATATTGTATCTAGAGCTTATAGATTGATAAGACAGGACTTACCTAATTAAAAAAAATAAAATAAATTTATAATATAGGCCATACACTTGCACATTTAGTAAGTGCAACAAAAGACTGACTACTAGTCTACTCAAAATGACCATTATGTTTGCAGAATTACTCAACATGACATTTGCCCATACACCATTGTCTCTAACCTGAACAGGTTTGCTGATAGCCCAAAACTAAATAAAATGTAATAAAACAGGTTTTGGAAAAGGAGATATACAGACACTTACCCTCAATATTGCATGATATATTATAACCCTAATATCTGGCTAGACTCTCTTTCAAATTTTCAACAAATATTCCTTTATTAATTGGTTGACTAATTCAATAGAGGCATATTAAAATGGTCAAGTATTGAAAACATTTTAGAACAGTGGAGTTACATAACACAAGCATTGTAAAATCTAGTAAGTAGAGCAGATAGCATTTGAGAAGGTTTTTTTTTAATAACCATACCTTTGTGAGTTTAAGTCTGACTTGGCATATTAAAATTAAAAAAAAAACCCAACCCCAAAAATATTTGTTCATGTGTTTAGGTTAGGTTACTTATGTTCCACATGCCATTATTGAGAAAGAATTTAATTTGGAAAAAAATGAAATACTGGAAAACCAAGAAGAGTAAAGATTAGAGTGTTACAATAAAAAGACACCCTAAAAAAAGTTAGAAGACATAGTTAATAAGATGATATTTTTGACACAACAGAAGCATAAAGCATTTACTTTGCCCCCATATGGGTTCCAGTACAATTATGTCAACCATTAGTAATCATTCACCCTGATCAATTGTGTTACAAAGAGCACAGAAAAGGTCATATGGAATGGGACTTGGTTGGTGAAGTTGTGAAGGACAAAGAAAACAGCGGTGTTTTTGTTAAGTATAAAATAACGTGATGTACAGTTTCTCCTGAAATCCCCTGGATGGGCGGGGGTGGAAGTTACTTGTGGAAGTCAGAGAGTAAGACTTGTAACTTCTCTATATGCTTCTTTCCGAATGATGTGCAAAATGATTTTATTCTGTTACCTTCACAATCGTTAGAAAATTCGTATTTCTTCAGCCCACTATGATTTTGAGAGATGGAATTTATAATTTTCTTGTCAACATAGGGCTTCAATTTAACTAAGTTAATTCAGTTCTACTAGTTAAATGATATCTCAGGTTGATGATAAATCTCAATCAAGCAATGATATACAGTCAGCTTTTAGCATTTTATTATATTATTGTGTATAATAAATACAAAAATCAGATACAATGAATCTTACCACAAAAGGCTATTCTTTGAATACACTCAGCATGAAGTTAGACTCTGTAGGAGTCACAGGATAGCTACTATAAATGTTGCATGTGTCACACACCATCAAACAAGATAGACAGATGATCTGGCAGGGCTAAAAAAAGGCAAATGGGAAGTCTCATGCTAGGAGATAGTGTCTTTTCTTCCCCTTGCTCAGTTTGGACAAATCACTTGAACAAACCTAATCTGAACAGCTCCAACAGGTATTGCTAATTGCTTTAAGATGGGAAGCAGTTGTTAACATATCTGTTTTTAATACACATTGTTATTGGTTTTCATTTAACAGAGCTACTCTGAGAACAAGTAGCTAAGAGGACATGCTCCATATGGTCCCAGGCAATATACTAATGTTCAGGTCAATCAAATATACAGAGTGGCTAATGGAGGATTTTACAGGAAGCAGGGAGTTCTGTCTGCCCTGAAGGCATGAAGACATCACCCAACATGAAACATTAGTGAGATATTTGAGATCACAGGAACAAAAAAGAACTCCAAGGTGATCTTTCATCACAACATCGTTACTGATAGAAGCTTAACTTCTCTTGCTGATAGAAGTTTAAATTCTGTAGAGGAAAAAATTAATATTTCTAAAACACTAACATTATACATACACTACAGCAGCAGCACAGAAAATATACAGTAGCACTTAGGGACAATATGTTACCAAAATCAAAATATTGGGAAGCACTTCTAGGAAAGTATTTTCAGTATTAAATGGAGCTGGTACAGATCAGAAGCAAATGAAATAGGCCTGATGGAATTAAGAAGCTGATCCACCCATGAGATGTCAATTATGGGAATTTGGACTAAGTGGCTAGTATCTTATATTAAAGAACCTTAGAAGACTGAAACGGTCTAATATTATGCCACGTGCCAGGTGCATCTGGAAACAAGTGCATCTGGAAACATGGTAGTTTGAAACATGACTCAAGCAAAATGAGTTTTGATCACTTGTACCCTTTTAAGGTACTACCATAGCTTTTGACCAAGCAGGATACAGGATTTCCAATACTATTTTTTCTTCACATTTGTAATCATATTCCTATCTTTGAAATTAAAACTATTTTAATTAAGTCACCTGTAGAATTTTTAAACAAGTCCACATGTCAGCACCTGCTGGCTACCAGAGGATCTAAAAATTAAAAATACATTTTTAAAATGAACAAGGTAGAAAGCACTGTCTACAGGGACAAACAAAACAATATTCAACATGTTAATGCAGAACATGGAATTGTAATTCACCAGGTATAAGACATCTCATTTTGCAGAATTGGGAGTCAGGTATTTACACTATATTCCAAGTTTCAAAAAAAGTTTCTAATGTTGCTGGTGAAATTTTCACCATTTTAGAAATCCAACTACTGGATTACACCTCAACCTGGGCAGACTTCTGTATTGAAGGTATAAATTCTATACTTAGTATTCTATGCAATAAATTCCACCCATAATTTTTGTAACTTCATTAAATACAGGTGCAAGATCATGTTTGTGATACTGAAAGCAGAAGTAGAGCTTGACCAGCAACAGAATGCCATTATATTTTATTTCAAAGACCCAATGATGCAACAGATTTGAGAATTAGGTCATATATTTTTAATAGCAGCCCTAAAATCAATGGTATCGAAATTCAGGATGTTCTTAATCTTTTTAGGAATATAACTTTGTGAGCTTCACAAAACATTGACATGAATGCTATGAAGTGTAAATGTAAAAATATGGCCTGTATTCTATGAAAATATCTAAAACAATTTACTGTAAATGTTATTTACATGCCTAGAGCACCAAATAGGATGATTGCATTCATCTTTTCATATGCTTTATTTCAAAATGTATCCAAGTATAGCTCGTTCTTTTTATCAGTTATTTCAAAGCACTTATGAAAAGTGTCAAATTAAAAGCATGACACATATTAGATCATTATTTATGCACAGAAAAGATACAGTATAGAACTGGCAGAAGTAGTAGGAGCTTTTATGACTTTCTAAGTTGCTCATCAGTGCAGTATTTATACACTATAATTAACATGCCTCCACTGAGACACCCAAAGTAATAAGAAGAGTTAAATCTACACTCATCCATTCCTTATTCTGTCTACTAGGCTGCCAATTGTTTCCAATTAGTGCCAAGTATAGAAGCGTGACAGTAATTTTTATAATGCGGCCACCTATCCACTGAGACCACTAACTCTTTCCAAACAACCAATAAATGATAACTTTTGGTCACTTCAAAAACCAAAATAAATGTACTACAGAGAGGAAAGTTTTATTACAAGTTACCCAAGTCATTCACTCCTTTTACAGTTGGAGTTTCTACTTAAGAGGCTACATAAATTACATATTTCATGACATTGCATAGGTTGGATTCCTGGAAGCTTTCCAGGGAGGTTTTTGGCCAGCCAGTGACCTGAAGCAGGATCTATCAACTGGCACAACTTCCAACAAAGTTTAAAAAAAAAGAGAAAGAGAAAGAGAAAAGAAAAGGAAGAAAAAGCTTTTTGTCATCACAGACATATCAGTTCTGCATTTTATACAGATGATACAACACCAGAGTAAACTGAATATCCAAACATACTTCACTCTGAATAACTTTGCTAAGCTTTTCATGCTAAGAGCTACAATGTTTGCACAAGAGACTGCCAGATCTACAGGATTTTAGTGAACACTGATAGATCAAAATTACTGTACAATGAAACATGGGAATTCTAATTATATTAAAGTGTCACTGTGTGGTGAATATTACAAATATTTAATATGGAAAGAACTAAAATAGGAAAAAGATCTTCTGAGCAATAGATGAAAGCCAAGAATCAGTAACCTATATGAAATATGTCAGAGATGCACAGGAAAAGCTAATGAGGATAGCTCTCGTAGTTGTATGACACTGCCTATGCTTTGTGTTGGACTATTGTCCCTGAGCCAAACTTGAAGATTCATTCTGTAATCCATCATGATCCTGTAGGCCCCAAAATAAGTGCAATTGGCATAGCTTACTGCCATCAAATAATATTTTCCTAAATTTGTGCTAGACTGAACAGTCATGGAAAGAATTGTGTATTGACCACCTAATTTCAAGTGGGTTATGTGTATTCTGACTTCTAACATAGAAATGAACTTCTGTTCAAGGAGATGCCCAGTTTATTTCTGTGGTGAGAAAGCTAGAGTCTGTCATCACAGTAATTTAGAGTGGTTTCCTGTTCCTTAAGAGATTCTGTTACTCCCATTCAACAGAACAAATAGGAAGAGCCAAACTTGCATCACTCTTAGACATTAGACATATTGGTCAAAATTTGATGCAAGCCTGACCCAATCAGTAAAGTAAAGGTCAGTTCTGACAGTCCATTCCCTATGGAAAAATACCAGAAAAAGAGTGGTCCTGATGTATTGTTTGCAGATGCATATCCTATCAACTTAGCTGTTATTTATTTAATGTCAAGAAGAGTTCCATTTCCTTCACTGCATACTTAATGGTTTGTAGAACAGGAATAGGCCCTGTTTTCCTTAACTTTCCTTCAGAAATCTAATGGAGAAATTCAATAGTTTCCCTAGCAGAGCTTTCCTGGCAGTCTCAGATTCTTTTGATATATGCATCTGTGCATGGGAGATGATCTCCCCACTGGAAATTAGCTCACTAAATGTTGTTTCTTCTTTTTAAGGACAAAAACATGGGAAATGGCAGGTTTCCCCTTACAGACTCCTGCAAGGGGCTAGGGGGATGTGCACACATGCGCATGGCAGACAAGCAGCATGGAGAGCAGCTCCCCACAGGTAAGCCTAGTGGTGGCACGGAGGGAGAGTGGGATTGAGGCCCCCATAGTGAGGGAGAGAGGGAGAGAGGGGGTTGGGCAGGGCTGGGGCTGGGGGTGTTGCCTAGCCAGAGTGGTCCATGGGGCCTGGGGCTTGGGACCCAGGACTGGGGCAGGAATGCACAGCAGCAAGGCCTGGTTGGGGAGTGAAATGGAGCTGTGGGCAACTCAGCCAGGGAGCGATGGGAGGGCCAGCTCTTTGCCACTGCACACATTCCTAGGGAGGGGAGGTATGGTTTGTGCATGAGGTGAGGGAAGATGCACGATGGCCACTGCAGGTTTGGGGCTCCCCACCCTGCTGCTCTGCTCCTGGGGGCCTCCACAGCCCAGTGGGCAGGACCTGGTTCAGCAGGGCAGAGCAGGGGGGGAGGCTTGGTGCCACTGCAGGGAGTCCTGTGATACCATGGTGAGGTGCTCCCTGCCCACCTGGTAGCAGCAGGGGACACAACTCCACATCGCTACTCCCACTGCTGCCAGGTGGGCAGGGAGATGATCCTCCAAGCCCAAAGGAAGGTAATCCCTAGGAGGGTCAAAGGGGGCAGGAGAGCATATAAGCCTCCATGGCTCACTAAAAACATCCAGGAATGTCTCCTTGCCAAAAAGGAGGCTTACTCCCAATGGAAAGGAGGGGTCATCACTAAGGAGGACTATTCTGCAGTTGCTCGGGGATGTAGGGGGATGGTTAGGAAGGCCAAGGCAGAGATGGAACAGGGGCTGGCTTCCCGGATTAAGGACAACAAGAAGTCCTTTTTTAAATACATAGGG
>NW_017729025.1:125995779-125999756 GCF_001723915.1 Gavialis gangeticus
GTGCAGGCTCCCACCCTGGGGGTTTTTAAGAGGAGTTTGGATGACCACCTTACTGGGGTCGTTTGACCCCAGTACTCTTTCCTGCCATGGCAGGGGGTCGGACTAGATGATCTGCTCAGGTCCCTTCTGACCCTAGAAACTATGAAACTATGAAACTATGGTGGATCAGAGCTCCCAGCAGCAACACTGAGCCTCCCCACCCAGCTGTGCCTTGCTCTGCTGCCATTTGCTGGGTCACAAAGGTCCCCAAGGGAAGAGCAGCCCAGTGGGAACCCCAAACCTGCAGCTGCCAGGCCATGAACACCACGTGCCCCCAGAGGCTGGGGGGGGCATGGTGACCACCTGCAGGCAGCAGCGGTGGTGGGGGAGGGTGGGGGTGAGCGCCTACCAGTGGGCGATGACCACCCACAGATGCTGGCAGCCAGCAGTGATCGGGGATCACCTGCAGATCCCACTGGCAGAGTGAGTGGTGGGGGGGTGGGATAAGCAACAACCATCTGCAGGTGCCACCAGCAGCGTTAGTGGTGCTTTTCACAGAGGGTGCACTGCCAATCTCAAGGGGGACATATGCATGTGCATGCACCCCCAATGCATTGCCAATGTACCAGGCCACATCCTCCTGCCCATTGGCTCTGCTCCAGCCATGCCACTTACAGGGGAGGGGGAGCCAGGCTCCACACTCCACTCTAGCTGCAGCACCCACCACCTCCCATGGGTGGCAGCCAGGGCTTGTGTGCTGCTGGTGAGGGCAGGGGGCTGCAGCCCCAGGTCCTTGGCCCCATAGCCCTGGCAGCTGGGAGCCTCCTCTGGCAGGGCTGAGGTAAGGGGGGGGGGGGCAGTGAGGAGCACCAGCAGGGCTAGGGGTCTGTGGCTTGGGCAGGATGCATCAGGGCTGCTCAGTGCCGCAAAGCAGTGGTGGGGGACAATCGTAGCTGGACCCATGTCCTGGTGAGCAGGGGGAGTTCTGATTTGCCCTCATAAAAAACCCAAATCAAAACACCAAGATATATAGGTATCTAGAATTTATTTTATTATAATGATTGAGACATTGGTAGACTTCCAAATTGCTTTAAAACTGTAAATATATCAATAAAACATTGTGTTCAACTGATGCCTATATATATAGTGGTGTTTTATTTTAATCATGGTAAAACATGGATTTTGGGGTTTTTAATCAGGGAACCAGGATCCCTGGTTATGACTTTCTATACACTCTTAAACATGCTGGCACCTTTCTAAATGAGAGAAAGTGAATCTGCCTCATTCTGAAAGGGTGAGGGCTGCTAACAAGACATTTTCAAGCACTTTGGGTTTGTGAAATTTGATTCCTCTCTCGGCTGAATTTACCCAAATTGAACAAGACCTTTCAGACATGCTTGACAGGCTGTTTAGGGGAAGAAAGAGAGTACATTCCTGCACATGATTTAGGCACAAGAGGCTTTTTTAAGGAGCTAATTTATGCCACTGGTGGTTATCTTCACTTGTAATTATGATTGGGGTTCTCACAGAGCTTTGCATGTATATTTCTTTTTCAATGCTAACATAAATCAGTAAAATGAAAATAAAAATGCCATTCTAACTTCTGGTTAATTACCTAAATTAATGAAATCACTCAGGAATATATTTGTGTTCTAAGCTTGAATAATACCCAGCCTACTTTCAGAGGGAAAATAAGGGACCCAGCTTGTCATGTAGGCCAAAGAGAAAACATATAGAAGTGTGTCTACACAAATCAGGAGTAGCAAAAGCTCAAGCTTTAATATTTAACTGTATCTCAAGAGACCATCCTCTGAATCTCTGAGGGTGCATCTACATGTTCATTAATGCACCATAATTACAACACATTGAGTACCTGTAATCACAGGTACTAATTTCATGTGCTGTAATCGGCACTACTGCACATTAACACCAGTGCTAACTTAAATTATGCTAATTCGCAGTAGACTAATTCGCAGTAGACTGCACATTAGTGCATTAGTACAGTTTTTCTGTGTCATGCTAATACACAGTAGAATTAGTATACTCTGCCATTGGCAACTTATGTAGATGTGCCCTTATGAAGTAGCATCTCTCTGCTTAGTTTTATGAGGACTTGCCAATCTTATGTTTCAAACTTCCATATTCTATCTGTAAAACACTTATAACTGATGTCTTAGGAAAAGTTTTCTGAATAAGAAACTCTGTTTCTCATATCTATGAAATGGAGGTGCCACCTTCACCTTTTGTACAAGGAAAGTTTTTTCTGTCTTCTTAGGCCTTCTGGAAGCATTTTTGCGTTCTGCTTATTTCCCTCCCAGGCCCTTATTCTGCCTGTAGCCATCCGACACAACTCACATTTAAATAAAGAAACTGTTGGCAACACACACATTGCTCTGCAATATTGGTTTTCACATGCTGAGCATGCCAAATTTAAGTGAATAACAGGAGGTCTTTAAGGAACACTTGAATGTTGCAGAGCACTGAGCTGGTGATTCAAAAGGATTTTTTCCTCTGAACAATCACTGATGCAATGGTTGGACATATGCAGTCTCTTCCTGGAGATAAAGTTTTAAACAAGATGTAAAACTAAGTTCTGACCATTTACTGTCAAAGTTTTTATAGGTCCTTTCTAAAAAAAGAAGTATATTAACCCCAGTGTCCTAAGCCAATTCCAGCATGAGTACTGTAGTTATTGTCTTCAGACCTAAACAGACTATCCATTTTCAACCGGATGCATTTTTCTTTGCTTCTTGTCCTATGCTGTTATGCAGGGCACTGTTAAACAGCTTCTGGGTTTCACCAGAGGTGGCTGCATATAAGGGGTAGATAAAGTGATCCTTTTATATCAATTAGCAATTACTGTAAAGTGCTTTGGGGTGAAATGCCACAAAGGATTAGAACTACAAGTGAAGAATAAGCAGCAGGAGCGCATGAACTCATAAATGGCATAGATTCTATTTTATGTAAATTGCCCTAGTAATAAAGAATGAGCAAAAGGTCAGATAAATACAGAAAGTGACACACAAGCAGAGTTGTCTCTAAATAGAATTTTTCTTTGAGTTTTCTATGAGCCATCAGTACGTCTTTAGGCCAATAGCACCCTCATCTGAGCATCAGCTATTTCAGCATCTGTAATTTTCAGTTATTTCATATTTTGCCTTTATCAATCTCTGAGCTAATTTAATCCAGGCTAATATTCTGTGGGAACTCCAAAATTTTGTAAAGGAGGGCAAGAACTTCTCATCCAAAGCAGGGTTCAAATTACACTTTGACTCTTGAGGGGTCTGCAAAAAAAACTGGACTGCCCATCACAATGCCCTAATAAAAATTGGAGATCTCCCCAGGTTTTGATTTTCAAATCTTACAGGGGGGCTCTCATCTCTTAAAGGAGCTCAGCCTCCCCGAGCTCCCCTGTAATTTGAACCCTGGTGCTAAGTAGCACACTACTTTTGGAAGGATCTTAAATAAGGATCAACTGACTTAAATTTGGAAGCTTTGAAATCTAATAAACTGCACAAAAAAACTGAAACATATCTGCAAATTTGTGAGATCATAGTACTGTTCAACAGGAATCTGACTACTCCACCTGTGGCCTGCTATATTATAACAGGTAATCCAATTCATGTATGAAAAAATATGGCACAGCAACCACTGACAGAATCATTTGTGAATTTCTATATGATTATCAGATTATTAAGAGTTTGGGTTCCATTCTCAGTAGATGGCAACTAAAAGTTGATGTGAAAAAGAAATTCTTTTATTTGCAAAAGAAATATAAGAATTATGGTAATTAAATCTGGTATCCTGAAACTTATAGTTTCATAGTTTCATAGTTTCTAGGGTCAGAAGGGACCTGAGCAGATCATCTAGTCTGACCCCCTGCCATGGCAGGAAGAGCACTGGGGTCAAATGACCCCAGTAAGGTGGTCATCCAACCTCCTCTTAAAAACCCCCAGGGTGGGAGCCTGCACCACCTCACTTGGAAGCTGGTTCCAGAC
>NW_017729025.1:125999822-126001244 GCF_001723915.1 Gavialis gangeticus
GGCCCAAGGACCGAGCCCTGTGGGACCCCACTTCCCACGTCCTTCCAGGTCGAGAAGGACCCATCCACTACCACCCTCTGGGTGCGACTCTCTAACCAGTTGGCGACCCATTGGACTGTATGGGTGTCTACGCCACAGTCCCCCAGCTTCCTAATGAGAATGGGGTGAAAGACAGTATCAAAAGCCTTCCTCAAGTCTAGGAAAACTATATCCACTGCCACCCCTGCATCCAATGATTTAGTGACCTGGTCATAAAAGGCCACCAGGTTGGTCTGATGGAGATAGCGGGGAAAGAAATATCAATACGAATTTCAGGAATGTGAATAGGGCAAAACACATTCAACTTTGTTTTCCAGGACTTGTGATAAATTAATATTGTAAATCAAAATTATGGATTCCATGTAATTATAAACAAGAACTTTTACTGCACCCAGTCATTTATTTTGTATATCTTTACTGACACACACTAAATCCCATACCGAGATTAAAACATACATGAAGGTTAGTGTACCATGTGAAAACACCCAATTATGGAACAAAATACTTCATTAATACCTTTTAAAAATCTTTAATTCTTTTTTAATATTTCTTAGAGAGACTTTGAGCAGTACATGCTATAGTAATGAATAGCAAAGAGAATAACCTAAATTCCATTTGTTTGTAAAACAAACACATATTCTTTTCATCTCAATGCAAAAATGACCCAATGTCTTGTGTTCCATTTAGCATGATTTTTAGACAGCACATCTATACAATTTCTAGATCATTAACTTGTCTTCCTATGTTTCCAAATGTCTTGCAGTTCTGCTGGGTAAGCATTAGTTCATTCATGTTGGTAAAAATGCTACCTTTTATACATCTGATATATTTTACTTGCTCAATTATTTAATACACAGCCACTGTGGGTGAAAAAAATGCATTCTTTATACAGCAAGAACTTAAACTATTGTTTCTCAGGATTCAAATAAAAGGATGAACTTTGCCAGAATGTTAAGTTTTAAACAGAATCTTAGAAAAACAACCTCAGATCTAGTCATTTGACAGAATAATCAGTTTTTGTAGAATTCCAATTGTATACTACTAAATTCAACCTATCTAAAAATATATAGCATATTCCTGTGAAGTTCTACACAGACGAAAAATGGGAATGAATGAAAAAGCTAAAGCAGAATTATGAACAGGAAAGGAAGGAAAGCATCACGATTAAAACACACGATTGTGTCAGCAAGGGGGGGATTCTATTTACAGCTCAGCCACAAACTCTTTATGTGACCTTGGGCAAGTCATTAAGCCTCTTTGGACATGTCCAGATGAGCACGCATGTGCCTCTTGCAACATCCCAGACCAGTTTGAGACACTGCAAGAGGCATGCTGCTTAATGAAAAAATGTCCCTTGTGCTGCATATTTGCAACCCCCCCCCC
>NW_017729025.1:126001585-126002734 GCF_001723915.1 Gavialis gangeticus
CAAAAAAACCCCAACCCCCCCAAAACCCCCCCAAACAAACCAGGGGGACAAAAGCAGGGCGGGACTGGACCATGCCCTGAGGTAACCTGGAAGCTGGTCCTCCATAGAGATGCTCTGGTTTCTGGCTAGAGTGTCTCTATGGTCCTTCTCCTGCCCCACACCCTTAGCGTGCTGGGGCAAGCAAAATAGTGCAACAAGGATGCGGTGTGACCAGGAGCTGGGCACTGTTGCAGGTAAGTTAGGGATGTGGGGGTGGGGAGGTTATGGATGGGGGGTTGTGAAGAGTGGTGGGCTGCCACATGCCTGCCCCAAGCAGCCCGTGGCAGCGTGGCGCTGCCCAATGTGGGCTCTGTACATGCTGAATGGATACAACCTGACCTGACCCAGCCTGCTAGCGCATGGCTTTGGAAAGCACTGGAAAATCCATGCGTTAGAGGACCAGGCTGGGCTGGGTCAGGTCAGGTCCATTCAGCTCAGAGCCTGCATCATGCAGTGCTGCGCTGTAGTGGGGCTCTGCCTGCAGCCAGGCCACGGCCATGTTGGCTGCTGCCGCCAGTGCTGCAGGGGGCAGGTGGGGGGGCAGGCATGTGGCAGCCCCCTCTCGAGCCCCTCCACAAAGCACACATCCCCCCACACTGCACACACCCGGCACTAGCAGCCAGCCAAGCTGTGCCAGTAGCAGCGCTGCCAGACCCACGGTCTGTGCGTGGAGAAAGCATGCGATGGGACCTTACCCAAGCTGGCACAGCCCACTAGTGCATCTTTGCACAGGACCTGGAGTCATGGCTCTGGGACACGCGGTCCTCTGCACAGACATGTGCTAGCTGTGCAGCGGGCCTGCGCAAAGGGGCTAGTATTCACTTTGGATTCGGCTGATTCGGGGAACAGTAATTCGATTTGGTGATTGGAATCACTGTCCTGAATCAATTCAGCTGAATCACTAAATCAGCCAGACCCTTCCCCCGCCCACTCTCCCAGCCCGGCAATGGCTGCCCCGCCCACCTCAGCTCCTGGCACTTGTTAAAAAAAAGCCACATTCAATGGGTGCTGCTGGGTGGGGGGCAATCCCTGCTTCCCCCCACTGCCCCACACTGCATGGGTGGTCTGCCACAAGCCTCCCACCCCCTGCATCCCAACCCTAACCCTAAC
>NW_017729025.1:126003144-126012185 GCF_001723915.1 Gavialis gangeticus
CTGCAGGAATGGTGAGTCCCAGGGTTTTTCTTCCTTTTTTTTCTTAAAGGGCTGGAGCTCACCCAAGTGGGGCAGCCATGTGGGGGCTGGGGGAATGAGGGGGGGGGCAGGAGGCTTGTGCAGATCTCCCCATGCAGTGGGGGGCAGTGGGGGGCAGCAGGGATTGCACCCCAACCCCCCCTCCCCCTATTTACCAGCTCAGAGTCAGCTGCAGGTCCCTGCTGCAGCCACCAGGGACTGCCCAAATCAAAGCTCTCTGAATCTTTTCTGATGATTTGGAGAGCTTTGAATCAATTCGGACCTTTTAATTGGTCCCCCGATTTGATTTGGATTTGGAGATTCGGCCACCGAATAGAACCGAATCTCCTCCAAATTGAATCACCACCCGAAGCTTTGCACATCCCTACTACACAAGCCAGGCTGGGTCACAATGGGTGCATTCTCCATGAGGCTCCGACAGTGATTCACAGCTGCAGTGCTGTGCCTACTGTGGGCCATGGCACATTGCTGCCTGACCCTGATAGAAAATGTGCCTGGCCAGCCCGATGTAACGCGGCCTGGCCCACACAGATAACACATGCTTTTGCACAGGGTCAGAGCCACGCCTCCCGCTTCTGTGCAAAAGCATATCAGTGGGCTGGGCTACACCAGGTCCCGCCGCTTGCTTTCTTCCTGTAGAGACCGCGAGTCCAGGAGCCACCAGCTAGTGCCACGGGGGGAGGGGGAGGGGGACGGGCACGTGGTGGCCCCTTCCCACAAACCCCACATCCCCTCCGCACTACACCACATCCCTCCCACCCCCTCTTGCAAACCCCACACCACTCCCACCCACACACCCCAGTTCAAAGCAGGCCACCACGCTGAGAGCATCTTCCCAGCAATAGCTGTCCAGATGGCAAGGTAGGGGTACACAAGGCAGCAGTGCCACACAAACTCCAACTGTGCAGCCATGACCCCCTGGCAGCTGACCCAGAGGTGCAGACACCTCTGCTATGTCCATGCAATCCCCTTCTGGCAGACATGCAGCCTTGGGGCCACATGCTGTCACAGGTGGCAGGAGGTCATATCCAGGCAGCAGCCCCCACTGCCAGAGCACTGCAGTGGGTAGAGGGTGCAGGGAACTATAGATTAGGGCTGCTTCAGCAATCCAGCTGGCACAAGGAGCTAGAGTCCCCAGATACCAATTGGCCAGGCCCCAGAAGCTTCTGTTTATTTGTATCATCCAAGTACCATGGGCCCTAAGGCCCACCTGGCTAACTAGTAACCCTACTGCACAGGGCCAATGGATGAATAACACAACAAAATTCTGGGGGCATCAAAGGCAAAAAACTAGAAAGGAGTGATGTGAGGGTCAAAGAGTAAAAATGTGAAAATGAGTGCTCCTGAGGGGGACACAAAGCAGAACCTCCCAGGCCAAACCCACCGGTCTTCAAAGATGTCTAAGGAGCCAGTGGACACCACCCAGTTGTGCTCCACCTGGAAATGTGTGTGGACCAGTGATAGCAACATGGACACACAGTCCTCAGGCACCTTCCTGGCCAGAGCCTCCTTGCTGGTGATGTACAGGGCCTACTTGGCTGGGGCCAGGAGGAGGTTGACCTGGAGGTCCTGGGACATTGGAGCCATAGATGGGGTATCCAAAAATAAAAAGATGGGGAGTAAGATTCATCCAGAACCTCAGGAGGAGGTTCTGGAGGTAGAGGGGCTGCAGCCTGGCACACTCAAGCATCATGTGTGCTAGAGTCTCCCTCTACCCACAGAAGGGGCAGGAGACCAGGGTACTGGTAAAGCTCATACATGCCATACAAGCCCATGGTGATGGTTCCGTGGAAGAGCCACCAGCTGAGGTCCACAATGGGTCATGGAATATGGGTGGAGTACAGGCTCAGGGTGCCTCAGCTACTCCCTCACCGAGCAGGTCCTGCCACTTGGTGTCTGGGTGGGATGCAAGGGCCACATATTGGATTGCACGGTGCATAAGCACGTAGAGGTGGCGGTGGTGGATGGCAGAGAAGCGGACCAGTTTGGTGTCCTCCAGTCAGCTCAGGTGATAGAGCAGGAAGCACTGCAAGGGTGGGTGAGGCACTGGCCCTATGACAAATTCTGGAGAGCTGGAGGACACTCGGGGGGGCAGGGACTGCCATCATGCAGGATCTGCTTGACAAAGGCAAGGGTGTTGGGAGGTAAGGCAGATCTCACCTCCTGGACTAGGCAGCAGGTCACAAGCATAGTGGATAAGCCCAAACACCAGGCCAGTGTAGCAGGGTCCTCCATAGTCTAGGAGGTCTCCGATATGAGTGACACCACCCAGGACCACCCTCTGTCACAACTGGGGCACCTCCACCATTGGCACCTCCAGCTGGGGGTTCTAGAGGAGGGGCTCGACGAGCAGGTCAGTGTCCTGGGTGAGTGTTGCAGGGGACCTGGAGGTGAAGACCAACCTCCAGGGTTGGGGGAGGTCCTGGTAGAACCCTGGCAGCCCTTATGGGTCCTGCAGGAAGAAGCCCTGCAGGCCAAGGAGCTGCCAGTCCTACCAAATCTCCCGAAAGTTGTGAAGGAAGGTGCACCCCAGGTAGCCATGTGGCTACCAACACCATATAGCAGTCACTGCAGGGCCTGCAGGCGGAATGTCAGGACCTGGCTGTGCAGGCAAATCAGGCCCTCCCTGGTCATCAAAAGGAGACTTGGGGCTTCCACAGCAACCCAGCACCATTCTGGCCAGGAAAATTCCAGTGCCCATCTCTGGAGCCTGCCCAGGACCTCAGGGGGCATTGACAGGGTGTGGAAGTGGTGCCAGAGAATGGACAGGACCAGCTGGTTCAACACCAGTGCTCTCCCATGCAGGGAGAGACACTGCAGGATTCCCGCCAATGCCCAGAGCTGCTCCACCATCCTTGCCTCCAGCTGGTGCCAGTTCTCCAGTGGGGAGGGGTTTGTGGGGGACAGGTAGACCCCAAGTAGAGCAACCAACCCACGCTCCAGCGGATCCTCCGGAGCACAGGGGGAGTGAGCCCACTTGCCACTCGTCACCCACCATCAGGCCAAAGCTCTTGACCCAGTTGACCTGGGCAGAGGAGGCTGCCAGGCCTCCTCCCATGCCAGGTCACCCAGGTCCTGGACCATGAGAAGCATGTCATTGGCATATGCCAACAGGACCAGCTACATCACCGGCTCCCAGAGCACCAACCCTGCCACCCACCTCTGCAGGAGTGTGGCAGGGCACTGTTTGTGCCTGCCACTTTAAGACCTGGGGCCAAGCAGCCAGCAAGTGCTTAATTGCAGCAGCCATTTTAGAGCTCAGCTCTTTGAGGAACTCAAAGGAGATGTACTCACCCTCCACCAAGAGCCCCCTCTCCACCGCCTTTTGTGTGGCAGCGTTCAAGGCAAGGAAAAAGAATCCCTTGCCATGAAAGTGGGAGGCTGCTATGATCTTGGTGGCCCCCACTACCTGAGCCAGAGCCTGCACCCAGGTCTCAAAGTGCAGGTTCTGTTGCTTAGGTAGTTGGCACTTCACCTCATGCCTGTAGGTGCGTGCTAGGAAGGGGGTCCCACTGCTCGAGGGCTGGAAGGGCTGGCAGTGGAGGGTCCAGGCCCCGTGGCTTTGGATTACCCCACAGCCACCTGTGCATAGCTCCAGTTCCCCCGCTGGAGGAGCCACATTAATGGGGCTGGGGCTAGGGCCAGAGACAGGCTAAGTGGGTGTGTTGGCTGGTGTAGCACACCTGGTCCCCTCAGGTGCCAGTGGTCTAGGCTTGGGAGCGGGGCCCTTGTCCTTCCCACCCCCAGCTATGGAGGAGGCTGAAGAGGAGCCCTTCCCACTGCCCTTCCCTTTGGTCCCTGACGGCGGGGGAGGAGACTTGGGAAGCCCTCTGGGGGGGTCCTGGCCTGGGGAGACCCCCCTAGCCCTGTTGGCTCCCTGCCAGAGTTCTGCCTGCCCCCACAATGGAGGTTGAAGGCTTCTCTACCCCTGGAGGAGGGTGGTTTGACTGCCTCCAGGGTGGGTGCTGCAGGGGCATACATCCCCTCGGGGGCTTGGCTGGGATCTGCCCTCATAATGGGGGCTACAAGAGCTCTGTGGGGGCATCTGCACCCCCAGATGGTTTCTGCCCTGCCATTGGGAGGGGAAAACAATAAAGGGGAAAACAATAAAGAAAACCAAAATATACAGTGGGCCTGGTGAATCTAATAGGGGCAGGTGAGGGTTGTGGGGGGAATGTGGGGAGGGGGAAGGCAGCTGAAGCTCATTGAGCGACAGCCCCACAGGAAAAAAACTGGGAGGGCTATGCTTGGGGAATGTGGTGGATGGGGAACACACACACAAGGCCTGAGGAGACTCAAGCTGACTTACTCAGCCACACAACAAACACCAGGGCAGGGGGGAGTGGACCACAGGAGTCACCACACAAGGGCAAAAACACACTGGGAAGGCTGCTGAGGCAGATGTAAAACATGACTGGAGCGGTGGAGGGGTTTTGTTTGTTGCAGATCAGTCTAGGAGCCCCTCAGGATTCCAGCCAGACACTTAGCAGCAGAGCAATAGGCAGGAAGACAAAGCAGGATCAGATGCAGTGAGGTAACTGTGGGGGAGGGCAGGAGCAGTCAGTCAATTTGGGAGTAATCCAGTACAGGTGTGGTGTTGAGTGGTGCAAGGTGGTGCAACAGGAAATCTCCCTCTCTCCCGAGAGGGGGCAGCAGCAACAGCGTTGGCAGCAGCTGTCTAGTTCAGCCACTCAGGGTGTGCTTCAGGTGAAAGCGGAGGTGAAGTCAAGGGCTGGTCTGCCAAGGTAGCTAGGGCAGGCAAGGCACCTTTAGGCTCTGGCGGTGATGGTGGGGGAGGGGCCCACAGGAAGTACAGGCTCCCTCCCCAGGCTGTCCCCTGACCGCTGCTTGGTGGCAGGATGGGCAGCAGGCTGGGACAGGAGTGCAGAAGCTGGGGTGAGGTTCTGGGGTATGGTGGGCCTTGCCCGAGGGAGGTGGGGGCAGTGGCATGCAGCAGAGGATCTCCCCCACCCGTGGGACGGGTAGCAACAGCAGCAGCAGCCCAAGTCAGGAAGGGGTGCAGCCAGCTTACCCCCAAAAGTTCTAAGACTAAGCCAGCAGCTAGCAATAGCCAGAGGCAGAAAGGGGTCTGGCCATCTTCTCCCCAGAAGCTCCTGAGACCAGGCTTGCAACAGCCTGGGACAGGAAGGGATGTGGCTAACTTCCTCCCAGAGTCTCCTCCCCCAGAAGCTCCTGTCTATTTGTACCATTCAAATAGCACAGGCACTAAGGCCCATTCAGCTAACTAGTAGCCCCTATTGTATGAGGGCTAATGTGTGAATGCTACAACAAAATACTTGGGACAACCAAGGCAAAACGCTGGAGAGGAGTGACAAAGGTCAAAGGGTCAAAACCTGAAAATGAGTGCCTGAGGGAGACGCTGAGCAGAGCCCCCCGAGCCACACCCACTGGGCCTTATAGGCATCCAAGGCCTCAGAAGCTCCTGAGAGTGAGTAGCCCTGAACTGCTTGCCAGGGCAGCTTTTTATACTGCTGGGGCCAGAGCAAGACAGTTTGGGGTTTTTTTGTTTTGGCTTTCTTTTTACTGCTGGGGCCAGCACAGGTGTTGGCCCCAGTCTCTAGCTCTCCCTGGCTACAGATCTGGGCAGAGCTGGGCAGAGTCATTTTGCCCCAAGTGGCGCAACTTGCCCCACACCAAAGTGCATGTTCAGGCACATGCACCAAGGCAAAAATCCCTAGCAAAAAAATGTGCCACTCTTATTTGAGCTGCTGCAAGCACACGTGCCTGAATGTGTAGATACATCCTTTATGTCTTAGTTTCCATAACTATACAAAAGGCAATGATACTTTCCTATATCCAACAGGTATTATGATGCTTAATTTTTTAGTGTTATGAGAGGGAAATACTTTAATTTGTACTTACCTGACACTTACATGGCAACACTATTAGTCAAAAAGGCTGATCATTATGTCCCAGATAAAATCCACCACTTTTTACATAGGCATTATGTCTTATATTTAAATAGTTCCTTCACCCCAAAAGGATTTTAAAATTAAGGTACAATAAATACCTATATACTTTTTGTATTACACAAACACACATGTACACAGAAGCCCTGGATGCTAACTTACTAAGGGTGCCAGATTTCCACCCCTACCCCTGCAGAGTCCACACCCCCGCAACAGAAGCCCCACAACACTGCTTTTGCAGAAGTAGCTGGAGGCATGGACAAAGCACTGCTGCTGTAGGAGCAACAGCAAGGGCAGGCAAGACCACACCGTAGCTGTGGCGGCAGCAGCCAGGGACTGTTTGAGCCACCACTTTAGGAAATACTCCCGCCTCTCCCCCATCCCTCCACCGCCCTTTCAAAACACCCACTGCTCTGGCCCTCAGCAGTACCTCCCTGCCCCCCTCCCCCCAGCCAATGGGTTTGTCCCAGATGCAAACCACTCATTACACCTCTGCCTTCAGGAGTACACTCCTAATTCTCTTTCACTCAGGTCAAGTATTAGTTCAGCAAGCAAATGCCGCATACTGAATTATCAGCTCCACTTTACAATGCTTAAAGAGTTTTCCCTTTAAAATTACTCTTCCATCCAGTTACAGACCAGATGCATCAGTACTTCACTTGTGAGATTAGGGAAGATCAAATCCTGAAACAAAAACATAACTGAGCATTTCATAAAGTGTAAGAACTAGTCTAGGTGAAAATTAAGCCCAAATCTCCACTTTTCTTGCAATCATTTCCTCCTTCCTTTCACGCAACCATTCAAAACAACTTTATCACAGAAATCCAGTGATTTGAGGCTGGCCTCCAGTTATGAATTAGGAATGGGTTAATTGAGTTTGACAGAACAAGAATAGAAAGAGAGAGGTGTTCTCCTAAAACTTAAAATCTGTTGAGTTTTTTTCTTCTTTTCTTTTCTTAAATAGCAAATGTAGATCTTATAAAAGGTGGTGTTGAAATATTAAAAACAAGTACAGTGCAAGTTTCTCTACACTGGCTCACCAGTACACTTCAGCCCTAGAGGGACAGTTCCTAGGTAAGGCAAAGTATCATATTTCCAGTTAAAAAGTTAGTATTTGTCACGCTACAATACTGAAGGTTCCACTGAATATCTCCCCCCGATGCTAGGAAATAAAAGCAGCAGCAATGGGTACTCACACCATATGCATCATCACAGGACTTGTATGATGTTGTGGTGTAGTTACTGTTGATTTTTTAATAGGCCTTTGCAAAGCGTCTAATATTCACTTCAGGTTCAGCCAATTCGGGGGACAGTGATTTGAATCACTGTCCTGAATCAATTCAGCCAAATCTGATTCAGAGATTTGGCAGCTGCCGAATCTCCAAATCAGCCTCATCCCAAGCCTACTCTCAATGGCTGCCCCACCCACTCTCCCAGCTCCTGGCTCTTGAAAAAAAAGCTGCCACTCACCAGCTGCTACCAGGTAGGGGGGTGATCCCTGCTGCCCCTCACTGCCCCATGCTGCATGAAGGGGCTCTGCTATGAGCCCTCAGAAGCCCCAAGGCCACTGCAGCAGCTGGTAAGGGAGGTGGTTTGTTGTTGTTGGGGTTTTTATTTTAAGAGCCAGGAGTTGGGGTGGGCAAGGCAGCCACATGGGGTGGGGCCTGGGAGAGTGAGCAGAGGTCAGGGGGCTTGTGGCAGAGCCCCCCCCACAGCACAGGGCAGTGGGGGGCAGTTGGCTTCGCACCCCCCCGCCACCTGGAAGCATCCAGTGAATTAGGGGCTTTTTTAAAAATGCTGGGAGCTGGGGCCAGGTGGGGCAGCGGGCAGGAGCCAAGAGATGGAGCCTGGCAGGGTCCCCTCTCCCAGTCCTGCCTCCCCTGCCCCCTACTTACCAGCACAGAGTCTGGGTCCAGCTCCCTGCTGCAGTGAGCAGGGACTGCCCAAATCCCTGAAGCTCTCCAAATCAATTTGGACCTTTTAAATTGGTCTGCTGATTTGACTCAGATTTGGAGATTCCACCACCAAATCTGGCCAAATCTCCTCTGAATCAAATCAGGACCCAAGGCTTTGCACAGCCCAATTTTTTAACTATGATCACCGTAGGTGAACTGCACTTTCAGTTCTCTACACCACTAATCAAGTTGCCAATCAGTAGATTTCATAAGATGGGCACTTGTCCACTGGGAATAAACTAAACCCACCAATTCATTTCGTACATACTCTTGAAAGTTAAAACCTTGAAGGTCTGATTTTCAGCCCCCACAACTAGGGCTTCAGGTGCTGATTTGATTCAGAGGAGACTTGGCCCAATTCGGTGGCTGAATCTCCAAAACCAAATCAAATCAGGGGACCAATTAAAAGGTCTGAATCAATTCAGAGCTCTCCAAATCAATTCAGAAAAGATTCAGAGAGCTTCAGTGATTCAGGCTGTCCCTGCCTGCTGCAGCAGGAAGCTGGACCTGGACTCAGAGCTGGTAAGTAGGTGGTGGGGGAGGGGAGTGGGGACCATGGGGGGACCCCTACCAGGCCCCATACCCTGACTGCTCCCCCAGCCCCTGCCCACCCCTGCCCACTCTCCCAGCCCCCTTCATGGCTGCCCTGCCCACCCCAGCTCCTGGCACTTTGAAAAAAAAAAGAAGCCCACACTCACTGGGTGCTGAGGGGCGATCCTTGCTGACTTCCACTGCCCCACAGTGCATGGTGGAGCTCTGCTGTGAGCCCCCTGACCCCCACCTGCTCTCCCAGCCCCCCCATGGCCGCCTGACCAGCCCCAGCTCTGGCCCTTTAAGAAAAAAACAAAACCCAAAAGCCCAGACTCACCAGCTCCTGCAGCAGCCTTGGGCCTTTGGGGAGCTCATGCAGAGCTCCCCACACACCACGGGGCAGTGGGGAGGCAGCAGGTGGTGAGTTGTGGAGGGGGTTTCAAAGAAACGGAAGATGGGGTGGGCAGGGCAGACATTTCTGGGGCTGGGAGAGCAGGCGGGGGATGGGCCTGTGTGATTCAGAGATTCAGACAGTTTGGCAGCAGCCAAATCTCTGAATCAGATTCAGCTGAATCGATTCAGGACA
>NW_017729025.1:126017185-126019385 GCF_001723915.1 Gavialis gangeticus
GAAAAAAAAGCTGCCACTCACCAGCTGCTACCAGGTAGGGGGGTGATCCCTGCTGCCCCTCACTGCCCCATGCTGCATGAAGGGGCTCTGCTATGAGCCCTCAGAAGCCCCAAGGCCACTGCAGCAGCTGGTAAGGGAGGTGGTTTGTTGTTGTTGGGGTTTTTATTTTAAGAGCCAGGAGTTGGGGTGGGCAAGGCAGCCACATGGGGTGGGGCCTGGGAGAGTGAGCAGAGGTCAGGGGGCTTGTGGCAGAGCCCCCCCCACAGCACAGGGCAGTGGGGGGCAGTTGGCTTCGCACCCCCCCGCCACCTGGAAGCATCCAGTGAATTAGGGGCTTTTTTAAAAATGCTGGGAGCTGGGGCCAGGTGGGGCAGCGGGCAGGAGCCAAGAGATGGAGCCTGGCAGGGTCCCCTCTCCCAGTCCTGCCTCCCCTGCCCCCTACTTACCAGCACAGAGTCTGGGTCCAGCTCCCTGCTGCAGTGAGCAGGGACTGCCCAAATCCCTGAAGCTCTCCAAATCAATTTGGACCTTTTAAATTGGTCTGCTGATTTGACTCAGATTTGGAGATTCCACCACCAAATCTGGCCAAATCTCCTCTGAATCAAATCAGGACCCAAGGCTTTGCACAGCCCAATTTTTTAACTATGATCACCGTAGGTGAACTGCACTTTCAGTTCTCTACACCACTAATCAAGTTGCCAATCAGTAGATTTCATAAGATGGGCACTTGTCCACTGGGAATAAACTAAACCCACCAATTCATTTCGTACATACTCTTGAAAGTTAAAACCTTGAAGGTCTGATTTTCAGCCCCCACAACTAGGGCTTCAGGTGCTGATTTGATTCAGAGGAGACTTGGCCCAATTCGGTGGCTGAATCTCCAAAACCAAATCAAATCAGGGGACCAATTAAAAGGTCTGAATCAATTCAGAGCTCTCCAAATCAATTCAGAAAAGATTCAGAGAGCTTCAGTGATTCAGGCTGTCCCTGCCTGCTGCAGCAGGAAGCTGGACCTGGACTCAGAGCTGGTAAGTAGGTGGTGGGGGAGGGGAGTGGGGACCATGGGGGGACCCCTACCAGGCCCCATACCCTGACTGCTCCCCCAGCCCCTGCCCACCCCTGCCCACTCTCCCAGCCCCCTTCATGGCTGCCCTGCCCACCCCAGCTCCTGGCACTTTGAAAAAAAAAAGAAGCCCACACTCACTGGGTGCTGAGGGGCGATCCTTGCTGACTTCCACTGCCCCACAGTGCATGGTGGAGCTCTGCTGTGAGCCCCCTGACCCCCACCTGCTCTCCCAGCCCCCCCATGGCCGCCTGACCAGCCCCAGCTCTGGCCCTTTAAGAAAAAAACAAAACCCAAAAGCCCAGACTCACCAGCTCCTGCAGCAGCCTTGGGCCTTTGGGGAGCTCATGCAGAGCTCCCCACACACCACGGGGCAGTGGGGAGGCAGCAGGTGGTGAGTTGTGGAGGGGGTTTCAAAGAAACGGAAGATGGGGTGGGCAGGGCAGACATTTCTGGGGCTGGGAGAGCAGGCGGGGGATGGGCCTGTGTGATTCAGAGATTCAGACAGTTTGGCAGCAGCCAAATCTCTGAATCAGATTCAGCTGAATCGATTCAGGACAGTGATTTGAATCACCGAATCGAATCACTGTCCCCTGAATTGGATGAATCCCAAGCTAATACTAGCCACTTCACACAGGCCTTACATCTGTCTGTATTCTGCATGTACAAACTCCTTTGTCTTTACAAATTTTGAAGGTGCAAAATCCAACACTTGTGTGCACCTGGGTATTTTTTCCCCAAATGTGTATATATAGAATTTTACCTTTATACCTGCAAATTATGTTTGAAGGTTGTACACATGTGAAATAAAAGCAGAAATATGACTGAAAAGTTGTTCCACAATCATTACCAGTTTTAGTTCTGGATTATATTTGAACCAATAACCTATAGCAACCAGCTATTATTTTGAATAAGGATCTAAGCTTTTGGTTGTTTATCTTTTGTCAAAACCTTACATGTTTGCTTCCCATTAGTAACAGCCTGTGCCAAGGAAATATCAGGGACACCACCACATCCTAGTCTCAAACTAAACTGGTACCTTCTAGGTCTGGGGGGGCACCCGGGGTTCCCCTATGGCCGATCGCTGAGCTGGGGAAGATCGGGGGGGTCCCCCATGTTCTCAGTGGTGGACCCCCC
>NW_017729025.1:126024385-126024979 GCF_001723915.1 Gavialis gangeticus
GTGAGCAGGGACTGCCCAAATCCCTGAAGCTCTCCAAATCAATTTGGACCTTTTAAATTGGTCTGCTGATTTGACTCAGATTTGGAGATTCCACCACCAAATCTGGCCAAATCTCCTCTGAATCAAATCAGGACCCAAGGCTTTGCACAGCCCAATTTTTTAACTATGATCACCGTAGGTGAACTGCACTTTCAGTTCTCTACACCACTAATCAAGTTGCCAATCAGTAGATTTCATAAGATGGGCACTTGTCCACTGGGAATAAACTAAACCCACCAATTCATTTCGTACATACTCTTGAAAGTTAAAACCTTGAAGGTCTGATTTTCAGCCCCCACAACTAGGGCTTCAGGTGCTGATTTGATTCAGAGGAGACTTGGCCCAATTCGGTGGCTGAATCTCCAAAACCAAATCAAATCAGGGGACCAATTAAAAGGTCTGAATCAATTCAGAGCTCTCCAAATCAATTCAGAAAAGATTCAGAGAGCTTCAGTGATTCAGGCTGTCCCTGCCTGCTGCAGCAGGAAGCTGGACCTGGACTCAGAGCTGGTAAGTAGGTGGTGGGGGAGGGGAGTGGGGACCATGGGGGGACCC
>NW_017729025.1:126026228-126029346 GCF_001723915.1 Gavialis gangeticus
GTTCATGAGCCATGCCTGGTACCTCGAGATATGTTAAAAAAAAAAAAAAAAACATTTAAAACTGTGTCTGTGGCTAAATAGCTGATTCTCTGAATCAGCATTGAATCTTTAGATTTGGATTCAGTCAAATTGATTCAGATCACTGTCCCAATTCAACAAATCGAATCACTGCCCCCTGATTCAGGCTGAATCTGAAACTGATTGAATATGGCCCATTTTGCACACCCCTACTATATTTGTATTGTGGTTGAACTGAGGAACTGCAGTCAACAACCAGGGCTCCATTGGATTAGACATATGAGTCAAACTGTAAAATAGGAGAACTGACAGTTGTACAAGGTTCAGGAGTTAAGGAAAAGGAAAAAAAACAAGAATGAATACTTGCAGAGGAAATCAATATAAAAACTAAAGTAATATTTCTGTTTATTGAAAACATTTTCCCATTATCACCAAGATGAAAAGATACTAAATTCTCACCACCATTAAATATTGACCTTCTAAATATCAAAGATGTAATTTGTATCATGTAATGCATGGTTGCTATGGTAATTCTTCATTTGTAATGAGCAAAAAAAAAAAAAACACAATGAAGTGCTTGTGTGTTACGCAAATAGCATTCCTACAGCTCCACAATATTTGATAATTATTTTAATTGATAAGTAGGGTATACTTATGTGTCTATTACCTATCCCCCAATTAATCCTTTTTAATCTCTCTTACCTCTGCTGTGTTGCCAGAAAAACATTTCATTTCTTGTGTTAAGATGAATGATGAACAGAGACCTCTGTTTACATGCTAAAGTTTGTCTGTCTTGTCACTAGTTCTGTCTAATGTATCTTCAATCTCAAATTGTGAGATCTCCATACCATCTTCATTACTTGTTTGTAGATGGCTTACTGACTAATCCAATGAAGCCCTGGTTGTTGACTGGAGTTCCTCAGTTCAACCATAATACAAATATAGTAGCGGTGTGCGAAACGGGCCATATTCAATTCAGTTTCAGATTCGGCCTGAATCAGGGGGCAGTGATTCGATTTGTTGAATTGGGACAGTGATCTGAATCAATTTGACTGAATCCAAATCTAAAGATTCAATGCTGATTCAGAGAATCAGCTATTTGGCCACAGACACAGCTGTAAATGTTTTTTTTTACATATCTCAAGGTACCAGGCATGGCTCATGAACACTGAGATGGTGGGGCAGATGAAGCATCCCACAAAAGTGCGGGGGGGTCCACCACTGAGAACATGGGGGACCCCCCCGATCCTCCCCCGCTAAGCGATTGGCCATAGGGGAACCCCAGGTGCCCCCCTAGACCTAGAAGGTACCAGTTGCAGAGCCGGGGGTTGGGGAGAGGGTCCCCTGTGTGCTCCCCGGTGGACCCAGAAGTGGACTGGAAGTGCTTCTGGTTCACTTCCAAGTCTGCCACCAAGCATGCTGGGGGCCCCCCCTCCCCCCGCACTCCTATGGGATGCTCTATCCACCCCACCATCTCAGTGTTCACAAGCTGCCTGGTACCTTGAGGTACGTAAAAAAAAAAACATTTAAAGCTGTGTCTCTGTCTGAATCACCGAATCTCTCCAAATCAATTCAGAGGGTTCCAATTCAATTTGGAGAAATTAAAGGGTCTCCTGATGTGATTCAGATTCAGAGATTCAGCCGCTGATTCAGGTCAAATTGCCACAGAATCGAATCAGCGACTGAAGTTTTTCACAGCTCTAAAATATAAGTATGCCTTTATTTTTGCTTCCTATCAGGTTAAACCATGTTTGACCCAATAATCCATAGTTAAGGAGTTCTGTATTTCTCTAATAGTGATGAGAAATATAGGCAAAAAGAAAACATTCTGCATTGAAAAAACTGCCACATGCCTACCAGAAGTTGGACTACTTTCTAAGAGTACTAAGTTTAGCATAAGATCAGGCACCAAGTAAGCATTCACCACCAGCATTGCCAGCACTTGTGTTATGTCACAAGTACTGTGATTTGGGACAGATTTTTGTGGTAGCAACCAAAGACTATTCAAGACTGTTGCTAGAGCAGCTTCCCACTTCAGTCATTACAGGAAGCCATGCCACAAGCAATATCCTGCACATTCCAGGGAACCCCTATGCAAGAGCACATGCAATAACAGAACAAAATAACATCCTCCCTTCCCTCCCTCTCCCTTCCCCCTACTGGGCCTCCTGATTCCTTCCAATTACTTCCTCATTGGTTATGAATAGCTTTGAGTAATGCTAATGACATTAAAGATTCATTAATAACATTTTATACAATTTTAAAATCCATCCCATAAAAGAATTCTAAATGATACAGGGGAAATGGCAATTTAAGTGGCTTAGGACTTATGGGGCTTCTGTCTTTATGGGACTCTTGTCTTTGTAACTATGGCAGGAGGGCCCTACTATATACTCAATACAGGCAACCCTTGCTTAGTGCTCTTAATTGGTTCTGGAAAAAAAGAGCGCTAAGCAAAACAGTGTTAAGCAAAACCCATTTTCCCATAGGATTTAGTGTAAATAAAGATAATTGGCTCTGCACCACCTGCCAGCCCAGACCCTGTGCTCCTGCAGCCCAAACCTGGGCCCTGCTAGCACGAGCCCTGCTCTCCTGCTGCCCCTGGCTGGGCTGCTCCTAGCAAGGCACCATGCGGGCTTTACCAGGGAAGGCATCAGCTCCTCCTGGCCTCATTGTTCCCTCGCTGTGATGGCCCCTGCCGCCCCACACCCGCCAGCCACCAGTGCACCTGTGCATGGCTCCAGCTGCCCCACCCATGAGGCCTGAGTCAGGGACCTGCCCACCCAGGGATTTATGGTGAAAGAGCAGCATGGCTCTGGCATGGGGTAAGCAGTGAGGGCACCCACCCACCCACGCCCCACTTTGCCCAGTGGCTCCCTCCAGGACACCTGGCACTGAGACAAGCAGCCACCACCAGATTGCTGCAGGCTCAGGACAGCATCTGTGCCCAGCAGGTGAATGTGTGACCACAGCAGAACAGGGCACAGGCTGCAGCCTGGGGGCAGGGGAGCTCTGTGGGCTCAGCTTGCACTGGCACAGGCCCTGCACTCCTGCCAGCCCTGGCCTTGGGCTCTGCACTCCTGCTGCCCCGCTGGCCCAG
>NW_017729025.1:126029357-126030529 GCF_001723915.1 Gavialis gangeticus
CTCCTGCTGCCCCGCTGGCCCAGGCCTCACGCTCATGCCCTGCACCTGCCCCTTTTTGCTGCTGCCGCTGGCACTCCTCCCAGCCCACTGACTGCTCCAGCACCACGTGCCAGAGCAGACCCTGGCACCACATGCCAGAGCAGACCCTGAGCTCCTACCTGGGCTCCATGCTCATACTGCCCAGCCCCCACCCACCCCTTCTCACTGCTACCACTCCTCCCTGCCACCCTGAGCGGACCCTGAGCTCCTGCCACCCCTTCCTGGCTCCCACCGGCTGCCAGTCACCCCTTCCTCAACACTGCCGCTGCTGCCACCATCACTGCTTCTCCCCACCCCTGCACTGAGCATTATAAGAAAACCCACTGAGCACTGAGTGAAATCAGGTAGGTATTTTAAATGAGCACTAGAACAAAATCACGGTAAGTGAAACTGCGTTAAGTGGGGGTTGCATGTATACACCGGCAGGAGTTTTTCTGCTACCAGAGTTACACCACCTCCCTAATGGGAGAAGCACAGGTAGCAGATGCTTTCTGCTGAGGGTTTTGTTGACAGTTATGTCAACTATAGAATGTGCTTCCTTTTGGATATTTGGTTTTCCCCACCACCAGGTGGGCACTGAGTGAAGGGAGGGCAGAAGGACACTGAATGTGCTTGTGGCCATCCAGCTCTAGTCTTTTCTCATCACCTTTCCCACTAGCCATTTTTCATTTCTCCATTCACTTGTCAGATTTGATAGTGTTTACCATCTGCTTAAAATTTTTCTCTGGCTCTAAACGGGTAAAATTTTATCATTTACAATCTTCTCTTAAAGAAAAGGAATATCTTGTTCACTATGTAGAACTTTTCCTCCCCATTCCCCTCCCCAATATAGTATTTTCATTTCTAAAACCAAAAGCAAAGCATATCTAATCATGCTTTTCTAATCAAAGAACAAGAGGGGTTTCCAGTGGCTGTATTTGAAATACCAGGTTTCCTATGCATACATCAAAATTCTGCCCTGTGTCAATGCACAAAGACCAAAATATTATGTATATTAAGTATATATCACCTTGCGCACAGGAGTTTAGAAAAGGATAGAAAGTAGGGCTGTGCAAAGCTTTGGTCTCTGATTTGATTCAGCAAAGATTTGGTCTGATTTGGTGGCCAAATCTCTGAATCCAAATCAAATCAGA
>NW_017729025.1:126030540-126032546 GCF_001723915.1 Gavialis gangeticus
TCTAAAGAATCAATGCTGATTCAGAGAATCAGCTATTTGGCCACAGACACAGCTGTAAATGTTTTTTTTTACATATCTCAAGGTACCAGGCATGGCTCATGAACACTGAGATGGTGGGGCAGATGAAGCATCCCACAAAAGTGCGGGGGGGTCCACCACTGAGAACATGGGGGACCCCCCCGATCCTCCCCCGCTAAGCGATTGGCCATAGGGGAACCCCAGGTGCCCCCCTAGACCTAGAAGGTACCAGTTGCAGAGCCGGGGGTTGGGGAGAGGGTCCCCTGTGTGCTCCCCGGTGGACCCAGAAGTGGACTGGAAGTGCTTCTGGTTCACTTCCAAGTCTGCCACCAAGCATGCTGGGGGCCCCCCCTCCCCCCGCACTCCTATGGGATGCTCTATCCACCCCACCATCTCAGTGTTCACAAGCTGCCTGGTACCTTGAGGTACGTAAAAAAAAAAACATTTAAAGCTGTGTCTCTGTCTGAATCACCGAATCTCTCCAAATCAATTCAGAGGGTTCCAATTCAATTTGGAGAAATTAAAGGGTCTCCTGATGTGATTCAGATTCAGAGATTCAGCCGCTGATTCAGGTCAAATTGCCACAGAATCGAATCAGCGACTGAAGTTTTTCACAGCTCTAAAATATAAGTATGCCTTTATTTTTGCTTCCTATCAGGTTAAACCATGTTTGACCCAATAATCCATAGTTAAGGAGTTCTGTATTTCTCTAATAGTGATGAGAAATATAGGCAAAAAGAAAACATTCTGCATTGAAAAAACTGCCACATGCCTACCAGAAGTTGGACTACTTTCTAAGAGTACTAAGTTTAGCATAAGATCAGGCACCAAGTAAGCATTCACCACCAGCATTGCCAGCACTTGTGTTATGTCACAAGTACTGTGATTTGGGACAGATTTTTGTGGTAGCAACCAAAGACTATTCAAGACTGTTGCTAGAGCAGCTTCCCACTTCAGTCATTACAGGAAGCCATGCCACAAGCAATATCCTGCACATTCCAGGGAACCCCTATGCAAGAGCACATGCAATAACAGAACAAAATAACATCCTCCCTTCCCTCCCTCTCCCTTCCCCCTACTGGGCCTCCTGATTCCTTCCAATTACTTCCTCATTGGTTATGAATAGCTTTGAGTAATGCTAATGACATTAAAGATTCATTAATAACATTTTATACAATTTTAAAATCCATCCCATAAAAGAATTCTAAATGATACAGGGGAAATGGCAATTTAAGTGGCTTAGGACTTATGGGGCTTCTGTCTTTATGGGACTCTTGTCTTTGTAACTATGGCAGGAGGGCCCTACTATATACTCAATACAGGCAACCCTTGCTTAGTGCTCCTAATTGGTTCTGGAAAAAAAGAGCGCTAAGCAAAACAGTGTTAAGCAAAACCCATTTTCCCATAGGATTTAGTGTAAATAAAGATAATTGGCTCTGCACCACCTGCCAGCCCAGACCCTGTGCTCCTGCAGCCCAAACCTGGGCCCTGCTAGCACGAGCCCTGCTCTCCTGCTGCCCCTGGCTGGGCTGCTCCTAGCAAGGCACCATGCGGGCTTTACCAGGGAAGGCATCAGCTCCTCCTGGCCTCATTGTTCCCTCGCTGTGATGGCCCCTGCCGCCCCACACCCGCCAGCCACCAGTGCACCTGTGCATGGCTCCAGCTGCCCCACCCATGAGGCCTGAGTCAGGGACCTGCCCACCCAGGGATTTATGGTGAAAGAGCAGCATGGCTCTGGCATGGGGTAAGCAGTGAGGGCACCCACCCACCCACGCCCCACTTTGCCCAGTGGCTCCCTCCAGGACACCTGGCACTGAGACAAGCAGCCACCACCAGATTGCTGCAGGCTCAGGACAGCATCTGTGCCCAGCAGGTGAATGTGTGACCACAGCAGAACAGGGCACAGGCTGCAGCCTGGGGGCAGGGGAGCTCTGTGGGCTCAGCTTGCACTGGCACAGGCCCTGCACTCCTGCCAGCCCTGGCCTTGG
>NW_017729025.1:126037546-126050480 GCF_001723915.1 Gavialis gangeticus
AGCCCCACTACATTGTCACCAGGACCTCCAGTTGGATCAAGTTTACGGACATACTCAAGACCATTATTTTATAGGTACTGTCAGTTAAAGGCTGCACATCACAGAAGACATGGCCTCTGTTTTGGTGCAACTTTCGTTACCAGACACTAGGGCTGTGCAAAGCTTTAGTTGCTGATTCAATTTGGTGGAAATTTGGCCCAATTCGGCAGCCGAATCTCCAAAATGGAATCAAAACAGGAGAGCCTTTAATCTCTCCAAATCAAATCAGAACCCTCTGAATTGATTAGGAGAAATTCAATGATTCAGACATAGACACAGCTTTAAATGTTTTTTTCTATATACCTCAAGGTACCAGATGTGGCTCATGAACCCTGACATGGTGGGGCAGATGAAGCATCCCATGGGAGCATGGGGGGGGTCCCTAGCGTGCTCGGCAATGGACCCAGAAGTGGACCAGAAGCACTTCTGGTCCACTTCCGGGTTTGGCACGGCGGGCGCAGGGGACCCTGCCCCCTGGCTCAGTGACTGGTGCCTCCTAGGTCTGAGGGGGGCACCCAGGGTCCCCCCACGGCCAATTGCTGAGTTGGAAGGGCATGGAGGGGTCCGCCACCGAGTACACAGGGGGCACCCCACCCTCCTGTTGGATGCTCCGTGTGCCCCATCATCTCAGCATTCACGAGCCATGCCTGGTACCTCAAGGTATGTAGAAAAAAGCATTTAAAGCTGTGTCTATGGCCAAATTGCTGATTCTTTGAATCAGCATCAAATCTTCATATTCAGATTCAGCCAAATCAAATTGGGGACAGTGATCTGAATCAACTAATTGAATCACTGTCCCCCAATTTGGGCCAAATCTGAATACGAATTGAACACAGCCCATTTCACTTACCTTGAATAGAAAGTACTTAGATGTAGTTTCATAGTAGTTTCATAGATTCTAGGGTCAGAAGGGACCTGAACAGATCATCAAATCCGCCCCCTGCCCTGGGCAGGAACGAGTGCTGGGATCATAATACCCCAGCCAGATATCTCTCCAACCTCCTCTTGAAGACCCCTAAGGTAGGGGAGAGCACCACTTCCCTTGGGAGCCCTTTCAAGAGCCTGGTAGCCCTAACTATAAAGTAATGCCTCCTGATATCAAGCCTGAACCTGCTCTCACTCAATTTGTGGCCATTATTCCTTGTTATCCCAGGTGGTGCCCAGGGAAACAGAGCCTCACCTATCTTCCGCTGGTCTCCCCTGGTGAGTTTATATATGGCCAGCAGATCTCCTCTCAGTCTTCTCTTATGGAGGCTGAATAGATTCAGGCCCTTTAGTCTATCTTCGTAGCACCTGGTCTGCTGCCCGCTGACCATGCGAGTGGCCCTCCTCTGGACCCTGTCAAGGTTAACGACATCCCTCTTGAAGTGCAGCACCCAGAACTGGATGCAGTACTCCTACTGTGGCCTGACCAGCACCGCATAGAGGGGAAGGATCACCTCCCTGAACCTGCTTGTGATGCATCTGTAGATGCACAACAAGGTGCGGTTAGACTTATTGACTGCTTCCTTGCATTGGTGGCTCTGTCCATTCTGGAGTCAGCAATGACTCCAAGATCTCTTTCAGCCACTCTGTTGTTGAGAAGGGTGTTCCCCAGCCTATAGGTGTGTTGCAGGTTCCTTCTCCCTAGATGCAGCACCTTGCACTTGTCGGCATTGAATTTCATCCTATTCTCATCCACCCACCTCTGTAATTTGTCTAGATCTAGCTGGATTCTGTCCCTCCCCTCCAGTGTGCCCACCTTGCCCCACATCCTTGTATCATCAGTGAATTTGGACAACGTGCTTTCCACGCCCATTCCATGTGCATAGAATGGGTGAAATTCTGGCACTGCTGAAGTCAGTAAGGTCTTTGTCATTGACTTCGGCGGAGTTGGGATTGCATCCACTGTGCTTAATTCAGAAGTATAAGCCTGCATTATTTATCATTATTTATCACTTGCTGATATTTAAAAGAACTATATTATTTTTAATGCACGCCTGCAAATTCAGTAAATTCCCTAGGTATAATGTCCCTTAGGGGATACTTTCAAATCTGTCATTGGTCCAGCCGGCTGCATGAGCAGAAAAGACATCTTGGGTCAGACAGCCCCAGCCAGGTGACTGTCCAGTGTTCTCTTGAAGACCTCTAGGGCAAATGATTGCACCACCTCTGGGGGGAGCTTGTTCCATAGCCTGGACACCCTAGTTGTGAAGAAGCTTTTCTTAATGTTCAGCCTGAAACCATCTTCCAGGAATTTGTGGCCGTTTTTTCTAGTTTTCCCCCAGGGCGCTCTGGTGAACAGTTGCTCATCAAGCCCCTGATGTGCACCTCTGATATAGTGGTAAACCACAATCAGGTCCCCTCTCAGCCTTCTTTTCTTTAGGCTGAAGAGTCTGAGATCCCTCAGCCTTTCCTCGTATGGCTTGCCATGCAAGTCTCTGATCATATGAGCGGTCCTTCTCTGGATCCTCTCAAGCTTTAGTACGTCCTCGTTAAAGTGCAGAACTGGACACAATACTCCAGCTGCAGCCGCACCAGTGTTGAGTAAAGTGGGAGAATCATTTCTTTACTTTTACTGAAGATGTATTGATTGATGCATGTCAGAGTTTTATTGGCCCTACCAGTTACGGCGTTGCATTGCCAGCTCATATTCACGCTGGGATCTATTGTTACCCCCAGATCCCTTTCATTTGTAGTGCTGGTCAGGTTAGCAATGCCCAGCCTGTAGGTGTGCTGGGGGTTCTGCCTTCCCAAATGCAGCACTTTTCATTTCTCTACATTGAACTTCATTTGGTTCCGTTCCCGCTCCCAACAAACAATAAACAAACATACTTGTCACATTAGAAAAAGAGGGAACACCTATAAGCAACAAAGCAAAGGAATAAGGACATTGTAAATTTCACAATGCCTACATACCGAGTAAATTTTGTGAAGTATAAAGAAAAGCATAGTTCATTATAATTCAATAACCCACTCTTTCATTAGCCATCTCATAATATGGGTGTGACATGACAATTTTGAAAGAGAAATAATCATGTGTATTACAGACGGGTGTTAGCAACTTTCTAAATAAGGCTGCAGAAGAATTTCTATTAATGAGCTGATTTTCCAAAATCCTGTAAAATCCAAACTGCCTAGCCACACTGGCTAGAAAACTTCTATGCCACATCAGTAGCGGGAGTATATGATGAATGTTTGTATCAGTTGACCAAGTTGTTCTTGGGATGGTTCCCTTTAGTCCCACCCTCACTCCTCCACTTGCTTTTAAATAACACTTAAGTAGTATTTTCTCCTTAACTTTTTGTCCACAGATTCAAAAAGGAAAGCAAATGTCATAGATATCTCTGACCTTCACTGGTGCACCTTGTTCTTTCCCAGAAATACGATTAAAAAGTTGTAACTTTTTGATTTGGTTCTTAACCAGGCATGTTAGTTCATTCATTAACTGTGCATGCTCACGAGCTGCAAAATGACTCCTCTTCGTACAGCACATCAATGAACATCTCCTCAAAAAAATAAAAAGGGGCCAGGGAAGAATATGGGATGGTGACTGAGCAACCTGCTTACTGACCCACATAGGAATAGGTGCTGACCCCAAAGATTATCAATTAACTGACATGAAATTAAGGTATTCAAATTACACAGTGCTCCTCATGCCCATCCAGAATGCTGGAGATTAATGCCAAAAATGAAAATGTCAGGAAATAATCAACTCCAAGGATAAGTGATACTTTCCACACACCGTAGGCAGATACCCTAAACTTTTTTCCCCTGTAATAATGACAGAAGGAAGAGGAAAGAATTTCAGTGCCTTACACCCACCTCTTTGACAGCCATTTCCTCTGTACCCAAAAAACCTTCAGTTCAGCCCTCTTATTCACCATTAATTTAGAGAATACTGACTATGTTTGATATGAGCTGGTATGAGCTGAAGCTGCAGTAAGATGCTGAGTTCTTCCTGAAGGACTCCTTCAGAAAGGGATTGGAGTGAGAGACTAAAAGTGATACAATGCCACACAACATAACTTGGGCTGGTTTCTGTTTTCTTAACATTTATGTCTTTATTCTTCTTATAACATTAATTTTCTTGTATAGACTTTGTAAAGGACACCACTTTTCCTGGGTTTTTTCCTAAAGTTTGAATTTTAAGGGATTAATTCCCAGGTTTTGAAAGAACACGTATTGACTGGCTTTATTGGAAAATCATAACCAATACTTGGTTATTCCTCATTTCCTTTTCCTACAAGAAACCTTTGGGGTTCCTACTAGAAAGTTCCTCAAACCCTTTTATCATTAAGTACAAGGGGGTCTAGGAGGAATACATGCATGTAGAAAGATAGCAAACCAGGAGTAACTAATTGGGTGTTAGAAGGGAAAGGAGAGAAAGAAAACCAAGAGCAAGTGAAATCAACCTGCAGTCCATGGACTGAAACTAGCCCACCAAGCAGTTGTTATCCAGCCCAGGATGCTGAGATGTTGGCAGATGTGGGGGAAGTGACATCCTGGTCAGAAGCATGGCACCAGCACGGGGAGCAGTGGCTCACATTTAGAGTGGCTTGAACTACTGAGGCCCACTGTTCCTAAAAGGCTGCTGGCCCCTGCTGTACATGGTTGCTGGGAGTTTGTTGGATATCGAAATCCCTCTTGAATGAATCCTGTTCTTCTGCAATCTCTACAAATGAGTCAATACTCTATTATTAGATTCATATTTTCTTTTTAAAACAAAATTAACAAAATCACCAAAGCACACATGACAAAAATAAGAGGTTGTGTGATTATAACAGTGTAAACCCCATTTTCTTTAACCTCACCTTCACCTTGCTGCTCATATCTAAAATTAGATTGTAATCTCTTGAACTATGTTTTCCCATGCCTTCATCTTGCATATTTTAGGCATTACTAAGTAAAAATATAATAATTTCTAATGCTCTTTCAGATCTTTCTAAATTAAAGAAATGTTATATAGGAAATATGAGATTAAACATTTGATAATCCCAAATTTGCAAAATATTAAATGTTTTTAACCATGTCTCGATATATTGAGGCTATGAGCAGAATACATAAATACTCTTTTTCCATGGCATGCTGCCATGTTTTTAAAAGATCAAATTCAATAATGTTTAAGTATTTTCTAATACCATAATAATTTGTATAAGCAAAACTCAAACATTCTAAGAGTAAGGTCTAAATAGCTCAAAACTAGTCCTTATCCAATTCTCAAACACATTGTATTTTATTCCAGTAATCTCATCACTGTGATAAGTCTGAACTAGAAGTATTTAAAATTTGATAACACATTAAAAATTCAATCATAAAGCTCCACCAAGTGGAAATCCTTAAAACTACACTAAGAAACCACTTACATACTATCTTACATACTACCAAGTCAAATGTTATAAACTGAAGGTAACAGAGATCCAGTTTTAACTCCAAATGAATCCAACAGACAGTAACCTTTCCCCTGTCATCCCACTGACCATCATTTTTACATTATATAATTAGGCCACTGACTAAGAAAACAATATTTATAAAAACAGTAATTGAATTCCCCAAAATATGTCAAGTTCTGTCAATTTGAAGTGTATTCACAACGTTCCATTTGCTATCCCTAGCATGAACTAAAAGAACTTCTGGACTCCAATTTACTGTTTCAGAGAAATCACTCTGCTGGGTCACTGGAAATGCCATGGGCAACCTTTAATTCATTTTCTTAATAAGCAACCATGGTTATTTATATAGAATTAACAGGCATTACTATTTGAGGTGGCATCAGAACCTAGAACAAACGCAGCCTGTTAAATGGTTTGCTCTCTCTCACAAATAAATTATTCATCATCTGTGTAGTTTTAACAACCTGATAAAAACCGTTAAAAGCATAGCTATGCTGCCCAGCAGGTAATGCCATTTTTATTAAACTATAACTATCATAAATAAATAACTTACTTATGAAGTATTAATAACATACCTCAACTTCTAGCAACCGACAGGTTTTGGTGTAGGAGCTATAAAGCATGCTATGGTAATTTTGCTCCAATAAGAGGGATTTTTTAAAAATCTCAACCAGATATGCTAGGCCAAATTCTCATCCAGTATAAAACTGGATGAATTACACTAAACACAATAGCTTTCTGTACTTAGCTCATAATTAACCACAGTACCTGAACTTCTATAACTATGGCTAGGTACAGTTGTTACACATACAGTGTGATAAGCACACAAAAACTGCTCTACAGCCATAACCAAAGACATTTGTTGCACATAGAGCACTTTAAAAATGGCATATCCTGCTCTAAGTTAACTTTGGATGGATGTGGTATCAGTCTAAAGTGTTTTAAGTTAGAGTGTTTTATCAAATGTCTGCACCAGATCCCATCACAACTCAAGTAACGTCTCAGTTTGTTGGTATCCCAGGGACTCTTCCAGGGTGGTGTGCTAGCCTTGGCCAGTGCTTGCCTGTTTTGGATGAGCACCAGCTCAGCCCTGCCCCTGGGCTGTCACAAATTGGAGACAGAAGAGGCTCTCTCTCCTCTCTGTGCAGCCAAGTGGGGTTGGGGGAATGGAGACCCCTGCAATAGATCCCCTTAGATTGCTGGCTAAGGGGCTAGGCTGGATCTGCACAGAGGGGGGCTCTGTTCCCCAACTACTCCTGCCCCCAGGTCCCACTGTGGCAAAAAGCCATGCACAGCTCCAGGCTGCAACTCCTGGCCACTCTGAGAGGGGCCACTCTGGCAACTGTCAGGAAGCTGGATCGGGGTAGAGAGGGGGAGAGGAAGTGCCCCCTGCCATGCAGGCTCCCCGTCACCAGTTTGCTGGGTCAGGTCTTGTGAGGGGCCAGGCCAGGTCTGTGTGCAGGGGGACTCTGTTCCCCGACCCTGCCTCAGCCTCCTGACAGCTGAAGCCAGAAGCTGCAGCTTGGAGACATGTAGCTCTTTGCTATGCTGGGAACTGGGTCCAGGGGTGGGAGAACAGAGCTCCCCTGCTGCATTTGCTGGCTCAGGTCTTGGGGGTGGGAGAGGGGGGAAGGCTAGACCACATCTCTATGGCAGGGGTGTTCTGTTCCCGCATCCCTGTCCACAGTGCAGTGAAAAGCCCCACACAGCTCTGAGCTGCAGCTGTCAAGAGGCTGGGGTTGGGGGAGGGAGTGGAGCCCCCCTGCCATGTGGACCTGGCCTGCCCCTCCAAGACCTGAGCCAGCAAGCTGGGGGAGCCCACTCAGCAGGGGGTTCTGTTTTCCCCCCCTGCCCTGCCCCAGCTGCTGCTGATAGCTGCCATCTGGCAGGGGGTGGCAGGGCTGGAGAGAGAGGCCACTCTGGCAGCCTCCTGGGAGGTGTGAGGGAGTGCTCCCAGCCCGCTGGCCTCAATCAGTGCAGGCTGCTTCCATGCCTCCCACAAGGGCAAACATCAGTTCTGTTTGCTCCCACCTTAAGCTAGGGCGCTTTGAGTAAAGCACGATAGAGTGCTTCTGCCTCAGGCTTTTTTAACATCTGTACTTAGCCTACATGTTCCTCTCCTACAGTATGGTAGCAGTGTACATAATCAGCCATCCTGAATTGAAACTTTTTCTTTCGTATCTTCAGGAAGACACACTATCACAGTAATTAAGTCAAATGATACACACTAGAATATTATTGAGCTAACTGAAATAGGGAACACCGGTTGTGTTCTGATAATCCTACACAAAACTACCTTGATTACTAGAAACTCAGGGCATTTTTACATGTGCTGCGGGATGCAGTACCAGCTACTTTAATTAGAGAACCATGCTAATTAAAAGCACCCATGCATCACATGAATCAGCTTTGCCACAAGTCCCCGCACTCAAAAAGTGGTGGTAGGGCACTTTGAACTAAAGCTCATTGAACGTGTTTTATTTCAAAGCTCACTGCCATCATTTTTTCAGCGCGGAGATATTTGGCAATGCTGATACACATGACACAAAAGGCTGCTGGAGCACATCAATTTCCATGCTCCAGCAGACTCGATTAATCAGGCAAACCCCAGCCTGCAACTCGCTCCTCCTCCCTTCTCTCCCCTCCCTTCCTACAGGCACCAACAGGGGTGGCATTGGGCCACACCAGCCCAGCCCCAATCTCATAAGAGATTGACCCTAGGGAACAGAAGTTCATTAAGGTGCTCCAAAGTGAAGTGCCTTCATCTGATCCCTCATTAAATGACAGTTACTTTGTTGTGCAATTGGCCACTTTTAAAGCATCCTGCAGCCATGTACGTGTGTCATGGCATGAGTATATAGAACACTTTCAGGGGACTGATTGCATGACAAATGTAACTTCTGCCTGTGCCCATAGTGTGGTTTTACTTCCCCCCATGCCTTACATTTAATGCTACTGTTAATGCAACCCAAAAATGCATTTGCTTTTAGTGTGACAGCATCCCATTGCTGACTCAAGTTGAACCTAAACCACTATAATCCCTAAATCCTACTGACAAGACATTTATCCCCATTCTGTGCTTGTACATTTTTTTCCCCTAGGTATAGGAATTTACATTTGTCTTTCTTGAAATTAATTTTGTGGCCAGTGACAGTTCTTCAGTTTATCCAGATCTGTTTAAATGTAAACCTGTCCTCCAAAGTATTTGTAACCCTTCCTAGTTTTGTCACCTGCAAACTTGATCAGCATACTCTACCCTTGAAATAAGTCATTAATAAAAAATTTTAAAAGCACCAAACCCAAAACAAATCTTAGTGAAACCACATTTTAGAATTTCTGCCATTCTGACATTGGTCCATACATATAGTTAACTTTGCAGTTATTTACCCACTTACATCAACATAATGGTAATTCTATCTAGTGCACATTTCTCCAACTTATTTACAAAAACAGCACGTGGGACTTCAGCAAAAACCTTAAAGTCCATATACATTAATGTTAATTGCATAACCCTTATCCACCAAACTGGTTACCCAAGAAAAAAAAAAAAAAAAGAAAAAAGAAATGAAGTAGGTTTGACATGATTTGTTGCTAATGATCACCCTTCCCAACCTTTAGGTGTTTACAAATTGATTGTTTCATAAAGTTGCTCTAGTAACTTCCCAGACACTAAAGTTAGCCTGAAGTTTATAATTTCTCTTTCCACCACCTTTTAAAAATGGTCACTGTGAGCTCTTCTCTATTCCTTTGGGATCTTACCTCTTAGCCAAAAAATTGCAAATATTTTGGCAAGTAGCTATGAGAGTTCTTTAGCCAGTGCCTTTAGTACCACAAGGTAAATTCAGTCACAGCAGCTGTTTTCAAATCATTCAAGTTTGTCAAAACTTCCCTGAGAACTGTGCTTATGATCTGCATCCCTTCTTATTCTTTGTTTATATTTATGTTGCTATTCTCTTAGTCACAGCTTACTTTCTTTGGGAAGACTGAAACAAAGTAGGCATTGATAACTTTGCCTGTTTAGCAGTGAACCCAGTTTCTCCAGTTTTCTTTCCCATCTCACATATTTTTAGAACTCCATCTTATTGTCTTACATTTTTAACTTCGCTTTCTTGACTTTTTTCCCAGATCCATCTTATCCCCACCCCTTCTCCCTTCTAATTCCTTAATGATATGTCCTTCCTTCTGTTGTCTATGTAAAAAATCAAGAGTTATCTATAGCTAAGCTCCTTGTGTAGTCATAGCAGTTTTCCAAGATACATTTTTCTTTTGCATTGGAATGGCTTGATATTGAGTCTCTACTATTTCCTTTGACACCAGCCAGCTGTTATGAATTCCATTTATTTGCAATTTGCCTGCTTATGCGATCTTACTTATTTCCAAGTCACTTACAGTCCACACTTTGGAGATCCAGTGTCCTTGTTTTGCTTCTGTTAGGCCTTTCTTTCCTTAAAATTATGAATTCTATCATGATTACTTCCTCCCACATTTCCAACACCTGAAATGTATGCAACCAGTTCATTCCTATTGGTCAGAACCACATACATGATAAATGACCCTCTAGTGATTTCCTTAACTTCCTGAAACAGAAAGTTATTTTCTATTCATGTTAAAGAATGTTTTAACAGTATGGCCCTATCTACACATTACCCTTAAGGCATGATTAACCAGTTAATTAATCATACCTTAAGGTGTCACCCAGCCACACATTCAATTAATTAATGATATAATAAAGGGGAATAAGCTACAAATTTGTTCCACAAAATATGTAATCACTTTGTAGCTGCTTCTTATCATGCCATGAATTGAATGTGTGGCCAGAGGCTACATGTCTGGGAACCCCACTACCCCAAACACCTAAACGCAGGAGTAGGGGTAAATATCGTTTACTTAAACTTCAGAAAGGCCTTCGATATGGTATCCCACCCCATACTGGTGAACAAATTAAGAGGCTGTGACTTGGATGATTTCACAGTCTGGTGGGTGGCAAATTGGCTAGAGGGTCATACCCAGAGAGTGGTGGTGGATGGGTTGGTATCAACCTGGAAGTATGTGGGCAGTAGGGTCCTGCAGGGCTCGGTCCTTGGACCGATACCCTTCAATGTCTTCATCAGTGACTTGGATGAAGGAGTGAAGTGTACTCTGTCCAAGTTTGCAGATGATACAAAACTGTGGGGAGAAGTGGACACACCGGAGGGCAGGGAACAACTACAGGCAGACCTGGACAGGTTGGACAAATGGGAAGAAAACAATAGAATGCAATTTAACAAGGAGAAATACGAAGGGCTGCACCTAGGGAGGAAAAATGTCCAGCACACCTACTGCCTAGGAAATGACCTGCTTGGCAGCATGGAAGCAGAAAGAGATCTCAGAGTCCTAGTGGACTCCAAGATGAACATGAGTCAGCGTGACCAAGTCATCAGCAAAGCTAACTGAACTTTATTGTGCATCAGCAGATGCATGACAAACAGAACCAAGGAGGTGATACTTCCCCTCTATCGGGCGCTGGTCAGACAGCAATTGGAATACTGCATCCAGTTTTGGGCGCCACACTTTAAAAGGGATGTGGATAACCTGGAGAGGGTCCAGAGAAGGGCCACTCATATGGTTAAGGGCTTGCAGGCCAAGCCCTACAAGGAGACACTAGGGCACCTGGACCTCTTCAGCCTCCTCAAGAGAAGGTTGAGAAGCGACCTTGTGGCTGCCTATAAATTCATCATGGGGGCACAGAAGGGAACTGGTGAGGCTCTACTGGGAGTTAAAAGAAATAATGGCCATACACTAGCAGAGAGCAGATTTGGACTGGATATTAGGACGAACTTCACAGTTAGAGTGGCCAAAATCTGGAATGGGCTCCCAAGAGAGGTGGTGCTCTCCCCTACCCTGGGGGTCTTCAAGAGGAGGTTAGATAGGCATCTGGCTGGGGTCATTTGAACCCAGCACATTTCCTTCCTATGCAGGGGGTCAGACTCAATGATCTATTGAGGTCCCTTCCAACCCTAGCATCTATGAAATCTTCTGACCTGTTATGGTCTTCCTGGGTCCTTTGCAACAAATGAATTGCTCTGTTTTTCTGTGGTCAAAAAAAAACAACTAAAAATTAAGATCTGGTATTTTTTGTGGGGTTCCTTGAGTAAACAAAGATGGAGGCCTACATATCTATTAATACTAGGGGATTTCAGATGTTCTTGTTACTTGCTTGAAGAATGCCTCATTCACTGCCTTTTCTTGAGTTGGTGGTCTATAGTAGGCCCTCAATGTATCACCACTGTTTTTGTCTTCTCCTTTATCTTCACCCAGATGCATTTAACAATTTTGCTATTCTCTTCTTCTTGGACCATAAAGCAAGTGTTCACATTTCTAACTTAGCACAGTGCTTTCTCTTTTTTCCCCTTTGCTTGCCCCTTCCAAAAGACTCTAACCCCTAAAGTTGATATTCCAGTCATGAGACTTATCCTACCAAGTTTCTGTAATGCCACTTAAGTCATCATTTTCTTTATGACCTCCAGTTCATCCTGTTTGTTCCCTATATGTCTTGCATTCATATGCAGTCACTGATGATACTTTGCAGACTGTCCTTCTGTTTTTCTCTTATATATTTTAACCCTTTATCAGTTTACTATCCCTTCTTGATATTTAAAACTCAATAGCTGGAAACCTAAGCTGGGAAATTCAGATTAGAAATAAGGCACAACTCCTTTAAAAATGAGAGTTTAAAAACAAAACAAAAACAAACTAAAAAACCCTCAAAAACACCGAAACATCTTACCTAAGATTCTCCATCACGTGGAATTTGTAAACAAGTATATTTTCTGTGTCTTCAATAAAAATTGAATTTTCCACTCATCATTTAAGCAGCTGCTGTTTAATTATACTTCTGTGGAGGTAAAGTAGCATCCTGTCCTGTAGGCAGTTAGGCAAATAATATTATTTCACTGAGTGCACAAAAAATAAATAGATAATATCTCTTCTTCCCCAATCAAGTATCTACTTTCTTCTGCCTCAGACTGCTTCAGCAATATAATAAGTAACTTTAGATCTTTGTGTTGGAAGAGTTAGCAGTATGGTATTACATAGCTGTAATCCCTAGATGGATCATTGAAATGCCAGTGAAAATGTGTTGTATTTATGTCTATCAATGCACTGGGAGTAATGTGAAGAGCAAAAAATGTCCAGTTGAGTAATCAGAATAATGCTTGTTCTTCTGTATTGTGCATATGTTTTTCCTACTCCACTCACTCATCTCTTTCTGTTCTTTCTTCTTTTCCTGTTCTCTTTTATCCTTCCCTCTTTCTTTCCCACTTCTTTTCTCCTTTCTTCCCCTCCCCTCACTGGATGTGGTCATCTTTGCCCATGAATATTACTTTGATGCTGACCCTTCTGCTAATGTGCCAAGATTTGACTGAGAGCAAAAATTCTTTCAGAAGGTCCATGAGGACACTTCTAGGCCCTCCATAAGATTCATTTTTGCTACTCTTCCTGCAAATTATCATGAGCACACTACAGCTAGGACCTCTGCTTAATAT
>NW_017729025.1:126055480-126063364 GCF_001723915.1 Gavialis gangeticus
CTTTCAATCTGTATCATTTCTGCTTACCTGCTAGCAATACTGTTCAAGCGTTATACCTTAGTCCCTAGCAACAGTCTACATATAGTTCATTTTTCTTCATACACATTGGTACAGTTGTTAAGTTGGAGCTACAGTCAAACAATGGAATTTAAAAGAAGTTGCAGGTCTTAGTTATATTCCAAATACAAATTTCCAGTTAGGTGTGAGGGGTTTTTTTTAAAAGTGATACTTGTTGGCATTTGGCTTGAATCTAATAAACATAACTGCTAATCATTAAAGTCTTGTGGGCATCTTATTTATGCCAGGAAAAAAATCTCCAACTACAATTAATCTTACTAGTTAGTCTGATTTAAGCAATATTCCTTGAGACAATATGTTATCAACAACACTGGAGTGAAATGTTAGCAATAGCCTGGGGTGCCGTAACACAACACACTGTTAATCACAGTGATGGTTGCTTGGAAGGCATTACTGCTCCTGTGAACCTGTCGAACTGCTTCCACATTCATAATCTTTCTACAAACAACAACCCTCCTTTTTTCCCTCTTAATGCAATTATCTTATTTCCATAATTCCCTTGTGTTCCTTTCTTAAATTGCTTACCCAAGTGCAGTGATTCTCAACCAAGGCAGCATGGCACTCTGGGGTGCATTAAGATCCTCTCAGGGGTGCTGTGGGGTGCCACGCAATGTTAGCACTGTTAGGGGTGCAAATATGATTCACAACATAAACCCAATGTTTTCAAATAGGAATCCATACTGTTAAAAACATTCTGATCTGTGGTGGTCTTTCCAAGTTATTTGCAACAAAAGAGTTGCTCTGTTATTTTTCTGTGGTCAAAAAAATGAGTGAAATCTAAGGGCCGGCATTTTCTAAAGGGTGCCTCAAGCCTAAAAAGGTTGAGAACCATCATTGTTCTAGTGGTTATCAATCTGTGGTCTCTGGGGCTGCTTGTAGATGTTAAAAAAAATGGGCACTTTAAACATATCACATTCCTGTGCCAAGCCCTGTGCACACCCAGCAGAGGCAGTGATACTTTAACCTAGCTCTGCAGTGTCTGTAAAGATAGTGTGCTTTAGTGGGGCTTTTGGGGGACTTTTATCTAATAGCTAATTGAATTAGTTTTAGCTATAAGCACCAAAAACCCTCACTGAAGAGCCTGATCTTTACAGATGCTGTTGAGTCAGGTTGAAGTAACGTGCTGCTTGTTCCAGTAAAGTGCAGGGTTTTTGGTTTTGGGGGTTGTTTTGTTTTTGGGGTTTTTTTGTTTTGGTTTGGGTGTTTTGGGTTTTTTTGGGGGGAGGTAGTGTTTAACACCTGCAAGCAGCCTGGACTTTCACTTGCTAGTCACATAAATGCTGGCTTATCCTAGTTTTATGTTAAGTGGCATCAAAAGCAGCACAGAACAGATTAAAAATTGATTTTCTTTTTAAAGCAAATCACAATGACTGCTGCAAAAAAGTTATGTGATTGTTTTGCTGTGATCCATATTCCTGCTCTCTCTCAAGCAGTCTTCCACACTATGAAAGTATCCAGTGATTTCTCCCAATTATCCAGCTGTTTTAGGGACATCAAAAAACATTTCAATTTAAGTGGGACTCTGAATTGAACTCAGAGTCCATCGCAGCTGGGGGGTTTTGCTATACACAAATTCATAGGCATTTTTTTTTCTGATCAGACAGAATGGTGGACAATGCCCAGGTTATCATTACTATGTTCAAGCACAGCAAAGGGCATTGTCAATACCTTTGCCAACTCCCTGTGCCTTTTAATTGGTAGGGTTAGCAAATAGCTAAGCGTTATCAAGGCCTTGAGTGCGCACACATTTGATAATGTTGAATTCAGAATGCAGTATTCAATTTTGATACAAATGGTAGAAACTGAAGGAAAGAGCACAAACTGAAGCAAGAAAGCTTGTATCTCACCAATACATCTTTCTGAATTCAAGTCAGCATATGTTGATACCAGTTTCACCACAAAAAATGCACATCTTATTTACTATATACTGCCAGCCTAACAGTATTCAGATATTTTTAAAAATCCTAAAAGTAAAAAAAATCTAAAAGTGTGAGGGGTTTTTAAAACTCTAACTAATAAAACTTCCAAAGTGAAACAAAACAAAGCAAAGCAAAATAAACTAGTGCAGGCAGTGATTCTATAGAGGAGAAGAAATGCCTTTTTTTCCCCCTCCCTTGAATGCTCTTCGGTTATATCTACTGGAAAATGCTCTTCAATGTAAAGGTAATTTACAGGATTTACTGGTTTTATTTTTCAAGCCTTACCTCACCTCAGAGGTCTTTTTGACCTTTCCTAGTTAATCCTGTCTGTTATGAACTCTAAGCTTGCACCATAGTTCTTCTTCACTTTGTAGTATGACCCTAACACACGAGCAATTCTCTTTTTCCAATGTTTACGAGCTCTCTAGTGCACAATCACCACATTCTTTTGTATGGGATTTTAAGGAAATAGAGAGAGGCATCTGAGTAAAACTAGATGAAGTATAAAAATACTCTTGCGTGGTTTTTGTTTCCTCTCTAACCATCTCCAGTGTCATCTCTATTGTCAAATGAACAAATGCTAGCATTTGAAGGGATGACATTCTGATCCAACATACAAGTCACGATAAACACCTTTCAAAAAAAGCTGGATAAAAGTTGCCACTTGTAAAATTTACCATTCAGCCCCCATATAAATCTGTATGCTACCACTGGAGGATGTGACACTAGCTTAAGGACTCAAACCATGAGGATAAAAGCAGAAAATAATATTAACAGCTTCATGGTAAAGGAGGATAGTTTTCACTTTAACAATCCAGTGAGCAGCCTTTCATCCCCAACTGGAAAAGACTGTTCTCATTAAAAGGGAGACGCTATCTAAAATGGCTAAAACAATTTAAAGAAAAATGTACTGTATAAAAAAGTATAGAAAAATCTGAATTTCATATGTATTTTCTTTAGAAATCTTGATTTTGCAACTTTTGTGAAAAATATTTTTATACTTGTTTAACACTTATTTTTGGACTATGAAAAAATTTGATCTAGGTGTCTCAGCAGCTCTTTAAATCACATAATCTGGAAGAATGTGGTCCATTAAAAGAACAGTATTTGGCACCATTTCTTGAGGGGGGGAAATCAAGTTTATGTCTTTCCAGAAATGTTAAAGTCTGTGCAACCACAGTTCATAAAAATAACTGTTTGTACATGAATATCCCCATACCGATTAAACTTTCTTTAAAGAGCCACGTTTCAAATTCAAGAGCCAACTCCATATGCTACAAACACACAAAAAAGCAGCTGACCACCATTAGATCTGCTAAGGAACTGAATCAAAATATGGATCCAATATGAAGCTGTATGAAACTTTCAGGCAGATAAAATTACTTTAGCTTTGTTTACAGCTACTTAAAATCATCTTTTAGGACTCATAGTCAGATTTCTTTTAACTTTAATGGGAGCTGAATAAGACCCTCAAGCTTTCATTTTCATTGTACAAATAGGAACAAGTTTTCTGCTAACAGGAACTGTTGCAGATCTGTTAACTTTTATGGAGCCATGCCAATTTATACCAGCACACAATTTAGTTTGTAGCATTCTTTTTTTTTCTGGAATGATAATCAGGAACATTCAAATCCCAGACTGACCCTTCTCTTTACATTTGATAGCTTTGCTTATCAGCAGCTAAATCATGACATCTTCCACACAGTTGATGTGTCACTTCATTTGGAGTAATCCTTTATCCTAATGTTCAGTTCTGACTATTAATAAATTAAGAACTAACATAAAAATAATTACCCTTTCACCTAGGAAAACATTGGTGGCCAAGAGAGACCATTTTCTCAGTGACATACTGTTTTGCCCTGCATAATTGATGCAAATGCGTAACAGGATACTGGTATGTTCTTTTCAAAAGCTGTCACTTTCACACACGCTATTTGTTTCTATATTATTGCAAATGGTTTACTGCAGTTTTTTTAAGTAACAGCCCTTCTTCTACCATAACCTTTTATTCATGGCTACAAAATCACTGTAGATAACAAACTTTAATAAAGAAACATTATAGAGGTATAACTTTTACTTCACTTACATGTAATTAAACATAAAATGCAATTAAAAGTAATTGGGTTTTTATGATAACGCATATCTAACTTTTGTAGAAAAGTCAAACTGTTTATTTCAGAATCACTGCAAAACTCATGTACTAGCTGTAAATGTGTAGGCATAATTAACATTTTCAGTACTGTACTTACTGCACATGGTGAAATACTGCATTTTAAGCAGTTAAGATTGCTCTCTCTTACATGTTCATCTAACCCATAAAACATCTAAGATAAAGGACTAGAGATAAACTTTTTCTGCTATCTGGAATCAGAATTAATTGTCAATAAATTAACTCCGTTTTGTTTTATGCATCTGCCAGCAGAATGGTGTACTGAGGTGTTGCAGGCGCCATTGTGATGGACTAAGGAAATGCTAAGGTCTGTTGCTTTACATCATCAATCTGAGACCTGAATGGAGCTTTTCCCCAAAGGTTGGCTCCAAGCACATTCCTGAAGAGCAGTGACTGTTGACTAAGAGGGGGGCTGAAAAACCCAAGGAGTACAATGCAGTGCAGCAGCAGTTTAACCAGCTCTGTACCAAGATAGGCTGTCTTCAAGAAACCTGACTTGTTACTAATAAAAGGTTGTGCTTTCCGTGTACAGGAGATGCTTGTTTTTAACATCTAGATTTCAGAGTTCAAATTCTTTTTCCTGTCAGTGCAATATTTTCACTTCTGAGTCAGATTGGCTTGAAAACTGGTTCCATAACACCAGTCAACTTACCAGCTTTCAGGTTGCAGTGTTACTAGTAAAGAACTGCAGTAGTTTATTCCAGAATATAAAGCGCTGGACTGCAGCTGGTTGACCTGGTTTCCACTCCCAGCTTTCCCAATGACCTTTTATTTGTCCTCTCTGCGCCTCACTTCCTGTATCTGGGACTTGAGCATACTGGAGCTTCCTTTGTTTGCAGAGAACCTTGAGATCTACAAATGAAAGAGCCAAGCAAGCATCTTTTAACAGAGCAGTAAATGTTACCATTTTACTCCAAGAATCAGCCAAGCTCTATTCTACATTTGTGATGATTTAGAGAACATTTCATGTGTTAACAGTGTAACTCTTTTTATAGTATCTGTATTAGAACTAACCTTACCTAATAAAGAATGAGCAGAGTAATTTAATGATTTTTTCCCTCCTCCATCTACAATACTCCAGTTTTAGTATGGATTTACAGTGAGTACTTGTTTTTACACTAATTACAAATCAGCTAAAACATTGGAAATAACGCTTTTACATTAAAATTAATCACCAGTATCATTTAAATAGTATTTGACAATAATTAATTTGGCAGAACCTTTTTTTTAAAATTCCCGTAAGATAGGAAAACAGCCATGAACCAAGACACATTTGGGGAGTTTTTAGGGGGGAGAAGGGAGGGGAAGGGGGTTCCATCTGCTTCTTGTAAGGGGCATTGTTACATTGCTAATTCTGTCACAATCTCCTGAACTTCATTTATCCAGGTAATTAGAGTCAGATGCTGGCCACACTGAGATTATAAATCAAAAGTGTATGTAAGCAGAAAGCAAACTGTTAGCACCAGTATGGGTGTTTTCATTTCTTACAAACCTGCATGCAAAACAGACAAAAACCCATAAAATTCTGTCTATTAAAAAAGATGCAAGCTTGCAGGCACTAGGTAAAAGACTTAAATGCAGAAAAGACTGAATTTTAAGTAGCTAGCCTCCCGAACAGAATCCAGAACCTGGGTGGCACTGTTATGCTCCCCATGCAGTGCACACAGGGAATTAGGCATCTCATAATGGGATCCTAAAGCAGGAGCAGGGAGCTTCCAAGTGTGAGACAATACGTAAATATGAAAGAAAGAATTGTGCCAGAAAACCAGCTTGACTCATAGCTGAAGGGAGGCATGTTGGTCCCTTTGGTATCTGGAGCCATAAAGCCTCTCCTTCTGTCAAAGGGGCTCCATCTTTACTTAGAAAGAATGGTCAAGGAAGGTGATAGTGGTGCTGCCTCCCTGCTTATCTGAACAGGCCAGTTACCCAAAACATGGCTATGGGCTTTCTGGATAGAAGCCATTCTTCACCTTTCCTGATGAACTCTCCTCAGACTGAGAAAGGACCTGAACCATGATCTGCAACCCCCTAGACAAGGATTCCAACCACTGAACCATTATATGAGGGAAGAGAGAGGCACCATTTCTTTCTCCTTCTCTTCCATCCATGCTTTAAAACAGTGAGGACCAACCTTTTTGGCATGCCACAAATGAACCCAAACCCTTCCCAAATGCCACTCCAACCCCTTTCCCCTGTCCGATCTGCTGCTCTGCTTCCTACCCTATGGTCCCTGGCCCATCTGCTGCTCTGCCTTTGGTTTTCTGCTCTATCTACCATTGTGTTCTTTGTCTCCTCCCCCATCTGCTGTGTGTCCTGCAAAGAGGCTATTTGTGGCATACTTGCCACAGGTTGGCCAGCCCTGCTTTCAAAGATGGTAGTTAAAACTATATTTTGTGAGGATCATAATCCTGTGAGTGTTTGTTACATATTCTCAGAGCACACTCAGTGGATCAAGACTTGGGAGACAGAAAAGAAGGAACACCCACACACATCCAAATAACCTAGAAGAATTGTCTCAGGTTTGTTCTCCTGGTAGGAAGGAAAAAACCCTACCTTACATGGAGACACCTGAACAGACATTCAAATGCTGAGCCTTGAAGAGCTAAGGGCTTGCAGTGCTAATGTTGTACAGCCAGGGGGACCACATGCACAGATCTCAGCATGCTCTGCAGACTCCCTCAGTCTGCCCAGAGACAAATGGCAGCAGTGCACAGGGTAACCCTGACTGGCTGACCCAAACCACTCAGCCTTCTTCACCCTGCAGTACAATGTGAGATTGTGCAGGGGGTGCGTTCAGGTGGAATAGCAGAGTCCTGCCAGCAATATGATGTCTCCCTGGGGAGGGGATGAAAACAAAGTACCCTGAAATACTGGAGGACTCTGATGTGGCTTCTCTTAGAAGAGAATATGTACACACATCACTTTCCCAGAATAAATTCTCATGCACGTGATTTAACCCTGGTTGTTTCCATGTTATTCTTCTCCTGAAGTGGTCATTTTGCCTGTGGGAGAAAAATCCTGAACATATATACTTTTGTGGTTTCAGGAGGTGCTGTTCTCCCAATGAAAACGGAAAATCTGTATGTGGCCCTAGTTTCTAGATTCCAACAGGACTTGGGCATGAGACAAGCACCTGAGACCAGAGCAAATTAGGGTACACACAGGGCGTGTCCACGCATGCAAGCACATGCACTTGCAGCAGCTCAAATAGAAGCAGTGCAAATTTGAGCTGGGGCTTTTTGCCTCAGCACACGTGCTCAGACACGCACTTGGTTGTGGACCAAATTGTGCAGCTAAGGACAAAATAACCCTGCCTGGCTCCTCCCAGATCTGCAGCCAGGAAGAGCTAGAGCCTGGGGCCAGCACCTGTGCTGTCCCCAGCAGTATAAAAAGCTGCCCTGTCCTGGTCCCAGCAGTATAAAAAGCTGCCCTCGCAAGTAGCTCAGGGCTACTTGCTCTCAGGAGCTTCTGGGGCCCAGCCAATTGGTACCTGGGGACACTACCCCTTGTGCCAGCTGGACTGCTGAAGCAGCCCTGAGAGTTCCCTGCATCCTCTACCCACTATAGCAGTCTGGCAGTGGGGGCTGCTGCCTGGCTGTGACCTGCTGCGCACCTGCTAGACCTGGATGGGGACTGCACCCCCCTGCAAGGCCCACATGCCTCACTCCAGCCCACCAATTGCTGCCCCACCTGGCCCCATCCCCCACCAGCTGCTGC
>NW_017729025.1:126063409-126063828 GCF_001723915.1 Gavialis gangeticus
GGAGGGGCTAGGGGAGTGGGCAGGGCCTTTGGGGGTCCCCCCCACAATCCCTTCCCCCCTTCTCCAGCCCCCCCAACCCCTTACTCACCAGCACCGGAGCCCTGGTGCTCAAACATGTGGCCTGGCTGGCCGTGTGTTTCAGCATCAGGGCAAGGGGCAACCATAGAGACAATCGGGCAGCCAGAGCATCTCGATGGAGAACCCAGCCTCTGGTTGCCTCAGGGCACAGTTGGGGACCATGCCCTGTGCTACTTTTTTATACTTTGTTTTTTTTATACCCCTAGATATCCAGGGGTCTAATTTTCTCCCTGTGCTGCAAACTTGCAGCACGGGGAAAAAAAAATTTTTCCCGCGCATGCCTGTTGCCCTGCCTCAAAGGGGTTTGAGGCAGGGCAAGAGGCACATGTGCACTCATCTGG
>NW_017729025.1:126064122-126064647 GCF_001723915.1 Gavialis gangeticus
CCAGCTGCTGCAGCCCCCCCAATGGCTGCCCCACCTCCCTGCTCCCCCAGACCCTCCCATTGGCTACCCCACCCAGCCAAACCCCCCAACTTTCACCCCCAGGCCCCCAAGACTACCCCCACAACCCCAGGAACCATCACTTAAAAAAAAACAGAAAAAGATCAGGAAAAAAAGGGAAAAAAAGCCTCCGTTTACCTGAGAAGCAGGGGTGGAGGGGCTCCAGGGCTCCTGGCAGAGCGCCCCAGGCAGCACAGGACAGGACAGGGGCAGGAGAGCCGGGGCTGGGGCTGCTGGGGCTGTCAGCCTACCCTGCAGGCAGGGCCCCAGGCAGCCACATGGCAGCTCCAGCTGCCAGTAAGTGCTGGTGTTTGTTTTGGGGTGCGGAGGCAGCAATGAGGGGGCTTGGGGGGATGAGGCTGGACAGGGCAGGGGTCAGGGGGCTGGCGGGTGGAGAGGCCAGCCCCAGCAGAGCTCGGAGGGGCTGGTGCAGGAAGAGGTCAGAGGGGCTGGTGGGAGGAGGGGCCA
>NW_017729025.1:126064687-126066768 GCF_001723915.1 Gavialis gangeticus
CACCGGAGCCCTGGTGCTCAAACATGTGGCCTGGCTGGCCGTGTGTTTCAGCATCAGGGCAAGGGGCAACCATAGAGACAATCGGGCAGCCAGAGCATCTCGATGGAGAACCCAGCCTCTGGTTGCCTCAGGGCACAGTTGGGGACCATGCCCTGTGCTACTTTTTTATACTTTGTTTTTTTTATACCCCTAGATATCCAGGGGTCTAATTTTCTCCCTGTGCTGCAAACTTGCAGCACGGGGAAAAAAAAATTTTTCCCGCGCATGCCTGTTGCCCTGCCTCAAAGGGGTTTGAGGCAGGGCAAGAGGCACATGTGCACTCATCTGGACATGCCCACAGAGGCAAAACATCAGCACCTGGGGACCTTAAAGTCAAACATGAATGTGCTTATAGAGTTCAGGCTCCACCTGGATTGCAGTTTGGATTTAGGTGCCTAAATCCCATTTTTGATCTTACCACTAAAGTAACTTTCTTTAAAAATGTTGTCTTCCATCTGTTCCAATTTATTATGGCCATCATACTAGCAAAATAAATACCAGCCATAATTACTATCAGTGCAGAAATCATAGAAACAGGCACATAAATACAGAAATTCCTTCTGCTTATATTGATTATATTGACTTTTCCAACAGACCAAGACAGAGGCACATAAAGATCTGCCAAAATATGGGAGAGGAGTCCAATCTAAAAGAAAAATGAAATATTTTTTTTTCCAGATATTAAAAACAAGGAGCCCTTCAACTGCAAAATACTACATAATTTAGTCCATGGCATCGAGATTAAGCAACAGATCCTTGCATGGTGTAAATTAACATAGTTCCACTGAAATCAGCAGAACAAGATTACTTCATAGTAGCTGAGGAGTTGGCCCTAAAAACTGATGTATATCAATTATTTTATGAATAAATAAACCTGTGATTACATTTTAAAAGGAATATAGCATTTCTCTTTGCAATACTTTTAAATTATTAATATGAAATGTAATTAACTGGCTTTTGAAAGCAAGCAAAAGGCAAATGTTAGTCATGGTGGTTTTCTTCTTTTGTCTCAACTTTTTTTGGTTAAGCAAGAGGATGGTGAATTGAAGGGGGAGAGAGTTTTAGTCTATTCACTAACAACCCCCCACCCCAACCTGTCTTCTCTCTAACAATTCAGAGCCTGTCCTATACTCCTTAGATGTTCTTACAAACCTAATGTTATAAAAATCAGTATGAACTGGAATATTTTCATTGTTGCAGGAGTAGCTTTGAGTGTTACTTATCAGTTTATTTCCCTAAACAATACCTTTCATAACTCTGATGAATGCATCTATGATATAACAATTCAAGAGAACAGAACAGGACAGAATTGGTCAGGAATGTCTGACCTCCACGTTACACAAAAAACTGGAACACCACCAGTTTTAGGAGGACAGCCACCTGCAGTGAAGATCTACAGTATATAAGTAACATCCATTAAATTATGTGCCGTGTACATCTTTTCTCAAGATCTTTGTGTACACTTGTGGTAACCTATACAATAACTAAGAATAGTAGAGCTATGAAATGACAGTTTATTATGAAATTATGTCACCCCTTGAGTATCATCCTCTATGAGTATCATCCTCTCTATGACTATCATCCTCTATGATACTCTATAAGTATCATTCTCTATGAGTATCATCCTGTATGAGTATCTCATTCAGCAAAGCACACATCTCACTCCCATTGATTTCAATCTGGGGTGCTCAATCCCTGGCCCACAGAAAAGATCTGGCCCACAGTACCACATCATTGGGTGCAGAGTTACCCAATTTAGATCTAAATTGGCCACCTCAGATACCACAAGAGGTATAGGTGGCTTAGTACAGCTGCTGAATAGAAGTGGCCCCTGTGCAGATCTCAGCTGCTCTGCAGGCTCCCTTAGTCTGCCTGACAACAGATGACAGTAGTGGATAGGGCAGCCCTGATTGGCTGACCCATATTGCCCATGGTCAGCCTGTGTTTCATAGTTTCATAGTTAGTAGGGTCTGAGGGGACCTGAGAAGATCATCAAGTCCGACCCCCTGCCATGGCAGGAGAGAGTACTGGGGTCAAATGAC
>NW_017729025.1:126066790-126070276 GCF_001723915.1 Gavialis gangeticus
AATTTACCCTCTGCCAGCTTGTGACCGTTATTTCTAGTCACTCCTGGTAGTGCTCGGGGGAACAGGGACTCCCCCTCTGACTAGTTTGTAACAGGCCACTATATCCCCCCTCAGCCTTCTCTTGTGGAGGCTGAACAGGTTCAGGTCCCATAGCTTCTCCTCGTAGGGCCTGCCCTGCTGCCCTCTGATCATGTGTGTGGGCCTCCTCTGGACCCTCTCCATGTTGTCCACATCTCTCTTGAAGTGCAGCGCCCAGAACTGGACGCAGTACTCCAGCTACGGCTTGACCAGTGCCGCATAGAGGGGGAGGATCACCTCCTTGGACCTGCTTGAGATTCATCTGTGGATGCATGACAAGGTGCAGTTGGCCTTCCTGACTGCATCCCCACACTGCTGGCCCATGTTCATCTTGGCATCAATGATGACTCCAAGATCCTTTTCTCCCTCTGCACTGACGAGAAGGGAGTTTCCCAGCCTGTAGGTATGTTGCTGGTTCTTCCTCCCCAGGTGCATCACCTTGCACTTGTCAGTGTTGAATCCCATCCTATTCTCCTCTGCCCACCCCTGTAACATGTCTAGGTCCAATTGTAGCCTATTCCTTCCTTCTAGCATGCCCACACCTCCCCACATGTTAGTGTCATCAGCAAATTTGAACAGGGTGCTTTTTACCCCCTCGTCCAAGTCACTGATGAAGATGTTGAACGGTGCGGGCCCGAGGACCGAGCCCTGGGGAACCCCACTGCCCACATCCCTCCAGGTTGAAAATCACTACCACTGTCTGGGTGCAGCCCTCCAGCCAGTTGGCAACCCATTTGACTGTGTAGGTGTCGACACCACAGTCCCCCAGTTTTTTAATGAGAATGGGGTGAGAGACAGTGTCGAAGGTCTTCCGAAAGTCCAGGAAGACTATGTCCACTGCTACCGCTGCATCTAAGGAGCAGCACAATGTGGGAATTTGAAAGGTGGTGTATTCTCCTCCCTGCTGGTGCAGCAGAGTCCAGGGAACTGGGCATGTCTACACAAGATGCTTTATTTAAGATCAAAGCAAATTACTGCACAGAAAGCATCACTGTCTACACATACAGATGCTTACTACACGGTAATTTGCTCTGATCACTAGTACATTTGCTACCTGTAAATACAAGTAGCAAATTTACTCATGATTAGTTACTGCACCATACAGCATGTGTAGACAGCTGGCCAGGAGCAAATTTGCTCCCAGTCAGCTGGGCAGCAGGGTGAAGAAGATTGCTCCCTGCCTCTGCTGCTAGAGTGGGCTCGACCACTGAAGCCCAGGTGGGAGTTTGCCCCACAATTGTGTAAGTATGAGGTCGGAGCCTACACTGACCAGCCAATGAGCTCAGAAAACTCACTGTGCATGCAGCACATAGCCAAAGGGAGGTGTGACTAAAGAGTGGCTGAGCCCTCCAAATCCACCCCTGGATGTCACGGACACAGCCTTGCTTTCCTTAACTGGATCTTGTTCAACACAGTAGTCTCTTCAGAGGTAGATTCTCAGTTTTACTGAGCACAAGAAAGCTGTTTCTAGATTCTTCATTTTTAAAATTATGCTCTTTTTTTGGCTGGTTAAAGAGACTACATCAGGCAATATCAGGAATGAAACTGTATTAAAATCTCTTTTACTTGCTTCCTACAGATCCTCTCAACTGTACACAATTGCATTATCCTATGTTTTGGCTTCCAATCTGGTGCTTGGGCAGTACAGAATCTCATACATAGAACCATCAGTTTTATGTAGGTTACTATAAATTGTTTTATGTCTTTTTCATTTGGAAGATGTAAACCTGATCATTATGCCTAACATTATATTTCATATAAATTCTTCTCTTTCAAATGACAGTATAATAATGAGAATAAAATTTTTATATGTTAACTTCACCTTCTTCTTGCTCCCATATGCTAAATTTCTAATTTGGTAGCACATCAGAACTCACTAGACAAAGACCCCTAGATATGGTTCTTTGTTTTTCATACATTTTACGTATCACACATACATTTACTCATCTCCGTACACTTTCCTACGTAACTTTTAAACAGTCTTCATACAAGTCAACAAATTATCACATTTCAGGTAAAAAAATTCTGTCTGGTTCTTAATTTCTATAAAGAATGTACACAATGCATCTTTCTGTATTTCAGAAGACCTCTCAAATCACTCTGGTTTATAAGAAATTCAATCTGAGAAAGGTTAAGAGATCTGCAGGGAAGCCAGCAAAGTTTCTGATTTGTAATGCAATCAAAATCCAAGGTCACGCCACTTTGCTTATGTGAATATTAATCCTGACCAGCAAAACCCGTGTCCATTTCTGGTGTGTTTTTGTCCTAAGTACTGACCAAATAAATAGACTGAGGCCTAGCTACAAGGTGATGTTCTATTAGAAATGAATGCCTAACTGAGTTCAGTTTACACTAATGTAAAATAACCGAGCTCACATTTATCTGAAGCCATTTAAATTTTCAGCAAAGAAATGAAAAACTAGGGTATTAAATCCTCATCCCTTTGAAAAATAAAGTAAAATTAAAAATTCTGGTTGTCAATTTGGAGTTTATTTGATTGGGATTTAAATGAGTTATAAAAGCTATGTTACACAATGTGATTCTAAGTATTATCCATGTTAGAAGAGTCACTCCACACATGATTTATGTGAACTTCACATTCTGTACAGGAAGTAAGCTTAAAAATTACAGAAGAGGTCAAATAGTAGGCAAAAGTCAATTTAAGGTTAGAATTAAAACCCCATGAGTGGGCAAATGATTCATATTCCACCACAACTGAGATAAAAAAATCATATTTAGGAAAAGAATAAAATAAAAGGTTATACCAAACATTTAATATAAAAAGTGATACTATTTATTTTTGCAACAAAAAACGTAGGTTAACATATATATGCCATGTTGGCCATCCCTCTGCCAGTACCAACTCAAGTCCAAAGCATGCTATTTTTATGCATGTCATTTTTGGGGTGTTTATACACATGCTCCAGGAGACAGTGATGGGTGCTTTAATTACAGCAGCTCCAAGTACCACTCTAATTGAAGCACCCAGAGTGTCATGTGTATCAATGTCCCTGCACTGAAAAATGGTGAGACTGAATTGATTCAATCTTTGCAGGTTAGTCTAAGAGGTATAGATTGAACTGATAAGCCAATGAACAGACATTCATTTTTGATTCTGGAAATGTAGCCACATGCCTGCAGTGGCGCAGGCCAGAAGCCAGAGCATGCCTTCCTACTTCGCTGAAGCAGACAGCTTGAGCCAAAGCTAGGCCGCCCACCCTGTGCGTGGGGTGGGTTGCACGGGAGGTGCAAAGCATCCTGGGATGCTGGGGGGCTGTGAGTTAACTTGAATCTGGAGAGGATCTGGGATAGGAATTCAATAAACCGATTTAAGCTAAATCAGTTAATTCTGATACTACATCCGTCCAGGTTTATCTTAAACCAGTTTCAGCCATTTTGAAAGCACTT
>NW_017729025.1:126075276-126083706 GCF_001723915.1 Gavialis gangeticus
AGGATCTGGGATAGGAATTCAATAAACCGATTTAAGCTAAATCAGTTAATTCTGATACTACATCCGTCCAGGTTTATCTTAAACCAGTTTCAGCCATTTTGAAAGCACTTTATGTGCACCAAACTTCTGTCGCATTACAGATTTAAACCAGTTTCCAACAACTTATACCGGTTTATATGTAACTTCTATCCCTAGCCAAGATTGCTTCTCTACCTGCTAATGAGCCCAACTGCAGAATGTAAATATGGCAAAATTTGGGAGACATAGAAAGCAGTAGATCAAAGAATGCACCCCTGCTCTGAGAACCCACATACTCCCCACCCCTGCTCTCAGATCCCATGCCTCCCCTTTTTGACAGGAAAAAAGGGGGAGACAGGTTCTGAGAGCAGGAGTGAGTGGTTTGGAGAGTGGGGGGACAATTCTGGAGCCCTCCTAACTTGACATTAGAGAAGGGTGCCCCTCTTGCCCATCCCTAGTTATGCTACTGATTATCCTCATTTCACAGTAGTTTGTGAAAATAGGAAAAACAGAAAAAGAAACCTAACATATGACATAACAATTAAACCAAATGAAAAAAACATTCATTATGTCACGTCAAAGAATCAATACGGTTCAAATAACTCAAAAAGGCCATCAATGATTCAAGACATTCCAGAAATACATGCTAAGTCCTGCAAGTAGCAAAAGTAAGAGAAATAATTCAGTACATATGTTTCCTGAGAACTCATATCCAAAATTAGGATCCCCCAGCTAGGCTTACTTGTTCTGACTTCATGAGACATCCCACCATACATCATGTCTCCTGAAACAAAGGTAAATGAAAGCTCTAGATTCAACACTGAGTTTCATAACTATTCTATGAGCTTTCCTGATCACTGACAAGAGCACTTGCATTGGTAATCCCAAAATGCAGCTCAGCAGATACTGGTCTCACTGTAAAACCTGGAGTGAACTGTAGGGTTCTTCTCTAAAAACAGTTTGAGCATGTCAAAATTTGGACAGTCAGAAGGGATAGCTCCTGGAAATTGGCTGTAATGTTATGATCCACTGAATTCACTGATAGTCAGCCAAGTCTTTTTATTTAGAAAAAAACTATGGGTTTGCCAAATCTTTTCTTTTCAAACACAAAGGATAACATCTTACATTTTATGTAGTTCCTGGTGATTACTTTTATAGCATCCCTTTAAAAATATCTTTTAATGCCCAGATATTGAGAAAGCAAAGATTAAACCATGATAAAAATGCAGACACGCTGCTCAGCAGTTCCAGAGGCCAATTAAAAATGGAAAATCAGCCTCAACTATACAGTACGTATTTTTGCATCTGCTTTTTTTAAACACTTTTTTATGGTTTACCTTTAAATTTTTTACTTTAATGTACATGTATAAATGTATAAATTCCAGTTTGAATAATAGCATTAGAAGACATGTTAAAACAAGATAAACACAAACCATAAATTTGAATATAATCTGCCTAGAGCATTTTTCTTTTTTCAAGTAAGCAACCCTTCGATAAGTGCTTCCATCAGAAAGTGACTCATCAGAAACTATCTGAAGGTGGGAGCAATTGCTTTATATTTCAATAAGGCTTTTCCAAATTTTTTAAATAGATTGCAAATATTCTTTTTAAAATACTGAATTGAGTACTGTTAATGAAAATATTTCAGAGACATATTTGAACTATTCTTTAACATTAGATTCTGACCAAAACCTAGACTTTACAAGTAATAATGAGATACTGGAGTCAGACGCATAAACATGTAGTCACTCTGCCTCAAAGAAGCTTTAGTGACAAAAAAATTAACTGTCCATCTGGTCCTGTTTACTGAAGCTATTGGACTATGTCCAGTTGTCCTCACTGGTAGGGTATTTCTGAAAAGTAATACTGCAGCTACTTTAATAACAATAACCAGATCAGTTCCATGCATCCAGAGCAGGACAAAAAAAGGAAAGGAAGTTAAGGGAAAAAGAGACATATTAGCATGTTATCACCACCAAAGAACATACTGTTTCTCCCAATTAAATTAATCAACAGTAGTATACAAAACTGAGAAGCAGAACAACCTTAAAATATTAACTTGTTTACCAGGAGTTACAGTCCAATTAAATATTAGACTTGTCAAAAAAATCAGCCTTAGCAACACCAGCAATAATGTGTTTGAACTTTGCCATAAAGGCAGAACTGAACATTTTTGCTTTTAAGAAGTTACCACAACAAAAGCACTAACGGACTTTTAAAAAAGCAAAGATCACATCAGTCTACATTAGTTACTGGCCATGTTCTCTGAAATGCTATATGTTATCTTGCACATGTTTGTTTTTATCTGTCAAGGTGGTTTATTGTTAGGGAAGTGTAGTATCAGCTGTCTCGTCCTCCTCTCCCCCCGCCCCCCCATCAAAGCTACTTCATTAAAGTTAATAGTGTTTGACTTGCAGAAGATCTTTTACCAAAGTAACACAAAAAACTTCTGCTCTCGGTTATTTTTCCAGCAGTAAAGTCACTAAGTGGAAGCAATAACCCTCTTTATCTTAAAAAATCCATTGCATTAATCCATTGAAAGCATTTAAAAATTCTACTTGGCATTTATTAAATGACCCTATTTGTGGATAACCCTGTGCCAAATGTTCTAAGAGCACACCATCAGATGGCAAACAGTATTTACATTAATGGAAATCTACTTTGGCACAAGCAAGTCTCTGTTCCAATACACCTGCACTGCATTTACTTAAGCTACACTGCCTTCTGTTTACTTTTACCACTTTGCTAAATGTTGCATTTTAATAAATAGGAGTAGTTAAAATTGCTATACCTCATCCCTGGCCTACATGGACAGATCTTTATTAATTATTATTAGTTTGAATTAAACTGCATGCAATGAATAAAACAATAGTGGCACCACTAACAGCCAAGAACAGTCTCTTCTGCCCTTGGTCTTGACTCATAATTATTAGCTGAGAAGTCTTTGGCAATATAAATTATTTAAGATTTTATTTTGTTTGAACATTTCTGAAACTCTCTTTTATGATGCAGTGTCCCCGATTTCAGTCCTCTGCCTGTACATCTTTCCTTATCTCCATTTTCTGTCAGGTGCTTGACAGGCACTCCATAAACACATCCAGTTTCAGAAATGTGAAGGTTCCTCACTTAATTGGCATCTCTTCAGAGAAACTGGCATTATATTTTATTGGCTTCAATTAAAAAGTACTAATTCTGTAAATACTTATTAAATTAGTAAAATAAAACCAAGTTTGGAGAAAAACAGGGAAAACATCACACACATCAAAATACATTTGTGTTGGAAAATGGTTTGCATTACAAGCTGCTTGAAGCAGATGAAAATAAGCTACTTTAAATTTTAAAAAAACTGTTCATTTTCATAAAACCATTTAGGATTGAGCATATTGGTTTCAGTGCAGTACATATGTATCCAATTAACTGTAAAAATTTAAAGACATGCTACATGCAACCCTGAGCTTGTTCACATAAAATATAAGTCCTCCTAAAAATGATAAAATGCATTAATTAAAAAAAGATCAAATGCAATTTAAAATGCATTAAAATGGCTTAATATAGTCACAAAAAGAAAACATTAATCCTGATAAATGCTCATCAGATAGCAACCAACTAGAAGGAGACTAAGGATATCAATTTTATTTCAGATTTTACAGAGATATGGAAAATTATATTTAAAAAAACAACAACCCTTTTCACAGTCTCGACTCACTGCAAAATAAGAAAACACCCTCTATAACAGCCAAGGCTCAAAAAAAATAAGTCATGGATGCTTGGACAATGCAGACTAGGTGTGGAATCCTTTGGGAGGAAATACATCTAAGATGGAGAACAAAGGAGAGCAAATCAGTATTTCTGTATTGTACCGCTGTATTCTACTATTCTACCATGTGCAACAGTAGAAACTGAATGTCTCTCTGCCACTTTTCCCATCTGTTAAACCCTGTTTTTCTCATTTGTTTAACCCTTACCTTCATCATGGATATGCTGATACCTACTCTTGCCTGTAAAACATTTAGATGAAATTTGCTATAGGTTATAGGTCCAATAGAACTATTTATTTAAGTAAATAAATAAAGCCTAGTAATATTGGCTTTAATCAAAAACAGCCAACCAGACTATCTTTATTACTTTATTTTTCTGTTCCAAAATTCAGTCTCTGAGCCCATAAGGCACCCAGCTCCTGTAGACAAGGCCCCACAAGAAAAGAGATGTGGACAACATTCACAGCTACCTACCTCCAACTACCCAGCCCAATCATCCAGGTCCTCTTTTACAGCCAGGTCAACTATGGGATACCTTTAGCAAAAGTCCAGAGCAAAGCTGTCGCTGATAGGTGTTATAGGGTTTTTGCCCCCTTTTGGTCGGTGCCTTGCCCCCCACCAACATCAGGGTGAGATCAGGTTTCGTTGCCACATAGATGGTTCGGTGCTGCTCCTACTCACCTGCTACATTGTTGGGGAGGCAGTTCCCTGTAGGTGGCCAAGGGGTCTCGACCCTGGGCTTTCTTCGTGGGGCTCCTACCTCCCCTTTACCCCACCCTTACCATGTCCACAGCTGGGCAGAGGCTGTTCACCGCAGGTCTTCCCCTGGATGATCTCGCCTCATCCACACTGCCCACCTCAAATGGGTCGGGTTTTCCTGGCCATCAGTCTGTTCATGTCTGTCCCTTGTCTTCGGGCTGACTCCCAGGCAACTAAACCTGCCCCATCCAGGGCTTATTGCAACTGAGAAAAACTTAACTAAAAAGTGTCCGGCATCTGCTGACAGGCTCCTGGGATTCCATCTCCTTGGACCCTTGGTTACTTGGGGAACTCATCCGTCCCTCTTATCCTAGCAGGTATGGGTACAGGCAGCTGCCCTGTTCCCAGGCCTCTGTCGGCTCTCCCAGCATGATCTCCCTGGGGCCCGGCTGACCTGTAGTTGGGCTATCCTGGTCCCACCAGCTGGCATCTTTTGCTTTGCCCTGGCAGGGGTCTGTGATCTCCTGTGCTCTGCTCACTGTGGGTGTGCCCTATCGCGGTGTCCCCTATCACGGTGTCCAAGCTCCCAGTTGGAGCTCTGTCATTCCCCTGCAGCATCCCATAGGGCTGCTGCTTCCCAGTGGGGCTCCCTCACTCCCATTGGCTCCCAGGGCTTACACACTTCGCCTTGCCAGTCTAGGTCCGCTAGCAGGTGCCCGGCCCCTTCCTCTGGCATCCGGGGCTTGAGCTTTCTGGCTCTACAGCCGGTGTCTCCCAGCCAGCATTCTACTCCCCGCTCCCCAGACCCTCCAGCTGTTTTTTGAGCAGCCCACGGTTCTCCAGAGCCACGCCGCCAGGACTCACCGATTCGCAGGCTCAAGCAGCTCTGGAACTGCTGAGCCTGCATCAGCCTCTCTCCCCAGCTGCTGCTCATCTTCACCCCTGCAGTGAGTATCAGGGTGCATCAGGCAGGGGGTTGGGACATGTTGGGGGGGATTTTGCCTCCCCTCTCACAAAAGCAAAAAGCCATGTCTTTGAAATAGCAATAAAAACCTTAACCTTGCGTATCTTTGTCCAAAATAGGGTTGGGCATTTGACTGCTCAAATATCAGTCAAACATTGTAAAAAAATTGCCAATAGGTTCAAATAACACGTGGAACAGTACCAATTTTCAGTAAGAATTGTGCAAAAAACATTCAAAAATCATATTTTAAGAAAAACCTACAAAAAAAGTTAGGGTTTTTTTGTAAAATTACTATAATATTTGACCAGTCAAAAATATGCAGTAAATTGACTCCTAAGTTGACAATATTTGACCTGTAAATTGACCAGGTTGCCAGGTATGGCTTTTTAAAATCCTCACCGAAGAGATATGTAGATTATTTTTTCTACCGAAAAACTGCATCGCTTAAAATGTTTAAAGTACATCGAAACAATTATCATGTTTATTAGGCGAAGATTTATATGTGAACTCCTTAACAGTCTCCTTAAAATGAATATTTCTGGGGCCAGTTATACTGATAATAGACCTACTAACCACATTAGTAATAAATGAAGTGTTTCACTTTCAAAAATTGAAAAATTAATATGGTTCTAGAAAAAGATAAAGGGGAAAAATCAGTAGAGAAGGATTAAAAAAATCAGTATCTAGCACAAGGGGGAGCAATTGGACAACATTAATAATGACACTGCATTGGGACTAGTGATTAAAGGCTTAACCTGTTGGTTTTTACAAAACACCTAATTTGGTTAAATTCTATTCTAGTCTGGTGCCTAGATAACTCTCCTCCAAAAATCCTCTGCCATCCTCTCAAATAAAACCTACTAAAATATAAAAAAGTCTTACTGTTTCAAAAACATTCAACACATTTTCTTTTTCCTAAACATAATCTCATCAATTTCCCAGTTATTTGTACTGGAGTGTGTGTAGAAGTTCACCCTTGATATCAACATTCAAATATCAGTTGTTCTTTGTCACAATGTTGATGTCCAAACATTGATATCAGTTCCTTTATTTTTTAACAGAGTTAAATAATAACTGCCTGATTAAAGGAACATCACAAAATCTCAACCTCTGTTTTCTACAAGTGTTGGTATGTTTAAATACATTTATTTCAAGCCTATTCTATTGACATGATAAATGCTGGATATTTGATTAGGTAGGAGAATGACTTTAAATTGTGGTGTATGCCAAAAATCCATCACAGAAAATTTACCTAAATGAGCTTGCTCATTTTACAAATGAAAAGACTTATTTTGCAACAGTCTGGCCATAGATCCTCAAGCTGGTATAAATCTCCACAAGAAGCAAAAGCAGTTTACAGCAGCTGGAGGTACATCCTCAGCTGCCCCAAGGTGTTCTTGCTGACCAACACCATCTTTGTTCCCTCTATTTTGTTTCCAGATTGGTCCATCTGTTCGTAGCTGTTGTCTCTTTTCTTATACTTGGATTGTAAACTATTTGGGAACTGCCTTTTTGTTTCATGTTTCATATACAAAACCTGGCACGAGGGCAGTATTGCCAATTCATATGATTTTTGGCATTGTTCTCAAAGTCTACATTTGGGGGATGTGAAAAACTTAGCTTTTTCTTTTATATATATTTATATTAATATATCAATATAAAAGAAAGAACTAAGTTTTTCACATTCCCAAAGGATAGACTTTAAGAACAATGCCAAAAATTATGAGAGTTGGCAGTACTGCAAGGGGGACCTGGTCCATGTCTAGCACTCCTACCGGGCTATGATAGAAGAAAACAAACTAAAAAATGAAAACACTAGTAAGACACTACATAATCTCAAATGAAAACAGAGCCCAAACACCAATGCAGAAATTACCACAGGAAAACAGAACTCTGACACAGTGTGAAGAACAAAGAGAAGGGGGCAGGTCTGGCCCAATTACAACCTGGTCTTGCGCTCAGTGAACATTTTGGCTAGGGACAGAAGTTACATATAAACTGGTATAAGTGATCAGAAAGCGGTTCAAATCTGTAACACAACAGGGCTAGGGACAGACGTTCTAAAAGCCTGAGCCTGAATTGATTCAATCTTTGCAGACTAGTCTAACCTGACTAGGCTGACTGATTTGAAACTGGACAGACATTCTCTCTAGACTGAGGAAATTCAGGCACATGCCTGAAGTGGCTCAGGATAGAAGCCAGAGGGGGACTAAAGCAGCTTTCCCTTCCCTTCTGCAGGGAGTTGAGCTGAGGTGGGCATGGTCAGGCCCCCCACAGGACTCTCTCATTAGGGATGTCTGCCTGCACAGTCCCAAGTTTTTCCCCACTGGCTGCTCAAAGGGTGGAAGTGTTGCCAGTCCCCAGCCCCGGGCTAGCACTCTGAGGCAAGGGAGGGTGTACAGTGCATGCATCTGTTGATGATACAGAGTTTTTCAATCTCCCTCCCTGCTTCATCATACTGTTTGTAGCAAACTGACAGCCATGTAATCCAGCTCAGGGGCTGATAACAGTCTTTATCCCCTGATTAGCAAAACAATAGCCTTTCTACACATTACTTTAAACTTCTTAAACAGCTTACCGGCTGACCTGTTGATTAGCTCCAAAAGCCCTAATCGGTCACTGTTCTGTCTGCCTAATCCAGTGAAACTGGAGAGAGAGACATACACAGATACCTCTCAGCATTAGCTAGCATACCATATGCTGGCTACAGTCCCTGCTGTGGCAGAGAGGAAAAAGGGATCTCTGCTTAAGCAGTGAGTGGTGAGAGGGGGGATGGAGAGAGGGGCATGGGGAAGCCAGCAGACCCTGCTGTGCCTACAAGTCTGTGCTGAGCTCCAGCCAGGGAGCAGAGAAGAGGGGCTAGCCCTGCTGTGGAGCAGAGAGCCCTGCCTAGCCCAGAGAGCATACCAGGTTGCTGAGGGAGTCTGATTTAACTTAAACCAGCAAGGGGATAGACATTGCATAAACCAGTTTGAGCCAAATCAGTTATGT
>NW_017729025.1:126083983-126105646 GCF_001723915.1 Gavialis gangeticus
AACAGACATTCACTTTTGATTCTGGAAATGCAGCCCCATGCCTGCAGTGATGCAAGTCAAAAGCCAGAGGGCACTAAAGTATGCTCAGCTGGAGCATACAGCTTGGGCCCAGGCTAGCCCACCCACCCTGTGAGGGGGGGCTTTGCAGGGGAGATGCAAAGCATCCTCAGATGCTGGGGGACTGTGAGTTAACTTGAATCTGGAGGGGATCTGAGACAAAAGTTCAATAAACCAATTCAACCTAAATCAGTTAAGTCTGATACAACATCCACCCAGATTTATCTTAACCTGGTTTCAACCATTTTGAAAGCAGTTTATGTGAACTGAACTTCTGTTGCATTACAGATTTGAACAGTTTCCAATCACTTATACTGATTTAAGTGTAATTCCTGTCCCTAGCCACAAGGACACAAAAAAGAGGGACCACAGATGTAACATATTTGGACCTTGTGCCTAGCAACTGTAACAAAGACAAGAGTGAAAATATCTAAGGAGCAAAGTCCCCCATCTAGTAGCTGGGTTAGCTACCATGTGGTCTGTATTAAATTAATTCATAGAGGAAATTCATACTGCTCAAAACCCATTTCAAACCCCAAAAAAGTAAATGGGAGCCTTTTCACTGAATTCAGGCAGAACTAGACTAGGTTTACAATACTGTTAGCTGCAGAGCAGACCACACTACACAAGCTGACATTTCTAAAGTCACCCTTGCCACCAAAAAGCCCTATAAACTTTATATTTCAAGTGAAATAGATTTTAAAAATAAAATAAGCTTATGTGAAATCCTTACTTCTAGCTTTTCATCCATATTTTCAAAATTAGGAGGACACCTAAGGTCATCAGCAGCATAAATGCAGGAACTTAATTCTAGCACAAAGAATTTCCAAACTATACTGCAGGACCAGTAACTCAGGCACATTGTTTCATCAAGAAGCCCACGTGGAAGGGCTCCTTTATTTGTTTTTTATTGGAGCCACTTCAAAAACATTACAAGTCGGCCAATTAATTATGGCCTTTCCTTGTACGAGTACAAACTTTACTTTTACTGCTACAGGTGGTAACAAGTCTTTCATCAGGAGAGATTTGTCTCATTTAGATCCAGTTTTTCATCTTTTTCTTTTTTAATTTGCTGTGTGCTCTTGGAAAGAGAACGAAAGATTTAAGAGCTTTTAAACCAAAATATCTGTTGGAAGTTCCAAGCAAAGCCTTGATACAGCCCAGCCTGCCAAGAACTGCACTTTTCACCAGTAAGCAAGCAAAACTACTTTTTCTAGATGTTAAAAAAAAAAAACCAAACAAACAAAATCTTACGTTTCTGTTGGAATTTACTCTATTTTTCCTTCTAATTATTCTGTGAGTTTTGTGTCCAACATAAATAAAACATCTTCCTTGAAGCACTCCCACCAGAAACCTTGGAAACCTAACAAATGCAAGAGATCACTCTGAAGTGCTAAGGTTGGAGCATTTGTACTCCCAGACAGATTTAACCCCAGTTAGGACAGTTCACCCCAGGGCCTCCATTCCAACTAGAAATGCCCAAACACTGAAAGACTGAAGTCCACCCTGGCAGCTTGCCAGCAGCCTTGGAACTGCATCTAACAAAATTATTAATAGCTGTACTTCCATGGAGACGTCACGCGGAAATAAGCAGGATAAATGCTGCAGAGCAGACTGCAGCTGCCTGCACTTTTATTGCGGGGATGAAAACAGCATAGACTGCAGGACTGGGGGCACGTCACCCTATTTTAGTCTGAGGCGACAAACACCGGGGACCAAAATGTAGGAGTGCAGCCCCTCAGGCATGCCTTTGGGAATCAGCTTGGCCAGGCTTTTGCCACCACTGGATTTTGAAAGTGACGGTTTGTGGGGTGGGGTGGGTTGTGGCATCAACTGAGATGTTAAATTGTCCCTAAAGAGATCAAGCTAGATATATCCATCCAGAGTGGCGCTTCTCAAGCACAGTGCCACAGCCCACCAGGGTTCCTGGAGATCCTTTCAAGGGCACCACAAAGTACCAGGCAGTAGCACAAGCCACAGAGTAAACCCAGAGGTTTCAAATAGAAAATTAGTAGCATTAAAAACATCCTGACCTGCTGAAGTCTTTCAGAGTACCTGGCAACAGAAGACCTACTCTGGTGTCTTTCTGGAGTCAAAAACCAACCAGAGGCTGCCTGCCTCTAACAAGGGGCCCCTCCAGTCTACAGAGGCTGAGCAACACTGACCTACAGGGCTCTCTCCCCTGTCAGCCCCCCTCTCTGAGAGCTGCTCCAGCTCCACTGGCCTGTGCTGCTGCTGCTTTGGAAACCAGGAGCAAGAGGAGGCAGGCTGCAGCCAGCCTTGAATGTTCAACCGCAGCCCTACCTCTGCCCCAGCCCCAGCCCCAGCCGGCTCCTTGCAGTGGTGCCTGTGTGCTGGAGATGCAACACTCCCTAGTCCTGCACTGCCTCCCCAACCCATCCTGAGCTGCAGCTCTCCCCCTTCCCTTCCCCCCAGCAGTGAAGATTGGGTGCAACTATAAAACCTTTGCTGATTCCCCTGCAGAGACTTGATCTCTCCCAGGCACAGACACCTCTTACAGGTCTCAGCAGGTGAGACCAGCACCTCCTACCTGTCAGCAGCTCCTGCCACTGCCACAGCCCTTGCAGCTCCTGCCTGTAATTTTCTGCTAAGGCCTCTCATGTGTTGGCCTGCTGAGATCCACATCAAGAAAGTGGAGATCTGGCTCTTAAGGTGGTGACTCTAGTGCAGCAGTTCCCTGAGCAGATGGAGGATCTTGAAATAGGGGTGCAGATGGTGCTGGGCATCCTTACACATTAATATACACACCTTGTTCTCCAGGTAAAGAGAAACTAGAAGCTTTAGTGTTGTGCTGGGGGACAGGAGTAGTGCTATCTAAGTCAGTTTAAGATCAAACAAATCCAGTAGAGTTACACAATTTGAAAAAAAAACCCAACAGACTAGGCACAGTAAAAAATATTGTCATTAGTCCCACAACCATTACAGTTAAATGCATGTCTCTTATTCCAATTCATAAAACAAGATCTAGCCTTCCTAAGCCTTGGATACTTCACCAGCAGTCGTTTCTACACCTGAGTTCATATTCCCACACCTGAGTTTAGGTTTTTAACTAGAGCTAAACACAGTCTACCGGGCTGTGAAATAGAAGAAAGGTTAGCAAGAAGGGCCAACAGACAGCAACACTGCAGAAGAAAGGATACTTTGAATGCTGAAACCAAGACCATTAAAAAGAATAGAGGGTCATTAAGACCTGTGGAATGGAGACAGATTAGCAGGAATCAGGGAGATAATAATAAGCCATAAAGTCAATTGACTCTCAGCACTACCTGGATAGAAATGCTGCTGCCCCTCTCGGACAGTTGGTTTAAAAGACTAGGTGGAGCAGGAGTCAAAGCAGGATACAAGCTTCCCCCATCTGCCCTTGAGTGATTATCAGCCAGGGTGATGGGGTAGATCTTTTGAAGGGTGACCCAAGGTGTGAGGAGATAAGCAGAAAAGTGATAATTATATAAACAGTAGGCTCAAGCCTGCCTGAACAATCCTCCACCCCCACTGCCCAGCTCCTGGGCAAGGAGGTAAGTGCTATAATATGAAAATTAGGTTTTGAAAATGGGGGTCACAATTCACAAAAATTATGGAGTGGTGCTTCAAATCCGATGAGGGGAGTCCAGAACAGTTGAGAACCACTGCTGTAGTGGTTGTTAATTTCCTTCAAGTAGGGATGAAAGTATAGCACATCTAGCTACCAAGAAGACAAACAGCAAAGAACAGACTTACAAAAGAATAAGACTCTCTCAAAGCCAGTTAATGATAGGGAGAAATTGGATCCTGTGGCGGTTTATAAGCATGCAAAGGTGCAAGTCTTCAAGTTTGACAACCCACATAGGCCACATCTACAAAAACATGGGCATTTGTTTCCCCAGGAACTAGAAGCAGTGGCACACATTGTGCTGCTGCTAGTTGTCCCCAGGGAATGCCTGTGCCATGCACCCTCTGGCATATGGCAGGTTACCCCAGATGCGGTTGGGGTGGCTGAGGCCAGCACTGGGCTACCCCAGCATCCTTACTTTGGGTTCTGGGGGCCTCCTGGGGCTGCAGCAGTGGCAATCCTGCTGCTCAGAGCCTGGCCAGCAAACAGATTGCGACTCTAGCCAGCCAGGCTCCAGTTTTGGGTGATGCGCACTGTCCCTACGTGCATCGCCCCACTTTTCTCTTGCACAGGTTTTTTTGACCCCGCTATCTTGCAACGTGGAGAGCACATGAATGTATGGTATGTGGCATCACAGATGTGTCTGTGGCACCACATACTGCATGGCTGCACTCATCTGGATGCAGCCATAGACCCCACCTTTGACCTACCTGAATCTGAAGAATGTTGTGACCTTAGGCAGAGATCCTTGTATTTCTAACTATCATGTATTGGGATGTAAATTCTGGATGCATTTACATTTTTGTGGATATATGAAGCTTTGCAGACCAAAAAAGTTAGAGATTGGGTAAAATGCTCTTATGCCATTTATTCTAAAATATATTCACACAGTAGATGATACGAAACTTAAAATACATATATTTTACATGTAATATCTAGCTTCCCACAGTGTTTGGCCTTATACTGTGAAACAGTCATCAGGAATACAATTTTGTAAATCCAATATACATGCAGTTATGAACATGGAAGATACTTATAGAATTTATAACATCTGGCAAAGTGTTGGAAGTCAAGAACCCTATCACCTGACTGCAGACCATCTTTGCCAAAAGGGTGAACACAGCTTTTTACTGTAATTTTTGTCTTACCTCAAGGACAACCAAAGAGCTGGAGTATATCTTATCAGGTTTTTTCTTTACTGTAAAATGTGCTATATCAGAGTGAGAGATTTACATAGTCTGAAAAGAAACTAGAGGATGTTTCAGGCATACAGGACTTTTACAACAGGATTAAGTCTGGGCAAGTTATTAAAAGGGCCTCTGGACAATCATGGAAAGGGGGAGAATTTCAAAGGTAACCCAGAGCAGCAAATAGCTGAGTAGGAACAACTACTATAATTGCCAAGAGGAATATGGCTAAAGCTCAAAAATTTTTAAAAAGAAGAAACATTACGATAAGAATAGAAAGGATGTTCATTTTCAAGCAGAAGATAAGATATGGATTAAAGTTCATTCTCAGGATAGTGAAGAAACAGATTTCATAGCTAAGTTAACCCTAAAACAAATGATTCCATGTTGAGTTTTCAGAATAATGGGGTAAACTCATTGGATACTGGTATATACTATGCATAAATCATAATGTTACTGGGATGTAAATCTTGGATGCACTTACTTTTTTGTAGATATGTCAACTTTGCAGGCAATAACAAGTTTGGGTAAAATTAAATTCCTCAGCTTCTAAATGTTTTTATACCATTTATTTTCTTCTCAGAAATTCAATTCATTCTCCAGTGTCAACATTCTTTACCTGAATCCTTCATTCTTTGAATCTGCAAAAAGAAATTAATCTAATAAATATAAATTTGACTTCAAATTGGGCTTTTTTAAAAACTAATCCATTATCAATTATTGACGTTACAGTAGCATCCAGAATAATGTAGATTTTGTCCTCACACTCACATAGTCCTGCCCCTCAGAATTCACAGTCGAAGATAACCAATATATAAAGGCTGAAAAGAAAAGAGGAGCAGAATATATATATTTCTTATGTACAGCTTTAATTAAAATATTGTGCCTTTATAAATTAAATCCACATCAGGACACCAAGTCCTCCTCAGTTTAATGATTATTAGTTAGACTTTTTCTTATTAGAGTTCTGGAAGAAGTGGATCCTAGGGGGTGTGTCTACACATGCACCAAACTGCGCAGTTGTTGCTGCACAGTCATTTAGTACTTGCTTAAATACTCACCTGCCACTGTTTCCTAGTGCTACTGTGCTCCTGAGCAATGAGCTATTGCGCAGTAGCATCAGAAACAACCTGTGTGGTGCCAGGACTGTGCAGTAACACCAGTTACTCCACAGTCATTTAGTAAGCAAGTACTAAAGCAAGTACTAAAATGCTTAAGCAAGTACTATATGATTGTGTAGTAGCCACTGTTACTGCACAGTCCTGGTGCCTCGCAGGTCATTTGTGATGCTGCTGCACAATAGCTCATTTCTACTGTGCAGTAGTGTCAGCACCATGGTTCATGCCCACCAATGCTACATCGCCGTAGCAATGAGCTATGGTGACATAGCTCATTGCTACAGCAACATAGCATCTTGTGTAGACGCACCCCCTGAGAAAGAATCCAAAGAAGAAAAGAGTTTCTGAGAAGGGTATGTCATGATTTCCAAACAGCATGAAACAAGGCACAAAAATTTTTTGTAAGAAGAAAATAACGGGTAGGCCAGACTGTTACTCCTGGTGAAGCAAAAAGGCAGGGATTGTGCTAGGAAACAGTAGCAGGTGAGAAGAGACAGGCAAAGTTATCTTTGGGTCCTTAAGGACAAGAACCTCTAATGTGCTGGAAAAGGAAGACTTCTGAAATCATGCTAAATTCCTCCAGGCAAAGACAATGGAACCACCTACATATATTCATTTATCTTCAAAAAGGGACCTTGGATGTTTAAATCCTCAAGACAACTACAATGTATGTATACTAATTCATTATTTTAAATAAGAGATTTAATATTTTCATTTGCCATTAGAAATATGGTCTTGTGATTGACTGGACTCTGGAAATTGCTTAGGTGAGTTCCAGCTCTGCCACAGACTTCCTTGTGACCTTGGACAAATCACATGATCTCTCTGTGCCTCATTTTCCTATCTGTAAAATTGGGATGATGGTATAACTTCCTTTCTCCCATCCTTTGCCTGGCTACTTAGACCATAAGCTCTTTAATACAAGGATGGTCTCTTCCTATATATTTGCCTCAGGGCACTTCTGTAGTAATAGTGATGATTTATCTTATAAGTTTTAGAAACTTTAAAGACTTGGTTCACTAAGAAAAGCATTACATTGTTGAACAGACCTGAAAGTCTTTCCTGCAATTTTATACTAACCTAAGATTGTGCTGCACCAGTTTACTAGTTAGTAACTGATTACTAATTAGATATTATCTTCTCCCATCTAGATAAGACAAGTGATCAATCAAAATTAACCAGGAAGTTAACTGGTCAACACTCAGTCTATGAACATGTGATTGGCCAGTTATCTCTGAAAACCCTTCCCAAGCCTTCCCTTCCCTTTTCTCAACTGCTCCTTTTATCTTTCTCATGCTCTTAGCTTTTTTCCGTCTTTCATGTTCCCCCCTTACATTTTAGCTTCCCATCTGTAATGTGCCAAGTCTCCTTTATATCCTTCTTTAAAACCTACTTCCTTCACATAGCCTACTTACATTGATATCATCACCAATGTCTCCATTCCTTCCCCATCTGAACTATTGTCCCATAAATCATATTTGTCATACACTGTTAGCTCTGAATATGAGCCATGTCAGGAACATTACAGCAATAATTCCTGGTCTGCTACCACATGGATAATAAAGGGGTTTTGTATACATTTAGTGTACATTTCCCAGCAGTATAGAGAAGGAAAAAGTATTCAGAGCTTCATAGGAACCCTACGCTACACATCTGGGAACAATTTTTTTTTTTGTGGGGGTGTTTTTTTGGTTTTTTGCAGTACAATTTACAATCATGTTAACAGTTTGAATGTAACTAACAAATAATAGTTTCATATGTGACTTACAGCTTACAGTCATGCTAATTAAAATGCAATTTAAAATGTTAGTAAAAACAAGCCCTGACTTTCTTTTGGTTCCTTATAAGTCAGTTTAAAAAAATGCCATGACAAATTATTAGTGACATAGAAAATCATTAGCCTCTAACAGTCAATAATAAGATATATGAATTGCTGAAAATCTGATGAAAAAGATCTGTGAACAGATCTTTTGAAAAGTAATTTTGCCAGGTCATTTTCAGTCAACACTTCCTCTATTTCAGTTGTGAAGATTAATGTTTTTTCCATTAAACTAATGCCAAAAGTTTGACTCGCTGGAAATAAAGCATTACTTTAAAGAGCCACTCATTATCATTTGTTTTATAGTAAAAAATAAATTTAATGAATTAAGATATAAACCATTTTGTCACATAACAACAAGTTGGGAAAGACACTGAAGGTGACCTGTATACAAAAAGTTCTTCTGTCACTGCCAAATTCCTGACTACTGTAACGCTTGCAAAATTACATGGAAAACATTTGCATTTGCTCAGATTTTGGACTTATTTTAAGTTTCCACATGTCTAAAGTGGTGATAGTAACACTGTTCCTTACCTTATAGGATCATAGGGAGGTTAGCATTTGTCATCATTTATACTATGTACAAGTCCTTGCCCCAAAGGCTTAAAGCACTTTGGCTCAGAATCAGCAGACCGTTACTCATGTGAGACTAGATCGATTGTCAATGGGACTGTTTATGTGAGTGTGCATTATGGCTAAGTACAGATTGGCAAAAAGTGCAAGGCTGAATCAATTCAATCTTTGCAGGTTAGTCTAACTCAATGTTTCCCAACCTTTTCCATTCCACGGCGCACTTACACGGCCTTTTCTATCACACAGCACTCTGTCCAGATGCATGAATCTAGGGGGCGCTAGAGCATGCCTCCCTGCTCAGCTGAAGCAGACAGCTTGGGCCAAGGTGAGCCTTCCTACCCTGCAAGGTGGGTTTGCAGGGGAGGTGCAAAGTGTCCTGTGATGCTGGGGGATTGTGAATTAACTTGAAACTGAAGGGGATCTGAGGCAGAAGTTCAATAAACTGATTTAACCTAAGTCAGTGAAGTCTGATACTATATACATCCAGGTCTGTCTTAAAAAGGTTTCAGTCATTTTCAAAGTGGTTTATGTGAACTTCTGTTGTGAACTGGTTTCCAAAAACTTATACCAGTTTATGGCTAATTTCTGCCCCTAGCTAATGTGTAAGAATTGTCAGGATCACTTCCTAGATAAGAGCCAGCAGTCCATGCCTATGCAGTGATAAGCATTTCTGGAAAGGTTCTCAACATTGTCAACTCCTATTCATTGCTGATTAATTGAACATTTCAGAGGAATGAACAATTAGGATAGGATCTAGCAGCCAATTCTGTAGACCCTTATTCTTGTAAATAGTCTTCAAGAGTCAGACAGGAAAGGTAAAATAAGTCAGTCTTGCAAGAGATGGACTATGGCATAGGAGATAGTCAGTGATTCCAATGGCAGCAGGAGGCACCTCACAAGATATGCCCATTATTGTGATTATTGTTATTCATTTATTAAGATTGAAAAGTCTTACAGCACTCTGAACTGTAATCCTAGTTTAATTTTCCTAAACAACACATGACACATTTAAAAATATTCAAATACTAAATGAAAAAGAAGAAAATTATCTAATCAAAAATCACTGTATTATCTATGCATGTGGTAGAAGACCCAGAATGTCAACAACAAAGAGGCATCAAACATTCTTGGAGATTAATGACCTGTAGGAGGAGATGTTGGACTGGGGTAGTCAAAGATTGTTAACACTATCAGTCATTTTTTCCACAAAATGCTATGCACCAGTATCGTTATTATATCATATATTTGGTACAATATAATTAACCTTTTTGCTTGACTAGTCAATTGTTATATCCCTTTCTGAGTTGTAGCATCATGTTTGGCTTAATTCTTGTCCAATAATTTTTTTTAAAGTACAGGAGATGCTATGGACTATAATCAAGCCTCCATTGGGCCCTAGATGCCACTAAGTTTTGTAGTATGGACTCTGGACTTCAGAAGATCTAAAAGGAAGTGTTTCTAGATGGTGGAGCAGCAAGATACAAAACCCTGTGAGCAGGGAGATCTTTTTGGCAAAACCCAGGAAGCAAAGAACAATGGATACAGACAGACAAAGTGGTTTACATTGGTGTAGCCAGCTTTATAACGGTGTGAACAATTAAGGGACAGACTATAAAAAACCTTAACCCAGGGTATAGTTTAAGTTAGTAGAGAATTAGTCCCAAAAGAAGCAGGACAAAGCATCTACCAATATAAGTTAAATCAATTTAAGTTTCATCTGTCAGCTTCTATCCCAGTCATATGAGCTACCTCAGGATGGTTGCATGTCAGTCTATTCTTTATCCTGGTATAATTTATATCAGCATACAAAATAAATATATATATATCTCTACAATCTTTATGTAGCATCCCTAAATTCCAGTGGGTTCAATGCTATTTGCTTCCTCACAGCTACGTATGGCCTGAAGGGTATCCTGTTTCCTTAACTTCCCAGTCCCACTGGCAGTAGTGTCACATGTAGTGGGCAAGCAAGGCATGTGCCCCAGGTGCCACCTAAGGGGAAGGGTGGTAGAAGGTAGGGGAGGGGGCACCTCACCCTCCAAGCTCCATTCCACTTGCACAGAGGGCTCCAAGAAACAGCTAGCTTAAGCAATATGTGTCACGCAGCACAAGGTGTTCTGGGAACTGTCGTTTTTTAGAGCAGCAGTGGAGTTTGCTGGTGGTGTGGGAAGAACTGATTCCTATTTTTTGCTTCCTAAATCAGTATTTTTTTCCCCTTTTGACATGGGCTTTGGTGGCAAAAAAATGGTGTTAAAGTTTCCCACCAGCGGCAGCGAACTGTGCTGTTCCACTGCCACTCTTGAGAATTATAATTCCCAGAACACCTTGTACTCCATGACATACACCACCTGGCCATGCTCCTGCTCACTGTCCCATGATGAAGCCAGAAGAAGCTGGGTAAGGGTGAGAGAAGACTGACCTGGTTGCGTTCTTGGGACATTAGCCCACTGGCCTGAGAAACTTCGGAATTACACTGAGGATTGAGCCTTCCACTTCCTAGTACACATCATAAAACATTATAGAAATGTTTTATTTAATAAATAAAATTGAACGTATTCACAATAAAAATATTTAATGAAGTCAATTTGTAATTAAGCTGTAATTACCTATAAATAACATCAGTGAATTTCTAGCATGAAAACTGATTTTGACCCAAAGTTACACAAGCCCCTACTGCTTTTGGGGGAGCCTCTGTTTGTGAGTACAAATTTGAAACACTTTGATAGGGGACCTGGTTTTCAGATTTTCAGAGGGCAAGTTCAGTGCTCTCTGAAAATCAGGACCTTTTGAGATTTCTCAAATAGGATTCCCAAAAATTGAAGCAATCTAAACTATTAGTCAGTTTGGAAAATTTGGGCCAATAAAAATTTCATAGTGGGTTTTTATATTTATTTCTCAATCATTTTCCTACCAAAAGTGCTCAACTTATAAATAGAAACCTATTTGTTCTAACTGTCAGCCCTGTGCACACATTTTGGCCCAGAGAATTACAGCTGAGCTCTTTCCTGCTTTATACATCACAAGTGACAATGGTTCTTCAAGCCTTAATTAGGCTCTCATACTTACAGGTGAAGCCTCATTACATTCATTTCTTATTCACAGGTTCCAGTTTAGAAAAAAACTGCTTTAACTTTAAGGAGAGCACATGCTAAGCACAGGCTTGTTTATTTCTGAGTGAGAATGTTTTCCGGACCTGGGTCACAAGGTTGGACCTTAATAAATAATTCTGCTAATAATGCAAAGGTAAGAACTGAATCCAGTTCATATAATCTTAGCTGATTGACTCTTCCAGGAATAATGAAACAGTGAATATTTTTTCTAAATTAAATTAGCAAATATGCCTGTGGATTCACACAAGATGCCATTTTTACATTGCTATTTCTCATAATAGCAATGCACTTAAAGGTAAAAATATTTTTTAAAATATCAAACCTACCAGAATATTGTAATATTCAAAAACAGAATATTTACAAAATTAGGACACTGAGAGTTGGGGATTTGTTTAAAACAGGTTTAGCTGTTAGGAGATGGTGAAGTTTTGTTAAATTGCCTCTGATGCCATAATTCTGTGCACAGTGATGAAGTAAGCTGTTGAAAGGGCATTCTCAAAGGATCAATGCAGCGGTACTGGGTAAAGAAGGCAATGAAAAGTTCTGTCTGTATGTGAGGCAGAAATGGGGGAAGATAGAGAAAAAGAACTAGTAGCTTACCTACAGAGAGGACTTCAGAAAAATCCAGTGTAACTTTGAGAAGCCTACATTAACTGATGAACCAATCATCTACTATCATCAATGCAGCTTTGCAATTCCAATGAATGGGTTTTATAGTTTACAACACTTGGATTCACTACAGACCAAATGAATTCAAACTCCTGGAAACAGCAAATGTTCAATATAAGCACTGTATGATAGGAGTAAAAGGATGGGAGATATCTTACGTATCATATATGTGGGCATATAGGTGCCCTCTAGTGGATGGCCCACAAAGTGAATAAAGAATGACATGAACTTAAACTCTTGTCTAATTGTCAGAAGCTTTTGCATTTTTAAAGACTAAAATTTCCATATCCCACCGATGTAAATCCAGACACTCAGCCTTTATGAGAGCCAAGTATATTTTGTCCATTAAGACCAGCATAGTTAATGCGTTGCTCATTTTCATATTTAATTCAATAAAAATCCCCATTATTAAAGTAACCTGAGTGGGCACGTCCAGATAAGCCCACACGTGCCTCTTGCCACGTCTCAAAGCAGTTTGAGATGTGGCAAGAGGCATGCTGGGAACAAAAAAATCCCTGTTCCTTGTGCTGTATATTTGTTCCCTGTGCTGTTTCCTGTGCTGTATATTTGCAGCGCAGGCTCAAAATTTGGTACCTGGATATCCAGGTATAAAACCCCCCCACAAAAAGAAACAGAGAAAAGTGGGGCAGGGCACGGTCCAGAACCAGGCTCTGAGGCAGCCAAAAGCTTGGGTCCTCTAAAGAGATGCTCTGGTAGCCAGCCAGAGCATATCTATACCTTCCCCTTGCACCAATGCTGCAGCAGCCTGGATCCAGGCTCTGTTCCAGGTAAGCAGGGGGTGGTGGGAGCTGGAGGGGAGTGGTCTGTGAGGGTGCGGAGGACCATGGGGGGGCAGCTTGGGAGGGGTGGGTCTCCAGCCCACCCCTTCAGGGCCCACATGCCCCTCCACATGGCCCCAGCCCTCCCACACAGCCCCAGCCCCCCTCATATGGCCCCCAGCTCACGGGTAGCAGCAGCAGACATTGCGGCACTCAGGGACTCCTGGCACAGCACCCCCTGCATGGTGCAGGGCAGCGCAGATTGGCCCTGGCCACCTGGCACCTGGTGCTGCCTGTGCCATATCATGTGGGCCCAGCCCAGCCCAGTGCAGCTCAGCATGGCACAGTGCAGTGCAGCACTGTGCACCTTCCAGCAGCTCCAGGCCACTCGGGCTGTCACCTAGGGCCCTGTGCCACTCACGGGGAACTGTCATTCAAGGCTGGGTCCTGTCTTCATGGGCCCCGTGCGCCATTGGGCCAGGCCGCTTCCATGCACACAGGACCCATCCTGGTGCAACAGGCAGTCCCCACAAGTGTTGCGAGGCCTTGGGTGACAGCCCAAGTGGCCCAGAGTTGCCCAAAGGTGCATGGCACCATGTCGTGCTAGGCCGGGCCTGCACAATCTGGCACAGTCAGCACCAGGTGCCAGGTGGCCAGGGCTGAGCTGCACCACCCCACACCACCAGGGGGGCTGTGCCAGGATGCCCTGAGTGCCCCGATTGCTACTGCTGCTACGGATGGCCTGTGGGCTATGCAGGGAGCCTGGGGCCATGTTTCATAGTTTCATAGTTTCTAGGGTCGGAAGGGACCTGGGCAGATCATCTAGTCCGACCCTCTGCCATGGCAGGAAGAGCACTGGGGTCAAATGACCCCAGTAAGGTGGTCATCCAACCTCCTCTTAAAATCCCCCAGGGTGGGAGCCTGCACCACCTCACATGGAAGCTGGTTCCAGACTCTAGCCACCCTGACCGTGAAGTAGCGCCTCCTGATGTCCAACTTAAACCTTCCCTCCGCCAGCTTGTGACCATTGTTCCTGGTCACTCCTTGCGGCACTCGGGGGAACAGGGCCTCCCCCAGCGCCTGCTGATCCCCCCTAACCAGTTTATAACAGGCCACAAGATCCCCCCTCAGCCTTCTCTTTTGAAGGCTGAACAGGTTCAGGTCCCGCAACCTTTCCTCATAGGACCTACCCTGCTGTCCCTTGATCATACGAGTGGCCCTCCTCTGGACCCTCTCGATGCTGTCCACATCCCTCTTAAAGTGCGGCGCCCAGAACTGGACGCAGTACTCCAGCTGCGGCCTGACCAGTGCCGCATAGAGGGGGAGGATCACCTCCTTGGACCTGCTCGAGATGCATCTGTGGATGCACGACAAGGTGCAGTTGGCCTTCCTAGCCGCCTCCCCACATTGCCGACTCATGTTCATCTTGGAGTCAATAATGACTCCCAGATCCTTTTCCACCTCCGTGCTGACAAGAGGGGAGTTCCCCAGCCTGTATGTGTGGTGCCGATTGTTCCTCCCCAGGTGCATCACCTTACACTTGTCCGTGTTAAACCCCATCCTGTTCTCCTCCGCCCATCCTTGTAACCTATCCAGGTCCAACTGTAGCCTGTTGCTCCCCTCTATTGTGCCCACATCCCCCCACATCTTAGTGTCATCAGCAAACTTGAACAGGGTGCTTTGCACCCCCTCGTCCAAATCACTGATGAAGATATTGAACAGTGCAGGCCCAAGGACCGAGCCCTGTGGGACCCCACTTCCCACGTCCTTCCAGGTCGAGAAGGACCCATCCACTACCACCCTCTGGGTGCGACTCTCTAACCAGTTGGCGACCCATTGGACTGTATGGGTGTCTACGCCACAGTCCCCCAGCTTCCTAATGAGAATGGGGTGAGAGACAGTGTCAAAAGCCTTCCTGAAGTCTAGGAAAACTATATCCACTGCCACCCCTGCATCCAATGATTTAGTGACCTGGTCGTAAAAGGCCACCAGGTTGGTCTGACAGGACCTGCCGCTGATGAACCCGTGCTGGTTGCCCCTGAGCATGCCATTCCCTGCTGGCCCCTCCTGGATGCGTGCCAGAATAATTTTCTCGAACAGCTTGCCCAGGATCGAGGTAAGGCTGACTGGCCTGTAGTTCCCCGGGTCCTCTTTCCTCCCCTTTTTGAAGATGGGAACCACATTGGCCCTCTTCCAGTCCTCCGGCACCTCTCCAGAGCACCACGAGTGTTCATAAAGCCGTGCCAGGGGACTTGCAATGACCCCAGCTAGTTCCTTTAGGACTCTAGGGTGAAGATCATCCAGGCCGGCTGACTTAAAAACATCCAGCCCCTCCAGAAGCTCCCTAACTAAATCCTCACTCACTCTAGGCCCAGGTGAGCCTCCCCCATGTTTGGGGTGGAGCCGTGTGAAGGGCATGTAGGCCATGTGGGAGGGCTGGGGCCCTGTGGGAGGAGGCATGCGGGCCCTCCTGGGGGACTGGGGCCTTGCAGGGGGGCATGTGGGCCCTGTGGGGAGGGGGTGTCTGTGCCCTGTGGGGACTGAGTCCTCCTGAGCAGCCCCCCCACACACAGTCCCCCCACAATCCTCCCACACCTACCCACACAACCCATGCCTCCCTACATCCATCCACACTCTTTCCCACCCCCCTCCTGCAAACCCCACATCCCCCCCATCACACACCCATTGTGCCCAGCTGCCAGAGAGGATGAGACCTGTTTACAGGACCTGTGGCTGCAGAGGCAGGTGTCTCCACATCTTAGTTAGTGAAGGGGTCAGGGGGAGCTCTAACTATTCATAAATTTCATAGAGATTAAGGGCTGAAAGGGACCTCATGAGAACATCAAATCCATCCATAGGCAGGAAGTCTGCTGGGGTCAAATGATCCCAGCACAATAAGCATCCAAATGTTTTTTTAATGAGTCTGGAGTAGGTGCTTGCACCACCTCTGGTGGGAGTCTGTTCCATATATATATATATATAGAGAGAGAGAGAGAGAGAGAGAGAGAGAGAGATCAATGGGGCAATGTTTTATTGGTATATTTACAATGTTAAAGCAATTTGGAATCCTACCAGTGTCTCTATCATCATAATAAAATAAATTCTAAATATCTATATGTTTTGATGTTTGCTTTTCGGTTTCTTATCATGAACTGATCACTTTCTCTGTCCAGTGCAGTCCAAGTCCCTCAGTAAAACAGAAATCCTCAACTTTGGGAAGGCTGAATTTCACAAACTCAGGAGACTGGTCAGTCAGGCACTAAAAGACCATGGCCCCTCGGAAAGGGGAGTCCAGGAGGAATGGTTGTTCCTTAAGGACGCAATCCTCAGAGCACAAGGAAAGTCCATTTTGTCCTGTAGGAAAGGAAGTCAGCAGGCTGGGAAACCCCCTTGGCTCAATAGGGAACTTTTGGACCTCCTGAAACTAAAAAGAGAAGCCTATACCAGATGGAAAATGGGAATCATTACCAAGGAGAACTACACAGCACTAGCCCACACCTGTAGAGAGCAGACCAGAAGAGTCAAGGCAGAAACTGAACTCAGGCTAGCCACAAGAATCAAGGACAACAAAAAGTCCTTCTTCATATATGTGGGAATTCAGAGAAAAAAAAAGGCAACATTGGACCCCTGCTAAATCAAATGGGGCAGCTGACATTTAACACTCAGGAAAAGGCCAATCTCCTAAATTATTACTTTGCATGGGTCTTCCACCTGGCCAAATGTGTCACCCTGTCAGATGGGATGCAAAGCATCCAGGGTGCGGGAGATGGGCCCTCAGTTGATGTAGATCAAGTGAGGGAATACCTCAAAAAACTCGACATCCATTAATCTGCAGTCCCAGATGGAATGCACCTGAGAGTCCTGAAGGACCTGGCGGACATCATAGTATGACATATGATGAAGATATTTGAGAACTCGTGGCACTTGGGAGAGGTACCAGAAGACTGGAAAAGAGCCACTGTGGTCCCAATATTCAAGAAAGGAAGGAAGGAAGATCCAGGGAATTACAGGCTAGTCAGCCTGACATCCATCCCTGGAAAGATCCTGGAGAAAATCATCAAAGACTACATCAGCAACAGGCTAACAGAAGGCATTTTCTGAGTGCCAGCTAACATGGTTTTCATTGCATGGTTAGGTCTTGCCTAACCTAACTCATCTCCTTCTATGACCAGGTGACGCATTGCCTGGACAAGGAAGATGAGATTGATGTTATATAAGTGGGTTACAAGAAAGCCTTTAACTTGGTCTCCCATGGTGTCCTCCTGGTTAAGCTGGGGACCTGCAGCTTCAGTTATCTCACAGTCCAATGGCTGGGGAACTGGCTTAGGAGTCAAAGACTAATAGTTGATGGGAGCAAATCAACGTGGCGCAAGGTGTCCCTCAGGGCTAGGTGCTCAGGCCAGTACTCTTCAGCATCTTCATTAATGATCTGGATTCAGGCATCAGATGCAGACTGGCCAAGTTCATGGATGACACTAAACTATGGGTGAAGGCAATCACACTGGAGGACAGGCTGGGAATACAGGACAACATGGACAGGCTCGCAAGGTGGGTGGACCAAAACCTGATGGCATTCAACATAGAGAAGTGCAAGGTGCTCCACCTTGGGAGGAAAAACCAGCATCATGCTTATAGGCTCAGCAGTGCTATGCTCACTAGCACCATGACTGAAAGAGACTTGGGGGTCTTGATTGACCACAAGATGAACACAAGCCACCAATGTGATGTCATAGCCAGCAAAGCAAACCAAACTCTGGCATGCATCCACCAATGCATTTCAATCAAAACCAGGGATGTCATCCTCCTGCTTTACTCAGCCTTAGTGAGGCTGCAGCTGGAGTATTGCATCCAGTTTTGGGGCCCCCACTTCAGGAGGGATGTGGATAAGCTTGAGAGTCCAAAGGAGAGCCGTGCCTGCATGATCAAAGACCAAGAGAGCAAGCCTTGTGAGGAGAAGCTGAGGGACATGGGACTCTCCAGCCTGGAGAAGAAAAGGCTCAGGGGGAATTTGGTGGCAGCCTATAAGTATATAAGGGGTGTGCACCAGGATCTGGGAGAAGAGTTGTTCACCAGGGCTTCCCAAGGGATAACAAGGTCTAATGGCCACAAACTTTTGGGAGACTGATTTAGAATGGACATAAGGAAAAACTTCTTTACAATCCAAGTGTTTATATATATATATAGAGAGAGAGAGAGAGAGAGAGGTCTTTTGTTTTAATTGTGGAAGAACATGGATTTTGGCATATTTTACAAAGTGAATTTGGGATTTTTTATCAGAGATTTTGCAGCTTTTAAATAGGGACCACCAGGATGCCTGCTAGTGAGGCAAGTGGCATGACCCAGGCAGAGGACCCTTCTCAGGGCTGGCACCCAGGACCCAGCTGGAGGTCGCCGAACTCCTGGCCACTTGGGGCCAGGAGGACATGCTTTGACAGTTCAAAGAAGGCCACCACACTGAAAACATCTTCAGGGCAATAACTGCCCAGATAGAAGAGCCACAGCACACATAGCAGTAGTGCCGCAGATCCACGAGATGCTGGGCAGTGTTATTTTACCCCAAGTGGCACAACTTGCCCCACACCAAAGTGCATGTCCAGGCACATGCACTGAGGCAAAAATCCCTGACTCAAATTTGTGCTGCTCCTATTTGAGCTGCTGCAAGCACATGTGCCTGCATGTGTGGACATGCCCAATGTATCCAAGGATTTTCAGCCAGCTACAGAAATGAAAAACTTATTCACAGAATTTTTGTGTGGGTTTTCTACAGAGTGCCATAGACCTGGTGGTAACTAATTTGCAATAGACTGTTTTTATAACTGTGCATATTTATGTAAGTGTACGTATGTAGTTATGTATGTGTACTTATATAATAAAATATGCATGAACTGTATATTTTTAACAAAGTATATATTATACACACACACGAACAGTTACCTAACTTACCAAGTTTGTCATTAGTTTGACATTCTGTAGTAAGTTCCAAATGATTCTAGTAAGCACCAATATCTTGATTAATTACAAAAAGAAGCTAGTACCTTAGCAATTGTTTTTATTCGGAAAGTTTAACAACCCCATTTACCAGTCAACTGAAATCTCAGCTTCTCACTTTCTCAGGTCACCTACAAGCAGTAAAGATTTATGTGAGCAAGAAATATTGTTTCTCTTTTAGGTGGTGTGTTTTTCTAAGCAGTGTATCTCTTACTGAGATTTAGTCTCATGATACATACAAAGGGCCTCTGCTGTGAGAGGATTTGGTATGAACTGGGTCACAAAGGCAATTAAAAGCCATAAACCAGATGTATCATGTCTGTTCAATCCCTTTCATTTGTGTCAGAAGGTGAAATCATTGCATGGTACACACTGGTGCATTTTGTCATTCTAAAACTGGAAATGATGTAAACAACAAAGCAGCTTGCTCTGATTTTGTAATAATGGAATAGAAAAGATATTTATTAGTCATTTGACTTCTTGACTTAATGGTTCCTTTGGATCTGAAAAATCTTCAGAAGCAACTAATAAATGTGCATCTTGTTAATGAGTCTAACTTTGTAAACACTGCTCCATGAAAAGGAAACACTCCATTTAACTGTGATCTGTTTATTTAATTACATAGAAAAATAATACTATGCTATAAGCCAATATAAATAGTTCATAATATTAGGGTTTTTGCATTTAATAATTTATTTTAAATACATATTGTGATTTTAATTTAGCAAGCTGGGCCTCCTAGCTAATTTCTGCTTCCATAAACGTTCACTTTAAACAAGGTGTAAATAAATAAAGCCATTCATGTAGATTACACTAATAAATTACTCAATTATAATTCTGTTGCTTTTGGCAAGTACCTGGTGTTCCAATATTTACTGTAATAATGTAGAAAGAGTTCCAAACACCTTTTGAATCACAATCTGCATAATGCAAAAATTGTGCACATATTGAAGTGAGTACTTTGAACTCCCAAGAGAGTTTTTTAGGTATTTTACCAGCCCAACTTACCTGCCTCGGAAGGAACATTGTGCTACTCTCTAAAATGCACCTAGTAAAAATAACTGCTGGGAAAATGTTATACCATCTGATGGCAATGATCAGACTGACACTATGACATCAGTTCTACATAAGCATCAGTTTTTGGGCTGCTGAAAGACATGGAGAAAAAAGAAAGAAAAATGGATCCTTATTTTCAGCTTGATGCACCCCTGCATCAAGCACAGTGCATGCCCAGAAGAGGAGCTGCATCAGTTTGACCTGGCTTGCCCAATATCTGTATAGGTCACATGCTTCAGAGGGGCTTTTTGGTGCTTTTATTTAATAACTGATTCATTCCAATATTAGAATGTAACTGACATGGCTCCTTTTCTGGAAAAGCACCATTTTATTGGGTTTTTTCCACACATCTGTCATCAACCTTAAAGACCTATTAACCACCCAACAGATAACACCACTAGAAATAGCCAGAGAAGAGCAAACTCTGGCCACACTTCCAAAACCCCTTTTCCACCACCAGGCCAGAATGACTACTTCAGTAGTCAAAGAAATTCATCTGGCTCCTTCATTGCTGGATTTCTTTAAGATTCCTTTCCTTACATTTTAGCTTCTGAAGTGTCTGGTTTCTTCTGAATATACACTAAGATTTGTGACACTGGGGGCAGATCTACATAAGACACTCTACTGTGGAGTTTCATAGTTTCATAGCTGGTAGGGTCGGAAGGGACCTGAGCAGATCATCAAGTCCGACCCCCTGCCATGGGCAGGAAAGAATGCTGGGATCAAATGACCCTGACTAGGTGATTAACTAGCCTCCTTTTGAAGACCCACAGGGTAGGGAGCAAGCACCACTTCCCTTGGAAGTTGGTTCCAGGTTCTAGCCGCCCTGACTGCAAAGTAGTGCCTCCTAATATCTAGCCTGAATCTACTCTCAGTCAACTTATGGCCATTATTCCTCATTACTCCCGGTACTGCTCAGAGGAACAGGGACTTTCCCATAGCCTGCTGGTCCTGCTTGTCCAGTTTGTAGGCGGCACCAGATCCCCTCTCACCCTTCTCTTGGGGAGGCTGAACAGGTTCAGGTCCTGTAGGCTCTGCTTGTAGGGCCTGACTTGCTGCCTCCTGATCAAGCGAGTGACCCTCCTCTGGACCCTCTTGATGCTGTCCACATCCCTCCTGAAGTGGGGTGCCCAGAACTGGGTGCAGTACTCCAACTGCGGCCTGACCAGCACCACATAGAGGGGAAGTATCACTTCCTTGGACCTGCTCATGATGCATCTTTGGATGCATGACAAGGTGCGGTTGGCCTTCCTGACTGCATCCCCACACTGCTGGCCCATGTTCATTTTGGCATCAATAATGACTCCAAGATCCTTCTCTGCCTCTGCACTGACAAGAAGGGAGTTCCCCAGCCTGTAGGTATGCTGCTGGTTCTTTCTTCCTAGGTGCAGTACCCTGCACTTGACAGTGTTGAAACCCATCCTGTTCTCATCTGCCCACCCTGTAACCTGTCAAGATCTAGTTGCAGCCTGTCCCACTCCTCCAGCATGCCCACTTCACCCCACATTTTAGTGTCATCCGTGAATTTGAACAAGGTGCTTTTCACCTTGCTGGGCTAGATGTACACCTTGCTGCAGCTAGATATACACCTTGCTGGGGTCATTTGACCCCAGTACTCTTTCCTGCCATGGCAAGGGGTCAGACTAGATGATCTACTCAGGTCCCTTCTGACCCTAGAAACTATGAAACTATGAAAC
>NW_017729025.1:126110646-126134631 GCF_001723915.1 Gavialis gangeticus
GGCCCTTTTCCAGTCCTCTGGCACCTTGCCAGAGCACCATGAGCGCTCGTAAAGCTGTGCTGGGGTCCCACAATGACCTCTGTTAATTCCCTCAGCACTCTGGGGTGGAGATCATCAGAACCTGCTGACTTGAACACATCTAGACCCACCAGAAGTTCTCTGACTAGGTCCTCACTGACCCTAGGCCTGGCAGTGCCTCCCCTGGGTCCATGGGGGATCCCAGTGGGGGGGGGATGCCCTGGTCCCTGTCCAAAAAGATGGAGGCAAAGAAATTGTTAAAGAAGTTAGCTTTCTTGTCTGGTGTGAGTTGGCTAATTAGCTCCACAATAAAGCTTCACCCATGGGTGACTGGTGCCACCTTAGTCAGAGGGTCATGTGCCTCCCAAGTAACCAGTCAGCGACTAGGGGGGTGCTCTCCTTGCAGCCAGTCTCACCAATCAGAGGGGAGTTTCCCCATGACAAAACTTATTGACCAGTGAGTGGCTGCACTGCACCCAAAAGTGGCTGCAGTGCTCCTGGAAGTGACTGTGGTGCTTCTGAAAGCAGCCGTGGCCTACATCCAATGCTCTCACTCCCTGGCTAGAGCTCACGGGGCGGGGCACCTGTGCTGCCACCTGCCCCCCTGCCCATCATCTAAGCAGGGAGCGTGGCTGGTGATGGCATGCACCGGTGCTCTCAGGGGGTACACGTGCACCTCTGTGCACGCCCTACACATTGCCACTGCCTTCACCATCTGCATTGAGCAGTGCTATTAGGCTGGAGTAAACTAAATAACTCCACTGCAGGATAGCACTGAACAACACAAGTACTATTCTATGGTGGAGTTATTTACTCTACCGCAATGCACATGTAGATGGTGACCAGGGCTGGCTGGGGCATGAGGATGCTACAGTGTGGGCTGCGTGCCAGCTAGCCCAGTCCTGTAGTACCCTCATGCCCCAGCCAGCCCCTCCGCAGCACGCTGAGCTTGGGGGGAGCAGCTCCAGGCTGCCAAGCTGACCCCTACACCTTCTGCCAGCCAGGGAAGCTCCACCCCAGCTCACCGTGCTGTGGTTCCAGGTGCACGTGTGAACACTGCACTCAGGAGCAATAAACTCTGACACAAATTGTACTGGACTTTATTCAGGTATACTAATTTCATGTGTAGATATACCCCTGGAGTCTAAAACCATAGCAGTTCTCATGATTGGGCAAATGTAGACCCAGCTGCTTGGATTTTGCTGGTAGACGATTGAAGTTTGTTTTTGGTGCACTTTAATTTTCTATTTCTTGATTGGAGATCACTTTTAAAAATTTCAAACCTTGGCCCTATATATTTATATGTAAATTTAAAAGATTACATATAATTCTGCAAAGTAAATGCACTAAAATGTACAGTGAAACTCTCACATGCTCAAATATTTCACTCCCAAACCCCAAACTTCATGATGGGGGATGCCTACAGGCATTTCCTAACCAAAGTTACTGAGATCCATGCAGGGACAGAGTGAACAAAGAATTTATCTCACATAGGCAACACCCCAGAGCCATCCCCACACTTTGTAGTAGAGAAAAGTACATTCTAGATAATAACAGAGCAAAGGACAATAATCAGTAGATTAGTGTACTAACCAATTCAGTGGCTCAGTTTTCTGCATGCTCCTATTCCATTCTACAAAGTGGTAGTGTATCACTACACAGGCAGTGCTATTTTAAAGCACAATCCTATGGGGCTCCAAACTGCTAGTTTGAAAGAGTTCCAGGACCCACTGGCCAGTGCCAGAACAAGGTCTGTATCCCTAGTCCAGGGCCTCCAAAATCCTTAAGCTGGCACAGGAAACCCCATGAGACTGGTTTAATATTGTAGAGAGTTTGCCCACATTCCACAATGGCTCCCAAATTTCTATACATGCCACCATATTGTAAAGAACACCCCGAATCAAAATGAACAAAGCCACAAAGAAAAAGTTAGAAACCATAAGTTTTTATCATAATTTGAAAGAATGTCCTTGTAAAATGTCCACACTCACTTCAAATGGCATCTTTAGAGCCATATCTTCAGTCATTTTCATGTATGGAACTTGTCCACACATAAGTAAAACCATCATCTTTGAACTATGAAAAATGGCATATGCAGTTTCTATGCAGATTGATTTCTCTCTTCATCTACAGCTATGAAGTGATATGGCTGTGTTTTACTTCACTCTGCCAATATTTTTTTGTCAGAGGAAACTGTTGGAGCATTGAAAGTTATTTATTTTCTCTTCTACTTTTATTAGGTTATTTCCTGTTTTTCTTCCTGTTCCCTTGCTCTGTCTAATTTGGCAGATTGATTTTCTTCTTGTACTTTCCTTCCTCTCAGTTTGTCCTCCCTGATTTACTCACCTCCTTTTCTAAATTTTCATGACTTAGGTTGAAACTTAAAACAAAAACTAGTCAAACCTTACCAAATTTGCAATTGACAAAGCTTGTCAGCTAATTTTAATTTTAAAACATTTAGCAAATATTACATCCAGCACTATTAACAATTATTGCACTATTTTGGCATATGTAATGTACTTGTTAGATGTTGTTTCACTCTCCCTAGCCTTTCCTTACCTTGATGTTGCCCTCACTGAAATCAGGGAGAGTTACACTGGGCCCAGTTCCGTGCCCCTTCTACCTACAAGACTTACAGACTCCCAATTACTGTATCATCTTTGTGTACAGAAATTGGTTTGGGTTTTTTTGGCATTTAAAGCACTTTATTGCCATGATTTCACAGAAGTGTATGGCTTTACAGAGGTTTAAATTAACCCCTGTCAAATGAGGTATTAAATTTGAAGCATTGTATTTTACAGCACTTTAGCAACCTACAGCACTTTAAATAATTTCTGTATGCTGGTCATATTTCTGACCACTAGAGAAGCCCCAGGAGACTGTGAAGTGCTCCCTACCTCCTAGCCTAGCAAGTGCAGGAAGGCTCAGATGCCCTCCCACCAAACAGGGCACTTCTGTCATGTTTCAGAGCATTTATTACTTCATAGTGCTATAAAAAGTGTTCTAAATTACAGCAATGTAAAACATGCACAAAGCACTTCTGTGCACACCCTTAGAGTCTCTCAGATTTTTACTGTGTTTATATGCACTGCACCTCTGTGAGTTAGTGAAATGTTATTATCTCCACCCTATAGATGGGGATCGGAGTCACGGGGAAATAAAGCAACTTAACCAACATCATGCAATAAGGATGGGACAGTCAGGAAACACAGCCTGAATCACCTAAGAACTAGCCCAGCATGCTGGGCCACTGTTTTCAGTGAGCAGACCCTTATATAAATAATGTCCATTTTTGGAGTTCAGGTGCCAGTTCTGACCACTCACTCCATCTCTATTAAATGTGGTATATTTTACTACTATGTCAAGAAATGAACATTGTTCCTTTGTTTAGGAAAATAAACCAGTTTTCATTAATCAAAGGATGAGTTTTCCACCTACTAGTATTTTACCAGTTTCCAAAGAAATGAAACACCGTTTCAGGGGAAAAGTCACCCTGAGAGCAGTAGCATCCATCTGGACTATAAGTTGAATTATATCATCTACATCTATTCCATCCCCTTGGGAGAAGAGAGCATTTAAATCAGCTAATAAAGAAATTGTCCCACAAGGTTTGAACATGAAGTATATACTCAAGCTAACCATAGGCCCTAAATCAGTCACAAAAATTCCCACATTTGACATAATTAAATTATAGTTTTAGATTCTCAGACAATGCTTGGAAACCCAGAAGCTGGGTTTTTTGCAGTTAGCCTCACTTATCAGCTCCATTAATGAATGTTTTAGAAAAGCAGGCCTAGAACATTACTGCTGGCTTACTGGAGGGTTATTTTAATTTCATGAAAAATAATTCAAGTGTTTTTAAAATTTGTTTCAGGTAAACAAAACCAAACCAAAACACAACTATCAAAAAACTGCATCAGTTTTAGTAATATATAGAGGAAAAAAACAAAACATTTACATGAAATAGACTTCCAAAAGCATCATCTCTACAAACACCAAAATGAGCAATCTAGATTTATTATAAATAAATGAACTAGCTTTGTGCAATCCATTAAAAGTAGAGATGCAAACTCCTAAACTAAGACCTTTTTTTAAATCAGCATAAGTGTTATCAGAGTTTCAACATATGTTAACAAAGCACAACTTTAATACAATTTGATAGCGAGAAGAACACTAGAAGCAGATTACAGAGAAAAAAATATGCTGATACTGAAAGCAATGAAACAGATTTTTCTTATGCCAAAAAAGAAAACACAAGGGGTATGACCTGGAAATCTGAGTACTTGAAGAACAAGGGTTCAGATTTATTTTTTATTTATTTATTTATTTATTTTTGGCACACATTTTTCACTCCAATTTACTGCTTATGCATTTGGACACAGACTTCAACTGTCTGCTGTACCCCAGGATAATGACCTAGCACACCCATGATTTAGTAAACCTCGACTCTGTGCAGCCACTCAATCAATGATGGCCTAATCCCTTAATGGCCATTCGTGTCTTTCCAATACATCCTAAAGAATTCTGCAATGCTCCAATTCTGCTGCGTGGAATTACATGGACTTCTTCCTTCCTTGTTATCTTATCAGGTAGCTAATTCCCACAAATTATCATGCAGTTTCAAGTAAAAAATGGAATAGCTGTTGAATCATAAATTTGTCACTTTCCAGACAGCTGCTAAGTCAGTAAAATCTTGATCAAGTGGGGATTAGTCACTGGATTGAACAATTAAGACCTGTAAGTGCATTTGGCCCTCTGTCAAAGAAATGTTTATTGATAAAAAAAATAGTTTATGTAGAGGTTTAAAATGTTATTAATTCTTAAGTGGGCCATAATCCTTTATCTGGTATATTGTGACACACAGCTTACTATGCCACTAACATCCAGTTCAGCTCAATTGACTGTTTAAAAAGAATTAATCTTTTGAAATAATGATGAGTGTGAATCTTTATAAACTACTAGGGCACAGTGCAGACAGAAATGCCAGTTGCTGAAATTGTTTTCCTCCATCTATATTTAGTCTGTAAAGGGAACAAATGATTACAGACCATCATCAAAAATAGATTTATTTTTCATACAACTCTTTTAGATATACTGAGGGAAAGACTTCCTGCACAAGGAAAATGAATTTTATGCAGACAAGTTACATAAATGCACTTCCCCCACAGACTTATTTTTAAAATATTTTAAGGCATGAGTTAATAGTGGAATATCATTTGCACTGATTTTATATAATAAAAACATATATAGAAAGTAACACAACTTTACTTTTTTATCTAAAATTTTGTTCTCATTTTACCTTGTATTAATGTTTAATCACAATGTCCATTTTTGTTAGCTTTGCATAGAAACTAGAGATTAGACCTTTGAATCCCAAAAAGTATGGAGCATTACTGTTTCTATGACTATGATGACTTTGGAAACCCCTCATATCTTCAGTAGTAAGACTATAGTTAGTCTTAATGGAAAATGTATTTTAATAAGGGTTGGAATTACTCACATAGTAAGTTAGTTACTGAGGTTTTTGAGATGTTGACAGCTGTCCACTAACAACTAGGCTGAGACTACTGAGCTCATATCACATATGTCACTGATGGCAACAGTTTCTCATCACTATTAATCTGATGTGGATTTGAACCAATCATTGAAAACTGAAATGATCTAAACTATTTTTTCTTACCATACACCACAGCCATCTAAATCATCCTGAGAGTACCATGGAATAGATGCACGAACACATTTTGTTTGCATGTGTGTTTTTAAGGCAGAGGAAGTACAGCCACAGTCTCTTTCAGTCAGAGCAAATGCTCTTCCTGCTGTGCACTGGATAGCAGGAAAAGAACTGTGCCTCCTCTGGTCGTGCTAGGAATTTGCTCCTTCACTTTGCTTTTTCTTGAAAGGTCCTAGAACAAAATGTTGTGTGTCAGTCATATGGCGTGCCTGTAGACATGCTCATTCACGTTTTAATTAAAACATGCCAGTGTTGCCTCGCCATAAGGTATATTAAGCACCCCACACCCCTCACATTTCAAATAGGCCATTGGGTGCTTTATTTGAACTTTGTGCATGCGCTTTAGATAAAGCATACCATGGACATTTTGAAACCATGGCGGGGAGAGAAATGGTGAGTGCTTAATACATGTGACGGTGAGCTGTTTTAATTAGAGCAGCTATCTGGGAACTGCTCTAATTAAAATGGCCCCCTTCTCCCCACCCCCTGCACATGTATAGGCAGCCATGGAGTACATGATTCAACATGGAATATTATTTTTTCAATTTTTCATCTCAACAAGAAAAAATAAACAAGAAAAGAAATTGAGTTTGACCTAAATGACGTTTCCCTTGGACATTCTGGTTTAACTGCCAAGCTGATAAATCATGTATTTGCAAAGTCCTAATTGAACCCAGGTACATGCTTTTAATAACAATACATTTGCAGTAGTTCAAAAGCCACATTCGCTTAACAACAATTCACTACACCCACACAAGATAAATGGATTAGCCTGTGCTGGGGAGGGAATTAGCATATGTCATCTTAAGACAGTAGTAATGGGTTTTTTCCCCCTCTTGGTCTGTACAGCACCAAACACACTATAACATGCAATAAATAGTAAGTATATAGCTTAGTCATATTAATATTCAAAGCACTTATTTGGAATTAAAGGTATGTATCATTTTGACTGTGCATAATTGCATCCTGTATCTTTAAAACTATGCCTGGGCATTTATGACTTCCTGTATTTGTAGCTAGGACATTCTTTAAGTTGAGAAAAAAGAGAAAATGAAAAATGCAATACGGTTTTAAGGATCTAAAATTCTAAAGGAATATTTTTATGTAACATTTTTACACATAATGCAAATAAATGCTCTAACAGCATTGTGAATGCAATAAAAAATTGCAAACCCCAGGTCAAATAAATACTTATCTTACACATCTAAAGTATCCCACTGTCCAAAACAACACAAACCATTTCACAAAGGTAAGCCACAGTCTTGCGACTTACTTTTTTTTTTCTTTGAGCCCATGTATTTTTAGGGTAAAGTATGAGAGAGAGGCCCCAAACCTACCCCCCGTATTCTAAGCCAAGGGACAAACAAAAATAACCTAACATTTGTTATTAAAGTTTTTGTGATACCTAGGCCAATCTCATGCTTTCTCAGACCTTATAGGTGGTTTTTGCATATTTGGATCCAATGACACTGTGTTTGAATGCATCTTAATGCACTTAAGTTAGCTTTTGGCTGAATACTTCTTCACAGGCCCCAAGTAGAACAAGCACACTTATACTGGTGTTTCTCCAGTGCAGTTTACCATGGCATGTGCTTTGCCATGTGTCATACATGACTGCAAAACTAGAACATTTTTATTTTTATGTCGTGCGGTGAGTACTCACTTGGGATCTGCGTCTGCATTCTGCACAGCTGCAACACTTACTCAGAAAGATCTACTCTGGCCCATACAACAAATGTACCACAATGGCAGCCACTGAGGAGGAGAAGCAGACCCCTCCTAACAGCTTGGAGAAGGCAATAGGCCATCATGATTTCCAGGATTATGTAACAATATTGTCTTGGGCCTGAGCTCTAGAATCATATGTCATGGGCATACCTGTTAATTCAGTCCCAACCATAATTATATTTTAACTTCTCTTTCTGGTTGAATTCCCCCATTCAGATAGCTGTGCTTTCTTAAACTAGCAACCTATACTTCTGTTATTTCACAAGGCAACACAGTAGAGCACAGCAGAGCTAATGCAACCTCTCCTCCCCCTAAATCCAAATGTAATTAGAAGAATTACATGGATGTGGGAGATAATTAATCACGCATTGGAGGTTTACAATAGATTTAACAAATCGAACTGGAAATGCTCTACTTCAGCCCTTACTTCTCCAATCTATTCATATAACGTCCAGAAGCATAATTTCATAAATATTTTAAGATGTGACATGAATGAGACAGAATCATTTCATGCTATCCCTGCCTTCAGCTGGTTAACACAAATTAAATTTCATGCCATTCTGCCAAAGAAGCCTTCCTGCTGTACAGAAATCCAAAATTCCCAGTAGAGTTTTCTTCATAATTTTTGGTTTTTTCAGAAAGAAGTAAAATGTTAAGGGTACTAGTATCCAAAATGAGGCTATGAAAAAAATGAATCAGACCAATGCTGAATCTAAAACTAGAGTTGAAAACTCCAAATGAGCTGTGAATTAATGTTTACGAGTTTAGTATGTGTCTGATTAAAGATATTTAACAAATGTAGAAGTAGAAGTAACCCAGCCCTCTGTAAAAGGGATTTCTACAAACAGAGCCAGGAATGTGGTTAGCTATTTCCAAAAAATGGCCAAGTTAAACAACATACCATGACAAAAACTCCAGTCAATTAAAAAAAAAGTTGTATATGTCATGTCCGTTCAATACTCTGCTCCTAAAACAAGTTCACTTCTTGAAACAGTATTTCATTCGTGTCTGCTTTTCAACTTAGTCCTATCTTCTTAAACACTCATTCCAAGCAAAGTAAAAAAAAAAAGCAGACTAAATCTTAAGTTTTTCTATTGCCTGAATTTATACTCTGTTTAGTAGCAGCCAACTATCTTAATAATATATCTTCAATCATATATCAAAGGGGCTTGCATCCAACTAAACTAAATGACTCATAGCATTCAGACACAATGTGTAAGTACTTCCATAGTCTTAATAATACATCCATAAACTATTTATGGTTCCTCTTCTAAAGCAGGTAGAGTAAAATCTCACAAATTCCATACATTTTGGGCCTAATCTTGCCTAAATAGTCAGGGAAATTTTCCATTAGAATTAACTGTAAGAAAATGATGTTCACTGAGCTTGGTTACACTTGTTTGCACTTGTATCATTTATATTGGTTTTGTTCTCCAATGTAAATGACTCTAGGATCCAGCCAGGACACCCAACCAGCTATCTGGAAGTAGCTTCATGCAGAAGTTGGTATCATGACAGGTTGTCATTGAGTGGCAATGGGACCTGTTTGTCTTGAGCAAACAGCTGTCTCAAGATAAGCAGCAGACACAATGCCTATACAAAATGCCTTCTGTACCTTACACTGATTTTTCCCTTGATATTTCACAAGGTAATTCTACAGTGGAAAAAAGGGGGAGAAAGGACAGAAGAATTCAGCCTGGGATGCCTCTGATATAAGGCAGTGCAGTTAAATTATCATTTGTATGCTACTTGTACTATGGATAAATGAAGTACTCCACAGGACAGATAGCTTTCCTGAGGACTAAATTTGCTCAAACCTAAATAGCAAGCATTTGTGAAGACCATATTCAAACAAACAAAAAGAAAACTGAAATATTAGACAAATGTGGCTGAAATGAGAACCCTGGGATTAACAAAACTCTAATCATGAGCTTTCATCAACCAGCAGGTAGTAGCAAATGTACTGGACATTAGGCCTGTGTGAAGCAGTTAGTATTCACTTCAGATTTAGCCAATTTGGGGGACAGCATTTCGATTTGGTGATTCGAATCACTGCCCCAAATTGATTCAGCCAGACCTGATTTGAAGATTCGGCCACTGCCAAATCAGCCAAATCTCCTAATCAAACAGGCCCCGTTCCCTGCCTGAACTCCCAGCCCCATCAATGGCTCCCCTGCCTGGCCCCAGACTCCCAGCTCTTTTAAAAAAAAGCCCCACACTCACTGCTTGCTGCCAGGTGAGGGAGGGGGGCAATCCCCACTGCCCTGCACTGTCCTGCGCTGTATTGGGGGGGGCTCTGCTACAAGCTCCCAGAAGCCCCAACAGCTGCAGCAGCAGCCAATGAGTGCAGGGCTTCTTTTTTTTTAAGAGCCAGGATGCTGGGGCCTGGCAAAGCAGCCATTGACTGGGCTGGAAGAGCGGGCGGGGGATGGGGACTTATGGCAGAGCCCCCTACGCAGCATGGGGCAGTGGGGATTGCTCCCCCACCTCACAGCAGCCAGTGAGTGGGGCTTTTTGGGTTTTTTTTTAAAGAACCAGGAACTGGGGCTGGTTGGGGCAGCCATGGAGGGGGCTGGGAGAGCCAGCAAGGGATGGGACCTGGTGAAGGTCCCCCCATGGAGCTCCCTTCTGGTCCAGCTCCCTGCAGCAGTGAGTGGAGACTGCCTGAATCTCCGAAGCTCTCAGAATCTTTTCCAAATCAATTGGGAGAGCTTTGAATTGATTCAGACCTTTTTATTGGCCTCCTGATACGATTCGGATTCAGAGATTCAGCCACCGAATCAGGGCAAATCTCCAAATCGAATCAGCACCCAAAGCTTCACACAGCCCTACAGGACATAAACAGGTGATAAAAGCTGATAAGAAAAATGACAAAATTAAGAAAATAAAGAGCACTATTATAAAGATGTATAGGTCACCTAAAGCAGAGCAAAAAAAATGATAACAAACACTGATTTTAAAAAGAGAAGGGGCATCAGCCATATAAACATGCAGGGAACTTCAATGCTTCTGTATAGTACTATGACACTGGTTTATTTACACCAGTATTGACCTTTTGCACCCAGAGAAGTTTATTAACCATCTTGGTCTTTTTGTGTTGCTTTACTCATCAAGAGAAAGTTCTACAGGGTTGATTCTGATGAATGGCTTTTTCAGAAAGTCAACTTATCCTTGACTAGATGCAGATGGCCTAGTAAAAAATGAATACTGCCAGCAGACATTGTCTTTATCAGTTGTAAAAGTTCAGCAGGGACTAGACTTCCTCATCTCTGGCCAGAGAAATCCAGCCTTCTGTTTCAGCACCATATCACATATTGTCCTAATGAATTCTTGTAACACACTGCAGCCCAGATAAATATGCTTATATTAATGTTTTTTGGCAGGCTGGGGCATGGTACAGAATTGACACAAGTGTTTGGATTCTGCCTAAAGTAGACATCAGGAATTTACACAGCTTAGAAATATTAGATTGTTGTTGGGTTGTTTGTCCTGTATGACAACCCTCTGTATCAAAATCTGTAGTTCATACTCCCCAAACTGTCTTCATATGGGTCAGGTTGCATTAGGCTTGTCACTAGGATGTTCCAGGCATTCCAAGACAGTAAAAAACCTAATTAGAGATGCATATACAAAGAAATACACCGAATTTTACCAAGTCCACTGCCACTTTAGGCAATATAAATCATACTACTAACCCACTCCACATTTCTTTGAAATTGTCACATGACTCTTTTTCCATATAGTTTCTTCTAGTGCAACCACAAATCTCACAGCTCAGAATAACTGTTGCAGCACACTGACATATTATATGTCTCTATACCTATGGGGTAGGGATCATCTTTTTGGTGCGTGTGTGTGCGTATGTGCAGGACAACAGGCTCTGATCCTTGATTTAGACCTCTAGGTAATATTCTTATCAACCACCACATACTTAAAATTTAGTTGTTGTAATGACCTAATCAATCTCATTTTATGGAACTTGATGATTAATGTATATTATTAAGAACAAATGTTCAAGATCTCAGGCTGCTCAAACACAATTGAAAAGTGTTCAACGACATTCTGCATATCTGGTTCTTCAGCTGTAAGTACTGTAACTTTCTGTTGCAAGCTAGCAAATTCCTCCAAGTGTTAAGAGGTGGTCAAGCAAGTCAGTGAAACCCTTGTAACATGTAACAATTTAGAAAGAGAACAAACCACTGGGTATGACCACTGGGTATGACCTCTAGTGGCTAAGTATTGTTATACATAATTAACAACCCAAAAGATAAGGGAAAGAATGGACTTGGTGTTAAGGCATTGGATTGGGAATTTGAATCTTATTCCTGGTTTATAGTCTTCCAGTATGAATTAGGCAATCATTTATGGCAGATTTTCCAAGAAGAGCATCCCTGTGCTGAGCATTTTTGAAAGGCTGGCGCTTAAACCTTTCCTGTAAATGAAAATCATATTTACTATCTCCAAGTCTGTACTTGTACATCTTCCTCTATTTATAATTGTTACAATCTTATTCAAAATGATGCTGCTCTTTCCATTTTTTCAGACATTCTTAGTCTTTTAAGAAGATTTGTTAAAAACAACTTTGTTCTTTCCTTCAGGATGTACACTCTTTATATCATTCCACTGGCAACTAACAAAGAACCTACTGCAGGGGTACCCATCCTTCACCAACTCTGGCTTGGCTCTTACTACTGGTATGGAGTCTGTCATCACATTAAGAAAGCTGAAAGCAACAATGAGTAGTACAGCTGCTAGCATTCAGATTCCTATCTGTCAGACTCATCTTCTGACAAATAATTCTGACATTTTTTATCTTCGCTCTTCACATGGCTTTGTTGAGGCGGATGGCAAGTCCCCTCCCAAACTCTGACAGACTTCTCAGCTACTTTACATAATTCCTCCAAGTCACAGGCGCTCTGAATTATAAAGCCATTGGCCCACCAAGCCTGTCCTCTGAGTTTATCTCAACTCTACCCCCTGTTTTGTCACTGTATCCTTCAATCCACTCTCTCCCCATAAAAGTGTCTAGCTGTCTCTTAAACTCACTTTACCATTTGCTGCTTTGACCTCACTTGGCAACTTATCCTTGTGTTTATTATTCAAGGTAGAACAGTTCTGGCTGCATTCCTGGCTTTACTCCTGATTGTCTAATTTTTAGACAGTGTCACCACAGTTGTGGGGTTTTTTAAATATATATATTTTTACTTATAACTTATTGAGACCAGTCCCTCAGTTTCCATGTCATCAAACTCCTCCATGATTTAAAGAGTCTAATAGTTAATTGTTTGAAATCTAAAAACCTGAAAGTTCTTTTCTCTCCAGTGAAACCAAATGAATTAGTGCTCACCATCTATTAGGGTTGGAATATCTAGTCCATGAATGCCATTTTGAACCACATAAGCTGACTTCAAACAAGTGGAGATGGCTGGTTGAAAAGTGCTACTATCCAAGGGAAATATCGATAGGTAAAAAGCTGGCCACGTGCAGATCTGCTAGACTGGAGCACAAGGATTTAATGCATTTAAATCAGTCTGGTTACCATATTTGACCTGCTGTGCCAATGTCAACCGTATTACTGCTTCTTTCAGAGGGAATGTACAAGCCATATGAGCAAGATGGGGTCTAATCAGAACCTCTGCAAGTAAGGAAAAAGACCTGTTGACTCAAAGTACATACCTGCATTTCCAGGGAGTGTCCCCAGCTGTCCAAGCTGTCCCCAGCTGTCCTACAGTTAGTAGGTGACTGAAGGCAATCCATAGTTGAAATTAAGTATAGTTGAAGTAATTCTGAAAGAAATTGCCCAGGTGGTTCACCACAGCAAGAGCTGAAAATAGCAATAAGCTAGTTCTTCACAATTCTCTTTTCAGCTGCATGAAGATACCCTTGTTATAGCAATATGAAAATTTCTTTTGTTTCTCATCTTATTTACTACAGTAAGCAAACTGGGGGGAGGGAGGGTAAAGCTGCAACCCAAACATAGGATACTGGGATTAAATATTGGGCATTTTCAGCCACTTGTTTTCATAACAGGCCAAAAACAACACATTTACCTTCTTTTCAGAAAAAAATTGATGCAAATCATACCTAAAACTTAGCCAGCAAGATAAAAAATTAATGGAATCAGGTTCTTTACTCTTCTTTGTGAACATGTTAGGAGTTTGGGAGTGGCTTTCCTAGAAGGGGTTGGACCACATGACCTTTGATGACCTTTCCAAACCTATGTTTTACAAGTGAAAAGGCAGCAAAAGTGTGAAAACACTCCAGACAGGCTTTCTCAGTACAATGGTCCTTCTATCCTAAAACCTACTGGAGCTATGGAACAGAAAGACACACTAAAAATGGTCAGGTTGGTGTCATTCACTGTTTTCAGATTAAGAGCACAAGGTAGTGACATACAAGATTTGATCAATCAATCATAGCACTGAACATTTTCCAGAAACTTAATGCAAAATGTGTAAAATATAACAGCATGAGGGCCCCATCATCTATCTTATTGAGGTTTGGCCCAAGGAACATAAGCCCACCAACCAGTTTCTCCTATCACGATAAGGTACTACATGCTGAAAGAGACCGTGGCTGTGGACTGCATCTGTCCAATCCAATTAGTAAAACACCTCAACAAAAGCTATATTCCATTTCTGATATCACCTTTTGAAAAAAAAGAAGTGAAAGGAAAAGACAGGAAGAACCAACCAGAGAATACTAGACTTAAAAACCACAATAAAACTATACTCATTGTAGTCTGAATGCTGCAGGGATGGAGTAATCTTCATGAATTTCTATACTAAGAGGTTCTTTCATCATAAAAGTGGCAAAAAAGTGACAGATATTCAGACAAACATGAACTTGGTCTTCATTTTTTTGCCACTATAGTTGTGTAACCATTTATTATTTTTTGGCTTACGATGTCCTACAAGAGCAAAACTGTGAACTTAGTGGTTTTCAGGGCAATGAAAGTCTGGGCCATCTTATACTGTAGTTCTGGTTATATTTCAAAAGAGATAGTTTTATTTATGTTTGACTGTTGCAGGCAAAACTAAAGGTTGGATGTTCTGGCTTATAGTATAAACACATCTGGCAGACCTCTATTTTGGGTGCACAATGGAAAACAGGCTGTGTTGTAGTCCTAGAACATTTCTGAGTGAATCAGAGGGCAATCCTACTAGAGCTGAATTATTTGGGAAGACAAGGAGTGGAGGTGTTTTATTTTTTAATTCTGCGGAGTTTTATGTACACCATTCACTCCAAATATTTGATGTTTGCCACACTTGTTATGAGCTTCTCCAGAGAGATGCTGTCTTTTGGCAGCAAAAGATAAAGCTGACTGATACAAATGAGTCACAGTACCCCAACTGTAATTAACAATGATGCAATACCCATGCGAAAAAGAGAACTTGAAGAATTAACTGTTGAGTTTTCTTGAGGATGCAGCTGCAGTTTGAGAAAGAAACATTAACTCATCATAGCAAAGAGTTTTGCTGTGTTGCAGTACATTAGAGAACAATCATCTGGCAAGATATATCATCTATTTTTCCTTGAAGAGATACAAAAATGTTAAAAGGTCACAATCTGAGTCTGAGGATTGCAAATCAGGCCATATTTATTTACAAAATATAAATCAAGCAGGATGACCAAAACCAGAAGGTTTTTTTATCTTCCTTTTCACACTTCACCATCTAGAATAGAATGAGTACTTCTCAACCTGCTGAGCTGACTTAGTCCACCCCAGCTGTAAATCAAGTTTTACTTGGTATCCAAGCTATGGCCTCTTAATCTAAAATGTCTCCATGTTCACTATTACTGTGTCATTCTGTAGAAAGCTGGTATTTCCTTTTTTAGCATTTTTTCTTACAGAAGTATTTCATTTAGTTATAACTTACAAGTTGTGAGTGAAAACTTTACAGTCTGGTAAAAGAAAAAGCTTGAAGCAACTGGTTTATAACACAATATGAAACATGACACTGTTTTCTGTTGTCAGTACAATTCCCCAGTGAGGTGGATAAATTGTGGTCAAGACCTGGACAGGTTAACTAGTGGTCATCAGTGCTGGTGGTACCTTTATATACAGAAACCCCTGGATACTATTGGACAAGGCATTTGAAATGTAATACCAGCCATGAAACAAGACATCTGCTGGATTCTCATTTGTTTCTCTTTGAATGGGCTTTAATTGAAAGCTCAGTGAAAAATGCAGGTTACATTCTTAGTGTTATCAATGGTTTGTAACAGCAACAACATCAGAACAGTGATGCATCTAATATTTATACACTTTCTAATGTAGATGTCTAAGGAGCAATACATTATCAGATATATATATATTTATATATATATATATATATATACACACAATTTCAAGCAATTAATAGTAAATAATAAACCCCTCCTCCCAAAACCCTGAAACAATATATTTCCTCACACTAATAATGTCTTTTTTCACATATACTTGACAAAGAGTCTTTTTAAGTTACTTATCTTAAGAGTAATCTGTTAATGGAGATCCTGGACCAGCCCCATTTAAAGTTCGGTTTTAAGTTTATACAGCTTGCTAGCCACATAACCAGTGTGGCTTTACATTGTAAACAAATCCCAAATGTCTACAATGATTGAATTAGTCTTGTATGGAAGGAGATCTTTGCTTCTCATGGTGGAATAAATTTAAACCAGTACAAAAAGGGTATTTGACACAGATAATACAGTTTCTGAGGGTCAATGACAAAGTTAAAAGCAAGTTAACTTAATTGTAAGATTCTCATTTTTCTGTACAGAAAGGTACAGGTTAATCTGGCATTAGCTGCGCTAGAAACATATTTTTTTTTTAAAGTTGATTGTGAAAGTCAAAGTAGAGTTTACCTCTTAAAAGCCTGCCTTTAGACAGCACAAGTATAAAGTTTATTTAAAATGTCTCAGGTATTTTTCCTCATTTGTGTCTTCTTCTTTTTCTTCTTGTTTGGTTTTTTATTTGTTTGTTTTTGGGGGGTTGTACATAGTTGTATTAATATTTAGAAACCTCAGCGTATGTACGAATGCAGCAAGCACAAAGCTTGTCTTTGACATACCCAACACACAGTATTACTGAAAAAAGGCACAGTACTTTGCACCTGAAATGTTCAAGTAAAAATAAAAACAGAACTTTTTGGAGGGAAAAAAATACAAAAGTAACAATAGTTTATATTAATATTTAAACTGTAACAGTTTTGGTAATTCCATAACAAAGTTACAAATTAAAACCACTTAACATTATTGAATAGGACGTTTTTAAAAATCCATAGGTCAGAAAACTGAACAGAATCCTACGGTTTAGCTAACTTGTCTCAAATGTGTAATGAAGATAGCTGTAGCTTTCCTAGAGATGTGATCAAGGATGATTGAAAACTCTGCAGTAGTTCGTAAAGTCCCATTTATTTATTCATTTGTTTGAACTGTCTAAAGGGCCAACTGCAGTTTAGTCATGTTCCTCTGGTGCATGTTGTGATGACGAACTAATTCATCAGATCTGGCAAATTTTTTTTGACAGCTGGGCCATCGACAGCTGAATGGTTTTTCACCTGTTAATAAAACAACCCATAATTATACTAGCACAGATATGGACTGAAGTACAACGACATATTTCCTTTACTTCTAGATTTCTTAAAAATTACAACCCCTTCTATAATTCCTGAATGTAGCATTTGCAACTGAGCTCTCTCTGGGTGCTATCACTGCTAAAGTCCCCCAGTTTAAAACTAGTTTAGCTATGTCCACACAAACTTCAGTCAGACCTCTGGCTGCACTGTAGATATGCCCTTAGTCACTTTACACACCAGTGGTTATGTAGGCCTTAATCCATTGCCCACTGGAATAATCCATTCCAGTGCCACTGGAAATCAATAAGTCTATAGAGCTTTGTCTCATGCTTGGTGAGCCAAAGCAAAAAAAATTCAATTGTTGTTCAAGTTAAATGGATCTTACATGTTCCACTTAGGGGAAAATGGGGAGTTTTGGAGCCCCAAGATGTTCATTATTTTCTAACATTCCCCAGACTAGATTAGTAATAAAAAACAAACAGAGCATAAATAGAAAAAAATGATCTTTTTGCACATTTGTCAATATTTAGATGTGTCCCAGAATGTAAGTGCTGGAACAGACTGTGCTTCTGGCAACTGAGGGGCATAAGGTGGAATGTCCTCACCGGCTCAGAACACAGCGTATGTTAGAACAGACTCTGACACTTGGGGCACCTATACATGTACATTGAGGCTGCTCTGATACGCTATAATTACAGCCTATCAGAGCAGACTCAATTAATCGAGTCTGCTGGAGGGTGGTAATTCCTACGCCCCAGCAGACTCCAGCCTCCCCACACTGAAAATGGCAGCAGGGGAGCTTTAACTAAAGTTCATTGAATAAGCTTTAGTTAAAGCGCCCCTACTGCCATTTTTCAGCATGGGGATGCTGATACATGTGACAGTCCAGGACTAGGGACAGACATTACACATAAACCGGTTTAAGTAATCAGAAACTAGATTAAATCTGTAACAGAACAGATGTTCAGTCACATAAATCAGTTGAAAATGGCTGAAACTGGTTTGAGATAAATCTGGATGAATATAGTGTCACATTTAACTGATTTGGCTCAAACTGGTTTATGCAATGTCTGTCCCAGACCCCTTTCTGATTTAAGGTAAACCAAACATCCCTAGTATCCTGGCATGCTCTGTGGGCTGGGTGGTGCTCTCTGCTCCACAGCACGGCTCACCCCTCCCCTCTGCTCCCTGCCTGCAGCACAGCAGAGACTTGCAGGCACAACAGCATTTGCCTGGCTTCTCCCTGCTAAGCATGAATTATTCCCCCCTCCGCTCTGCCTTATGCAGAAACCTCAGAATTAGCTAGCAGACCACATGCTGGCTACAGTCCATGTTGTGGGAGATGACTAAGGCAGACAGGCTTTTTGAAGCTAATCAACAGGTAGCTTAATGTTCTTCCTTAGAAAAGCTGTTTAAGAAGAGCTGTTTGCTCTCCCCCTCCCCCTCACCACTCCCTGCTAAGCAGGAATTCCCCCCTCCCCTCTGCCTTGCAGACAGGTGTCTGTGTATTAGCTAGCAGACCACATCCTGGCTACAGTCTGTGCTGAATCAACAGGTAAAATCGACAGGTAGCTGGTAATGTCCCTATGTTGTTTTCTTAATGGGGTGAGAAACACTGAGTTAGGGGGTGAGAAACACTGTTATCAATTCCCTACTGAGCTAAGCAAAGTGTCCTGCCTGGACCTGGCCACATTCCCCACCCTTCAGTGCTTCAGCAAGGGAAGAGAGGGCTGCTCTAGTGCCCCCTAGCTTCTAGCCTGAGCCACTGCAGGCATGTGCCTGCATGTCTGGGATGTCTATGCAGTTAAAAAGGTGATTTAACCTAGCCAGGTTAAACTAACCTGCAAAGATTGAATCAATTCAGGTTCAGACTGTTTGAATGTCCTGGTGCTTTAATTAGAGGGGCTTTTGGAGCTGCTCTAATTAAATCACCCCTCCCCTCCGCTGCCGCCCAGACCACATGTATAAACGTCCTTGGTTTTTCTTCTAGATTTGTATCCTGAGACTTTTAATGTAGATTTTGTATTCATTTTATTTTTTTTAAACAGGGTTTAATCTGGAGCCTGGATTCATGTGTGCTGGTTCCAGGTCCACGTTCAATACACAACAGGGTTGGAATGAACTTTTCAAACTATCACTATCTCCCCTATATTGCTCACCTGCTCTGCCACACATTGTGGTAATCTCATTGCACAACTGTTATATCCAAGCTCAGGGGAGTTGGGACTTTGTTTTCATGGAATTATTTTTTGCAAAATGTTGAGCAATAAAGAGATACATAAAGGTATTTTAAAAACAGTCTTGTTGTCTTAACTAAATGATTTTAAAGCTCTGATTATTTTACAAGTAGATAAAAAAGTCTGGGATAATGCTGAGAAATCATAAAATTTTAGGAGTGGGTTTATGCTGTCTCTTTTCAGTAATACTGATTGATGTAAACTGCCCATTATAGGTGAAATTGTGAGTTTGCTGCTATCCCCAAATTAAGGCACCAGGGAGTTGTGCTGCACCTAAAACAAATCTGGTTTTCTGCTTGATACATGGAGTAGCAACTGTGCTATATTGGGTGCAAGTTACTTTCTCTTTACAGTAGGTAAGTTGCCCAAATACCATGAAGACAGTATCAATGCACTTTGCCTGTTTGACCACTTTGGAGAAAGACTAACAGCCCTAGTGTGACCCATATCTCATGCAGGGGATTAAAAGCCCAAACCCTTACTCTCTAGTGCAGATGTCACAGAATATGTCTTCCCTGCCAGAAAGGTGTATGGTATTCTTTTTTTCAGTAAGCAGTTACCTCAAGTTAGCTATCCCACTGTAAAGTCTTCACGGAAGGAGGGCACTGTAATTTTTTATCTCAGTGTTGCTAGTCAGAAACGTAGCTGGTCCTCCTGCATCCCACCATGCTCTATGCCTCCACTTTCTTCTACTCTTTAATGTCCCATACCTCTCCCCTGCTCTCAGGTCACCCACACTCTCTCTGGTATGCTTACCTGAGACCAGAGCTCAGAGACAGATAAGCATGCTAGAAAGCTCATGTACAATAGAGTACCCCATTTTGAGACTCAGGAAATATTGTCATCCTATAGATGCTTCACCTCCACCGAGATTTTTACAACAAGCTAGCTATCTTGAGCTAATTTTCTAGCTATAAAACACTTCATTTTTGTTGGCAGTGAAGTCATTGCCACAGGGCAACCTGGGCCTGTGGGATGTTAAAAACTACCCTTCCCCTCCTCCCATCCTGGCCGGTGCCTAAGTCACATGATCCTCAGGGTATGGTAACATTGCAGTTAAAACTCTAACTTTAAACTAAGTAGTTCAGATACCAACAGCAACATGAAGTTCAGTATGGGCTCCAAAACCTGCCCAGAAACACAGGTATATATACTCAGGTGGTGAGCATGCACTGAGCCTTATTCTGCCAAGGCTGCATTGCTACTGGAACTTGTGCAGCCAGTTTAAAGCTAGCCCAGGTATGTCAATGCAGGCTCTAGTCAACCTTTGACTGTAATGTAGTCACTTGAACCAGGTACAGCCCAGAGCTTGCAGCTTTATCTGCAGTAGAAAAAGAAGATGACTTGTGAACCAGGGTTAGCTAACATGAGGTAAAATCCTAATGGGGGCAAGGAAGCTGTAGTTTTCACGTGGCTTAGCAGATCAAGTTAAAGATTAAGAGATATCAGAGCTTGCCTTGACTTATAGAAATCACAACCTGCTTTATCTTCAATAGACTATTATCACTGTTAGTTACCTTGAGTAAAGAATGGCCTTCTTTCATAGTACAGCCATCCCTGATTTCAGGCCCAGTCTGGCCTGTGACTGTATGTATACCCCAGGTTACAACTATACCCTTTACCATTTGCAGACAATGGATATTAAAAACTTCAGTATCTTAAGAATCTATGTGAATGGCACCTGGAAAGTGCCAGTATTCTGCAGGTGAATCTTTCTGCTTACTGTAAATTTGTATCTATTTTTTTTAAGTCTTAAATACACATATCTTGCAATAGGGACAAGAAAACATCATCGTCATCATCTTGGCTAGGAGAATACAACTAATTAAATGCCCTTATAGCAACATGGAGAAAGATTAAAAAGATATCCTACTATGAGTAGGACTAAGGTATCTAATAATATTGAACTCTAAAGGGGTAACTATTTTTTGCAAAATGTTCTGAATTCCAGAGGGGGCCCCCCGCACGCTCCCCGGCACACCCGCAAGTGCTTCTGGTCTACTTCCGGGTCTGCTGCTGAGTATGCTGGGGACCCCCTGTGCTCCTGTAGGATGCCCCATCCACCCCACCACTGCAGCATTCATGAGCTGCCTGGTACCTTGAGGTACGCAGAAAAAACATTTAAAGCTGTGTCTGTGTCCAAATCGCCAAATCGTTACAAAACTCTCCAAATCAATTTGGAGGGTTCTGATTAGATTCGTAGAGATTAAAGAGTCTCCTGATTCGATTTGGATTCGGAGATTCGGCCACCAAATAGGGCCAAATCTCCACTGAATTGAATTAGCAACTGAAGCTTTGCACAGACCTAGTATACATTAATCTCACCGTTATATTTCTTAATAAGTTCTTTGACACTTTTGGCAAGTATTTTGTTTTGTGTGTGCAAATTTTAGGTGCCTCTTATGAGTAGCATTCCTGGATTTGTGCAGAGGATTGAACCAGATAACCACTGAGGTCCCCTCTTCATCTTAAGGACAGATGACAATATAAACAGCACAGTGTAAGCATTACCAGGCTGCTTCACATTAGGCCTTAACACAAACCTGGAGGTGCCAGAGGATAATTTAGACTCTACCCCTCTGCTCAGGCTAGTACAAAAAGGCACCTTTGTAATCAATGACTGTAGTGCCAGTAGTTCACACAATCTAGATACTTGTGGACTAGACCCACAAAAGTATTTTGCACAAAGGCTAGCAAAATATATTTTGCCAAGTCAATGTTTCCTAAAATATGGAGTAACAAGTGGTGAAATTCTTAAAGACCTTAATGACTCAGGCCATGTCTCTACTTCTCACTTCCTCTGCCACCTAGAGCTGTGCTAAAACATGCTCTGCTGTTCCATGTGTGGTTTCTCCTGAACCGAAGCAGCATAGTCACATTCCCAGTAACAATGCTGCATGTAGCAGACATGGAGCTGCCTGGCACGGTACAGATATGCACTAAAGAGCCTATGTATCATTTTGAAATATGACTTCTGAGATTTAAGAGCCCAAATCTCAAAGTGAATGTAATGTAGGCTCCTAAATCACTTCAGTGGTATGTCTAAGTCATGTGTTTTTGAAAATTTCACAGATAGTTAAAAGACAATGTCTCAACATTTTAATTATAGTAAAATTGACTTAGCTTAAGTAAATAATGAAATATAAATGTGAAGAAAAGTTTACGCACTTGTTTTACCTGTATGAGTCCTGGTGTGAGTCTTCAGATGATCAGACCTAGAGAACTTTCTCTGACAGGTTTTACACTGGAAGGGTTTCACACCTAAACAGATAAAATAAGTCTATTCCCATATGCCAACACCTTTGAGAAGGGGTGGGGGAGATCAGTTATTTATGAATTTGCAAAACACTGGAATTTTTTTTAATAGTAACTGCTTCTTCCCAGCTACATGCCTACACATCTCAAAGGTCATTAATCAGGCTGCCACAAAACTTAAACTTTCATACCTTATCTTCCACTTAGACCAATTACCTGTAACACTTTCGGGTAGAAAATGCCTGCACTGCACATAGTTGAAGCAAGTAGTAACTTACCAAGAAAGAAGGAGAGGTCTGCTAGACAGAATTTTGGTTCTTGTGATTTGGTACTCTTTGGGCATGTCTACATGTGCATTAAAGCACTTTTCCTAATAACACATTAAATTTAGTACCTTCAATGTGAACTACTAAATAAATGCATGTTAGGCTGCCCTCATGCACAGTAACAAATGCACATGTTTTTTAAGTGATACTTAATGAGCAGTAACCTATTTTACTATGCATTATCAGAATCACATGGTTTTTTACCTGACGCTTTAATGCATATTAGTAAAGTAGGCTACTGTGCATGACAGCGCATGTATAATAGCATTCCTGGATTTGTGTTCTACCTAAATTTTTATGTATTTGGACTCACTACAGTAAAAACAGAGGTTTAGGTTTCTTTAATCCACTTGACAAGTTTTATTAAACAATATACATAGCACCTAAGGTTTTGCTCAATTTAGAGACCTACCAAGCAACTATCAAAAGTTTATTTAAAAAAAAAAAAGAAGTGAAGCCAAATAGGTAAGTTTTTAAAATGTCCTTCCACATCACAGAAAAACCCAATCATTGTTCATGTTGATTAACAGTTTGCAGAACCCAAAGAATTTTTTTTCAGGAAACTTGCTTTCATTGCTTGCTTTCATGTTTGAACCCAAGACAGTCCTATAATCTCAGGTTCAAGCAGGTCAAGTTCACAGAACTTTCACCATTTCCTCTTAAGGGTCAAGTAGCATTCGTTAGATAGGACAAACCCTTAGGTGGATTTCTTATGAAGAACATGGATAGTATTTGGAGAGTGGTAGATATACTGGAAGGTAGGGCTAGGACTCAGAGAGACCTCAACAAATTAAAGGATTGGACCAGAAGAAATCTCATAAGCTTCAATAAGGACAATTGCAAAGTTCTGCACTTAAGACGGAACAAATCCATGCACTGGTACAGGCTAGGGACCAACTGGGACCTGCAGGTTACAGTGGACAGTAAGCTGAGTATGAGCCTACAGTGTGCCCTTGTTGCCAAGAAGGCTAACGGCATGCTGGGATGCATTAGCAGAAGCACAGCAAGCAGACTGAGCAAAGTAATTATTCCATTCTATTCAGCACTGGTGAGATCACATCAGGGTGTCCAGTTGTGGGCCCCCCACTACAGAAAGGATGTAGACAAATTGAAAATAGTCCAGTAGA
>NW_017729025.1:126139631-126141493 GCF_001723915.1 Gavialis gangeticus
GCTGGGATGCATTAGCAGAAGCACAGCAAGCAGACTGAGCAAAGTAATTATTCCATTCTATTCAGCACTGGTGAGATCACATCAGGGTGTCCAGTTGTGGGCCCCCCACTACAGAAAGGATGTAGACAAATTGAAAATAGTCCAGTAGAGGGCAACAAAAACGGATAGGGGGCTGGGGCACATCACTTATGAGGAGAGGCTGAAGGAACTGAGCTTATTTAGTCTGGAGAAGAGAAGACTGAGTGGGAAGTTAATAGCAGCCTTCAACTATGCTTCCAAAGAGGATGGAGCTAGACTGCTGTCAGTAGTGGCAGATGACAGAACAAGGAACAATGGTCACAAGGTGCCACAATGGAAGTTTACATTGGATATTAGGAAAAACTTTCTCACTAGGAGGGTAGTGAAGCACTGGAATAGGTTACCCAGAAGGCTGGTGGAATCTCCATTCTTGGAGATTTTTAAGACCTGGCTAGACAAAGCCTTGACTGAGATGATATAGTTGGAGATGATCCTGCTTTGGTCAGGCGGTTGGACTAGATGACTTCCAGAGGTCCCTTCCAACTCAAATTTTAATTTTAATTATTTTATTTAAATTTTAATTATTCTATGATTGTATGGGTTGCAAGATTCCTTAATCCAGAGTTAGGATTAAAGATCCAGTTCTGTAAAACTGGTGGAAAAAAATCAACCTGAAACAAAAATTATTACATTTTTCAGTCAAAGGAAAACATTTTGTTTCAGGCAGGAAATGTTTGCGCCCACCCATACACTGAATAGCTAGGATGCTTACATGAAAGGCCTGGGTTCAAATCTCCCCAGTGATAAAGAACATGAATTTGAACTTGTTTCCTACATCTCAGAATGTAGAAACTGGGAAATCAACTATCTCCTCTTCCTGAGGTATGGCTCTTTCAATCTCTTGCATGAAGATCTAGTTCAAGTTCTTGCTTCAAATCAGGCAAAGGATTGACTTTGTACCCTAGTTCCCACGTTCCAGGTTGAGTGCCCTGACCACTAAGCTACTGGCTATAAGGAGACCACAGTCACCTCTGTCTCTGCAGTTTCATAATTAGGGCCTACATCCTTTTATGAATCTAGCTCGAACAATTGAAGCAATCCATTAAGGAAATGTTGAAATGAACTGTGTTTTCTTCATACTTTCTTGAGCCAAAGGTATGTGCTGAACTGTAGGTTGAATTTGAAAATAGCATTAGCTGCTGCAAAACTGCACTCTTATCAACCATTCATTCACTGAAAAAAATTGTCAAGCTCTAGATAGGACAGAACATTTGTGATTACTATTGCATTTTTCAATTTGTGTATTTTCTGCCCAGAGTTTTTGGATGATGGTACCCAGTAATTCAGACCAACTAGCCACAATTCTGTCCTTTCTTTCCTTTCTACTGTACACTGCTAAATTATTTAAGCACCTAAGTATTGCTTAAATAATTTGCTGAACTGGACCCTGGATGTGGAGCAGTGCTCGGTTAAGTGTATGAGCATGGCATATATTTATAAGATCTTTTCATATTTTTTCCTCTTTTCTGCAAGTGCACAGTGACTCCACAGCCTTTCGAGGCTGTAGTTTTTCCCTTACATATTTAATCATAAACACCACCAGATTATTAATACCTTTGTCAGATTACTACTAGGTGCTATTTTTTTATATAGTCATTCATTGTTAGGGAAAAAAAGAGTTTATTATCCACCCCACACTGGGGTAAAGAGCAAAATGTTTCATTTGGGAGTTTTAATAAAAGTTTGCAAATTCCAAAGGCTTAGTTACTCAAGCACAAAATTGTGAATCTGAAATGCTGGAAAAATTGTTTTCTTCCCCCTCCTCCCTCTTTCCTCTCCCTCTT
>NW_017729025.1:126141534-126150494 GCF_001723915.1 Gavialis gangeticus
CCTTCCCTCCTGGCAACTAGAAATAAATTTTCTCAAATGGGAATTTGAACATTCAGAAAAACTTTAAAGAGAGATTGGCAGCCATACCTGTGTGTCGTCTTTGGTGTCGTTTGAGTTGGTCTGAACGGGAAAATCTTCTCTCACAGTCCTTAAAGTCACACTGGTATGGTTTTTCACCTGAAGAGGATAAAGGCAGCATTTGAAAGATATACTTAAATTGGGTGTTTCAGTGGAATTTAGAATAGATAGTAGTTACTTCACTAAAAAGCTAGGTGTTTTTCTCACAGCCTGTATTTAAAGGGTCAGATTATCAATGTAATGAATCAACACAGTCTTATTGAAATAAATGGGTCTGGCCTGACTTCCAGATCTGAAGAATTTGACCTTGAATCAGTTTGTTGCAGAAAGGAGCAAATAGATTCAAATGGAAGAGACTTCATAGAGCTGAATAAAAAGTGCATTCTCACAGCAAAACATTTTATAATAAAAATAGAAAATGTGTCTTTTTTATTCCTGAAGATCATCAAAACAATTTCAGCATTTTCTAGAAGAAAATAATTTGCACAGAGACAACTTGCAGTTTGATCTAAATTGAATTTGAAGGAAGAAGTCCAAACCCATGACATCTGTAAGATCAGTAAATTTAACTGTGTAAAAACTACCAATATTTAATCCTAGAATAAAGTACATTTCTACCCAAAAACCACAGAACACCATGAAAAGTAGCACTTTGCATTGCATATGCAAATGTACAAATCCTTCACCCAAGTCTATTAATTCTTTCAAAGGCCCTTATTCAAAAAATTGAGTAAACTGTTCCTCCACATACAACTGCACTCAGGATCCTAGAAATCAGTCTGTCTGGCACAAAATATAATCACAAATATTAAAAAAGAGTGTCTCAAATATGTACAGTTCCTTTCATTATAAAGGGCTTTATCAGGCATATAAACATACAAATACTATAGAAATGAATCCATTTCAGGGGAAAGGAATGCAAAGAAGTTGGTTCAGTAGCAGAGGGAGGGACAATTTGATCAACACAGAAGAGCTAAGCCATGTATTCTTTCAGAAAGGGATAAAGAATCTCTAAGGTCTGCTTCACATTTACACTTAGTCCCCTTTATCACTCTGACATTCAAGAGGGGCCTGAATCCATATAAATGACATTAACTCTCACTTTAAACTCCTTCTGCACTTCCAAAGTCATGTAAAAGAACCTTAATGTAAACAAGAATAGACCTCTTCAATATCTATACAGAGCAGAAAAGACACTTGTCTCTAAAGCATCAAATCTAGCATACAATCACCCAAAATTCAAAATTCAGTATTCATTACATTACTTTAGGAAAATGAGCAGAGAAAAAGCATTATGTTACATGAATATTGTACCTTACATGGTACACTAGCAATGTATACCTCATGAGATGCTGTGTTCATCTAATATGTGGTCTGCAAAAGCAAACTGAACTCTTTAATGAGCATTTTTAGTTGCAATTATTCAGGAAAATTAGGAAAAATAGGAAGACATAAGGGTTTCAATGACTTTTACTTTGCAAAATATTGGCCTTTTTAGCCTGTTTTTGCCCATTTAAAATGTGCTACATTACAAATCTGTTTGTACAGCTCAATAATGTATAAAGCAGTAGTTTTGAGATGCTGGTGAAAATTATGATTTTAGTTTTAAGTATTCTGGGATTATGCTCATTCTGATCTCAGTAACATTTTTGCAAATCATGTAATCAAGTACATTAATGGAAAATTCCAGATTTATATTAGTGTAGCTAACTTCAAGATTTTAATCATAATTATCAAATATCTGTAAAGAGAACTTTATAACTTCCTGTGACAGTTACCCAAAGGAGTGTATTGACTCTTAAACCTAAACATGGGCTATTTCCATGTCTGTTATCTGAATTGATTAATGTACAGGATGATATTTGCCACAAGTGTTTAAAATGATTCCCTACACTTTGACCACAAAGACTCCCATGGGAATTCCTGCTTCTCAGAAACCATTTAGTTCCAAGGGACTTAGTCATCTGGCAGAGTTAAGAGGGGGAATGTCTGTGAAACATAACGTAGTGACAAGATTATTGTGTCCCAATTGTAAATTAAATGCAGAAGAAGTTTAAGTATATATTGAATAGAATAGCAGCATGGTCACTTTAACTAAAGCTCATTCGACAAACTTTAATTAAAGCACTATTTTTAAGTGTGGTGACACTGATACATGAAACGCTGGAGTCTGCTGAAGCAAAAGAATTACCACATTCCAGCAGACTCGATTAATTGAGCCTGCTCTGACGCACTGTAATTACAGTACGTTGAAGCAGCCTCGCTGCTCATGTATAGGTGCCTGAGATTCCATTCCTAGCTCAAGCACAGATCTCATATGTCACCTTGGACAAGCCACTTCATCCACCCTACATTCTCCCTCTGTTAAATAGGAATAATAGTGCTCCATCTCTTAGAAGTGCTCTTTAAATAAAGTTAATTAAGGCCAATGAGGTGCTTAGATATCACAGCCATATATAGGCCATATAAACACCTAAATGAATGAAAGGAGGCACAGGAGGAAAATCAAGGAGACAGATACCATAGTTAAAGGGCTCTAGCAGTGGTGTATAACCAGGATACAGTCACTGTGCAAGATCTCACCAACATTCACATATTATTGCACTTCAAATGTAATGAACCAAAAGTCAAAAACATTTAGACATCATACATTTGGACCTTTAACACTAAAAGGTGAAGCTCCAGAGCTGAAGCAATGAACTCAATTAGTTGCAAACTCTTATCCTTCACTGAGGATAGATACTTGATGGAAACATGGTTTCACATATTTCTCCAGCATGTTACTACAAAATCTCCAGTGATTACTGCTTTCATCTTCCTTTTTTGGATGAAAAGTAGGTTTCATAGACAAAACAGCTGATGCACTATTTTCTCTATAGATGAACAGTTTCTACTCAGAATAAATTCGTAGCTCTGCCAAGAAAAATCACCAGAAAAGTGGCCAGTGGCAAAAATGGGAATATTTCCCCTATAAATCAAGTTTATGAAAGCATAAAGAAATTTTTTTACAATGCCAGAGTCTTTCACTTATCAATTCCAAACTGAATCCAGGAAGCCAGCTTCATTAAACTTACTAGATTATTTTCTGTATTAAAATGTATATTTATGTTTGCATTTCCTCGAGAAGCCTAGTCTACTATCATAGAATATTTCAAGATAAAAAGCATGTTTTTTTGGTTACATATGTTTCAATAATTACGTTGTTAACAATGGATAAGCAATCTTTGAAGGTTCATAATGTCAACATATTTTCAACCAAAGCTATGTTGAAACATTGGTAAAAACTGATTGCAGGTTCCAGTTCTGTGCTTCAGAGCTCTACTCGATTTTGCAATACAGCAGTTATTATCAGGAAAGAAGCAGATGATCTAATAAGTCAGTCTCTGGGAAATATGTGGGTGATGGGAAAAAAATGAAGAGCCAAAATTATTTTGTAACAGAATTAGCCATTTTAAATCAGTTTTAAATCTTGTTTTAAATCAAGTATCTGCTATGGCAAAACCTGATCTATTACTACATGAAGAAGGATGCAAGGGCTTCCAACTGCATGAGTGTATTCAGAGACCTCATTACACCACAAACAGAAAAAAAATAAAGTATGCTGGCCATAGAATGAGAAAGCTGACACAACAAAAATTCATTTATCTGGTGACTGACCCTTGCAAATGATGAAACTTTAATGCAACTAGCCAGACTACTGCCTAGAAGGAAAAAGGATGTGGGCATGGAAAAAAGGAGGGCCATTCCCTTCCTAAAAGGCTTATGCTGGCTCCATCCAAACCAGCTGGCATATAAAGTATAGAATCTAGAATTACATTGCTCAGGTGTTAGTGATCTGGCAGCAAACAAGCAAAGAGAGATGTTTACGAGAGCTGTGGTCAGTTAGGTGCCCCCCATCTTACAGCACAAAAAAACCCCTTGCCTCTCATTTATCTCCAAGACCATCACAGCTACAACACCCCAATCCTGCTAGTCCCGTCCTAGTCACATTGGGGTCAACATGGTCCCTTCTAGGTCTCCCTGAGAAGCTCACACATAAAAAGGGCAAGTAGGATAGAGAAAGAAAAGAATAGTAGAAAAGCTGTAACCCAGAAAATGTTGTTACCAGGAAGTAATACTTTTTATAACTGACTCAAACAGGAGCTCCCCCTCACTCCCAGAAAAAAAGAAAAAATTATTTGCAGTGTTTGCTAAGAGCAGTCCATCTTTCCATAAAAAGTCTATCCAACCATGGGACTAGAATGCAAGAAACAAAGTTAAAGTTACAAAGAAACCAGATACAGGATCCAACCAAAAAGTTCACATCCAATCCTCAAAAACTACTGAATATGAAATAACTTGTGAAGTTCAGAGCCAGGTTTGGGGTTCAAATATCTTAAACTCTGGGGTCACCTCTAAAAAAGATTGTTTTGAAGTAATATTTTTCAAAGTTTTCTAAGTATAGAGGGTAGCAAACTTATTTACATGAGTATATGCCTTCTCTCCTTTTCATCTCTCCAGGTCACTTCAGAAGAGAGTCAGATAACTTGGAAGCAACTGGCCAGCTATAGTACCAAAATCTGGAGGTTGCTGGGGCTTCTGTTGCTCCATGCCATTGATCAGCCCCCAAATAATGTGTGGTATAATAGTAGATATCTTTTGCAGTTAAAATTGAAAAGATTTAGGAGTAACCTAAAAACCTTGTTATACATCCAGAAATAATACAGGAAAAACCAAGCCACTGCATGTAATAAAACAAAAATTTAAGATCATATTTAAGATCATATTAATCAAGATTCAGAGTAAATCAGCTTAAGAGTGAAGGAAAAAAGGGTGATTATGAAAACAATTCAAAATTGTTTAGACTTTTTTCCAAGAAAAATGTTGCCATAAATAGCTGTGAGAGGCCACTAAGTGTCTCCAAAACTGTATTTCAAAGTTGTTTATGGAGAATAGAGTGATATTTGTATAGAGTTTAAATTGTAGCTGCAGTCTGAGGTATCTTTAATCTATACTCTTCAGCAACATTGAGGAAATCCAGCCAAACACTCCAACTGTGCCCCATGCAGTATTGTAGATTATGAAGTTAAAAATGCACGAGTAATTATCTTTAACCTCTTTTTAATTGCTGTGTACACGTAAATTAGACAATACTTATGGTATTCCACTATTTTCATACTTCATTGTATTAACTGAACATTTTACCCATTGATTTCTATGAACAGCCCAGGCAACTTTACTCTAAATCAAATGTATACAACCAGGAAAAAAATGAATAATATATTTCCTTTCAAATATAAATCTGTGAAATAAAAATTCATTCAGCTTACAGTTTTTCCAGGGATTAGCTGTACATTAGCTGTCCACCCCTTACAGCTTAATTTGCAGGTCCTGAGCTCCCAAAGCCTGTACTGAATTCAAGAAGCATTGGGGGTATAAAAAAAAACCAGGGGATCCCGCTCCTATAATATATAGTACTGGCTTCATAAAGAACTACTTAAGACATGTTCAGTGAGCCCACAGTAATGAGCAACATTTCTTTGGGTATGCTCAGTTCTTCCCAAGAAAAGATAAAGGGGGTGGGGAAGAAACAGAAAACTCTGAGGCTCCCTTTGAAGGAATTTCCTCTGAATGCTTTTAATATGGGAGCCGGGTTCACCCTCCTGATGGAAGTAGCGATGGTTCTGAAGTCGTTCATATGCCACAGTGCTGGAGGAGGGGGGCAAATGATATGTCTGTTCCCAGCACCACTCCTTTCACTTCTGCTCCTCTGTAGATCCACAGCGAATCTTCTGGGGAAGGTACTACCTAAGTGATAGAACCTGTCACATGAGTTTCCCCCTGCACAGGTATATAAGGGTGGCCTTCTGTACCCCATGTTGTCTTTAAAACATCCTTCCAAACCTGCATAGGTAGCTTCTTGCTTAAAATAGTCAATGAATACACTTACCAGTGTGCTTTCTGCTGTGCATCTGTAAATGAGATAACTTAAAGTATCGCTTATTACAGCCAGGGTATGCACACATGAAGGGACGTTTTTCATTTGTCTCACTTGCTGATCGGACAATAGTTGGAGGTACTCCTGGCACTCGCCGGACATCCTACAACAACAGAAACATCAATGCTGTGTGCTATCACTGACACAAGTATGTATATCCACAAGCCTGATCCTATTGTAGTCAATGACAACACTCAGACTGACTTCAACACATGTAGATCACTTAACTTACAATACAATCATGATTACTTGTCTTTTCCATTAGGAAAGAATAGCATTAGCATCTCTTCATCTAGTTTATATACAGCAATGAAATTATCCAAAGGGAAAATATAGACAACTCCCCATGCTAAATTCCCTCAGAATTCCCACAGAATCAGCTACTTCATGATACTTTCAAATGTTTAATAGTTATTTAACTATTAAGAAGTGATAATTTATTTTATTTTTGTTTTCAAGAAATGATATTCAAATTGCTAGTTTCACAAATTCAGAGTTTCAAAACTAACCAGGCGTCAACTGAACTACATACACAATCCCAAGCTGCAGAAACCATAGATGGCCAAAGTTACCGTATACCTAACTTTCAAGTAAGAAAAGGGGCCTCCAATTTTTGACAATCCTAAATTCAGTGAAGACTAAGGCTCAAGGGGTAAATTTTAGAAGGAGAAATGCATGAGTTTTCATACAACAACTGTGTAAAAAGCAGATTTTATATGATCCTTCAATGAAATCAAAAGTCACCTTCTGTGCTTTCTTAGACACAGAGTACTATAAAATTAGCAAAAGAATCATCAACACTAACCCATTAGTTGATACATTACTGGATAGCACCTTATAAATGATTGGTAAGTTTGTTTCTTCCTCTACAATGTCCTAATATACTCACTTGTATTCCTCTAAAAACTCCATGGGTGTGTATTCTGTATTGGGCCCCACAGCTATATAACATAGGAGCAGTGTGGTTCTCATTTTCATATCCTGTTGCATGGCTGCAAATAAAGAGGGGAATAATGCATCGGGTTAAATATTTCAGTGCACCACTCCAAGCGAGAGGTTTTTTTCTTCATGTGATGATAAAATATTTAGGCTTTAATTTTGTTGTCAAGAGATCCAGGTTGAAATGCAATAAACTGAAGGAAGATTCTGCTTCCTCAGCTTGGGTCAGCTCAGAATTACCACTTTTTGCACCTATTAGTGCCCAATAATGCTGTCCAGAAGAAAATAGAAAAGGATTCCTGCCATGGTGTAAATGCTGATGTATTTCCATGAAAAATATTAAGGAGAGAAACATAGGAGTAGAACTGTCTTAGGTGCATATGTGCATGTTATTTGTCAGTTAAATGCAGAGCTGGATATTGCTAATATCTTTTGGAATGAGCAAAATGCTTTGAGTTTCACATTAAGTGTGTTGGATTTTTGTCAGCACCTCATGACTCAGATATTACCAGATAGTACCAAGAAAGTGATTACATTTATAAAAATAGCAGTCATGAACTCATAAATAAAGATTACAAATCAGTCTCCCAACTATTTAGCCCACGTATCAGCCTGTAAGATGCACTGTAATTTAACCCTTTGTAAAACCAACTGAAGTTAAACCCAGAGGGACAGATCCCCAGCAGCTGTAAATTGTCCAGATTCCCCATGCAGCATCATGACATTTAAAGTAGTGTTTTGAGGTTTTCCCCACAGAAATGTTGTTAATCTATTTAGGTGTGTTCTTCAAAATACTAGAATGCTTTTAACAGAAAGTTAGACATATCACTGGATTTTCTCCTTTGAGCATCTTATTGTTAAAATAATGCTGAAGCTTTCAGCTCTGCATTAGTATTTAATATATTAGGAGTGATAGGAGCTTAAATTTTACACTGTAACTAAAATGGCAGCTGTGGATCCCATCAAGACTGACTTGGGGAATGAGGTATACATATGAAAAGTTACAAGCAAGACAGAAAGCCCAGAACAAATGTATCTCTGTCATTGTTATTAGGGGCCATTGAGGCCCCAGACTTCTTTCTTTCAGTGGGTTCATTTTTTTCATTTCAATCATAAGTCCTTGCACTGAGTCAGATTTTATGAAATCCCAGACATCAATGGCTTACAATAGCAAACAGTGGAATTGAGGTATGGAAACAGTTTCGTTAATTTGGCCAAAAGAAGGGGAAGGAGGGAGATGTTAAGAGTATATAACACTTGTGAAGTATGGTGGTTGTGTTCTTCTTTGATTGTTTGTTCACGTGACAGCTAGAAGCCTGTTGCTGCTAATCCCTCCTAGAAGTATTTGTTTAACTCGGGAGCATCAAATTAATTGGGCCCCACAAGCCAGATCCAGGCTGCTGGTGGTCTAAGGGAATCCTCAGGGCTAGAAAACAAAGAGTTAACACCACTGCCACCCTCCCCCTCCCCCTTTTTCTCTGCTACCAGTCTTAGTCACCAGAAGCAACCAAAAAGTGTGATTCAGTAGCAAGAAGAAGTGGGGGGAGTGGACAACATTAATTCCTTGTATTCTGGAGCCATGGCAAAACAGCAGGGATCCATGCCACTATTGCAAGGGTTTCAGCAACCATGGCAATCAATCCCATGGGCCAAATTTGGCTTATGGATGTGAATGGTTCAACCCACAAAAAGCTCCACAGGCCAAATGATCCACCTCCATGGCCTGGATCTGGCCCATAGACCATAAGTTTTAAACCCCTGGTTTAACTCATGGTGGTAGAGGTCTGTGCTTTGATGCTTCAGACTCTGGTTTCAGATCCTGATGACAACTACCTCTTTCATCAACAGCATTAACACAAAAAACCCCAAACAGCCCTATGGTATAAGCCCACTAAACCTCTGCTAGGGTGACTCCCATTGTGTATTTTTTTCACCTTCTCTTTTTGGAGGCATCTTCCCCCAGGAT
>NW_017729025.1:126155494-126157560 GCF_001723915.1 Gavialis gangeticus
CAAACAGCCCTATGGTATAAGCCCACTAAACCTCTGCTAGGGTGACTCCCATTGTGTATTTTTTTCACCTTCTCTTTTTGGAGGCATCTTCCCCCAGGATCCCTAATGGTTGTCCCAATAGCAACTTTTAATCCAACCATTCAGGATAGAGCCTCAGCATGGCAACCAGACCAGCTGTCACAAATAGCTTTCTTAAAAGCAAGCCAGTACTCTAGCTTAATTTGTTTTCTTCAGAGTGAAATATGTAAAACTCTGGCCTCACATCTTTGCTTGGACAGTTCAGTGCATCCAACCAACAGAAAAAGAAAATGTTTCAGTTTTTCACAAATGACATGATAGTCATGGCTTTCCTCATTCTGAAAGGTTGTGGGGTTTTGGCAAAGACTAGCACCAATCACTCCTTTCCTGAAAAGGGCCAATGCTATACCTCAAAGGGAAGTAAAAATTATTTTGATAAAAGGAATCAACATCCCCTTAGGAACGTTTCTCCCAGCCTGTTCTCTTCTGACATGTCTCCATGTATGGGACTGTCACAAAACAGCTACATATTCTAGTCTTGAATTTAATTCTCAGGAAGTTTTTCCCTACATGGTTTTACTTCAGCCCATTATTCCAAGTCATACTCTGCCACAACTGTATATGCAGAGGCAAAATCTTGATCATGTAACTAATTGCCATCAGAACTGACCCACAGAATGCTCAAAAAGACATCCTAGAAAGAAGGAACCATAATCCCAATTTCTTAAAACACACCAGCAATATTATGTGCTTATCATGGATAACCTAGTTCTATTATCTTTGTCCTCAGGTCAGAAGGCACTGTTCAACATGAGTAAGGATGACATCGTATGTCTCAGAAAGATTTGGAGACTCACTCTGGTAGCTTGGAACCAAATGAAACTACTGATACACCAGTGCATTTCACAAACTGCTACTTTGAACTGAGATCTTATTCCTTACTGATAGCAACCTGGTTTTGCAGATTATGAAAGAGATAATTTCCAATTTCTTTCTGAAGAGCAAACATGATGCACACCAAGAACTGTCAATTGAAACCAAGTTTTGCATTATATGAATCTTCTTGATTTCTTCATAATTTATTTAACACAAGAATATGGAAGATTCAATGGAGAAATTAGTGTAAGTCTCAAAGTTCATTACAGCTTCTTACAAGTCTGTTACAGCCTGAGTCTCAGACCCCTACTTCGTTACACATGAGAGAGAACAATTAGAAGAAAGCCCAAACTCCATGTGTTATTAATGAGTGCATGCATGCAGTACATTAAATAATTGGAAGTAAATATTTTTCTAGTGGAAATCTTAAGAGGAGGAGGAAATTCTTTGATTTCAAGCTCTTTGTCACAGTACTTATATCTAAGTGGGAGAATCATCAATGCCTTGTATACTGTGGTCATCCTGGGCATATAAAAATAATATATCAATCCTGCACATCTATCTGGGGTAAATACTATCTTTCAATTCAACAGATACATTGAAATCTATGTATTTTGAATTCTTACATTCAAACTAAATAAAAAATCAAAGACTGCATATCAAAATAAAGATGTAGTAGAAGAGATGTTAGCATATCATCCCTGAATCTTTCATGGTAGAGGTACCAATAGTTCAGAGCATTCGTACGTCACATAAAATAAGGCACTTGTACTCAGTGGGTGCATCCACATGAGCGCTCACGTGCCTCTTGCCCTCCTCAAACCCCTTTGAGGCGGGGCAACAGGCACGTGCAGAAATAAAAAAAATGTTCGCCACACTGCAAACCTGCTGCACAGGGAGAAAATCAGACCCCTCAGGAGTCTAAAAAAATCTATGTTTAAAAAAGCGGCATGGTCCCTGACCGTATCCTGAGGCAACTGGAGGCTGGGTCCTCCACAGAGACACTGGCTGCCGGAGCATCTCTATGGTTGCCCCTCGCCCTGGTGCTGAAACACACGGCTGGTGAGGCTGCGTGTTTCAGCACCAGGGCTCCAGTGCTGGTAAGTAATGGGTCAGGGGGCTGGAAGAGTGGGGAGGGGACCATGGGGGGGACCCTCAACGGCCCTGCTCAC
>NW_017729025.1:126158134-126161942 GCF_001723915.1 Gavialis gangeticus
AAAACATATATTCATGAATTCATGAAACATGTATTTAGAGTACACTTTATTATTAGAAGAGACTTGCTTTAACACTAAGATATATCAATAAAACATTGTCCAACAGATTACTGTCTCTTTCTTGCTCTCTGTCTTTATAGTGGTCTTTTGTTTTACTTGTGGAGGAACATGGATTGGGAGTATATGACAAAGTGACTTTGGGATTTTTTTTTTTTTTTACCAGGGATTTTTCAGTTTTCCAGTAGGGAGCACCAGAATTCCTGCTAGGGAGGCCTGTGGCAGGACCCTGCCTGGTCAGAGCTAACACCACCTTGGACCCATCTGGCTGTGGCTGACCTCCTGGAAAAATGAGGCCAGGAGGACATGCTTTGACAGTTCAAAGCAGGCCACCACACCTGGAACATCTTCTGGGCGATAGCTGCCCAGATGGTCAGGCAGGGGGCACAGAAGGCAGTAGTGCCACACAGAGGCCAACTCTGCAACCGCAGTCCACTGGCAGGTGGCCCAGAGGGGCAGATGCTTCTACTGGCTCTGAAGTCCCCATCCAAGTCTGGCAGGTGCGCAGCAGGTCACAGCCAGGCAGCAGCCCCCACTGCCAGACTGCTGCAGTGGGTAGAGGGTGCAGGGAACTCTCAGGGCTGCTTCAGCAGTCCAGCTGACCCAAGGGGTAGTGTCCCCAGGTACCAATTGGCTGGGCCTCAGAAGCTCCTGAGAGCTAGTAGCCCTGAGCTACTTGCCAAGGTGGCTTTTATACTGCTGGAGCCAGGACAGGGCAGCTTTTTATACTGCTGGGGACAGCACAGGTGCTAGCCCTGGGCTCTAGCTCCGCCTGGCTGAGGATGCAGGTGGAGCTGGGCAGGGTTATTTTGCCCCAAGTGACACAATTTGGTCCACAACCAAGTGCATGTCCGAGCACGTGTGCTGAGGCAAAAAGCCCCAGCTCAAATTTGCACCGCTTCTATTTGAGCTGCTGCAAGCACATGTGCTTGCATGTGTGGACACGCCAAGTGGGTTGCTTCAGCAGCCTCCAGTTGCTTCATGGTCTGGGACCCTGCCCTGCCCTGCTTTTTTTCTGTGTGGGTTTTTTTGACCCCTGGATATCCAGGGGAAACATTTCTCATTCCTGCACATGCCTCTTGCAGCATCTCAAAGGGGTTTGATATGCTGCAAGAAGCACATGCGGGCTCATCTGGCCATGCCCAGTGGGTCTGCCTGGATAGGTAGGAGAGTGTACCCAATATGGGAAATTGCCAGTGGAGTTTGTTACCTGTCAGCTGTCAGCAACAGACTACAACTGTGGTTTTAGTATTACTGATGCTATTGGTGAAAGTGGACATTCTAATGCCCAAAGTGTGACCCCTTTGCTCTCAGTGGTGAACAATTACCTGTGGGAGTAGTCCAACTGAAGCCAAAGGGTCAGCTGTACGATAGGAAATTAGAATCATCAGGAAATACAAAGAGAAAAAGATAGGAAAAGAATGTGATCCCCCCTTTTAATGCTTGAAGTTATATTTTGACTAATACAGAAAAAGAATAAAAGCTAAGTAAAGCCAGATGCATTTGGCCATGTAGTCAGGACAGCATTAATTTTGTGACACAGGCAAAATTCAAGAAGAGTTCTTGCTCAGGTAAGGACTGCAGTATTTGGCCATAAGAGTCCCACTCTGCCCTTACTTGAAAAACAAAACTCAGTTGGATTTCAATGAGACTTGCATAGATGTATCCAAAGGCAGAATTGGGCCCTAAATACCAAGAATTCTTCAAGTTAGTTTCTGAGATGACCCCATGTAGGCAGCCAACAACAGATTTGGAAATAGATGCATAAAACATAAGCCTAGATAACTCAGAAACAAAGACTGATACAAATGCAACATAAAATGCCAAGCAAACACTGTATTCTGTAGAGCATTTAGAAATGTTTGCCTTTAGCATTAGTCCAACAAATCCTTAACACTTGGAGAGTAGCTCTTTTAAATGATTAAACTCAGTCCTGTACAGATTGCACAAAGATCAATAAAAATGAAGGTTTTACAGATGAGAATGTGTGATGAAAAACAGAGCAGCGTTAGAAAGCAGTATCAATCTAAGTGGTAATAAAAAAAATCTCATAAAAATTACATTCTAATCTGAATATTTAACAATGATCAAGCTGCAATTTCTCTCTCAGACCATTTTTACTTTGTTATGCTGGTATTGTTTGTCTAATGCGTAACAAGCCACAACTTGATCTGGAAAACTAAGCCAATCTATTATTTTTTTTAAAAACCAAAAAAGGGAAGTTGTAGGGTGTACTAAGAAGAGTTAGTAAATTTCAGTATGAAGCTTGAATGATTTTTGATTCACTGAAATTCAACCTAGGATGAATAAAAGAAGACAGAAAAAGAAAGACAGGTACTACACTAAGTTACAATTTAATTTGGCTTCAATGCAGGAATTGGAATTTTAGAGTTTCAAAGGAGAGCCAAAAATGAGCCTCAGCAAGAGTGTAGGTCAGTCCCTTTGATAACAGGACAGAAACAAAGAAAAATAACACTAATTCCATTTGTTAAAACATTTTTCATTCTAATGCTATGGGAAATGTATGCCAACATTGAGACAATAAAGCGAATTCTCATTAATTATATGGGGAGTGGGGATGACTCAGTTTATTATTAATGGTAATGCTATTAAGCAAGATGAAGCAAAGATGTATTTATCTGCATTTTCCAAGGAAAAGGAATATTAGAAAAGGTGATTTCTCTGATTAGGGCTCCTGACACCCTTAGTGAGGAAAAAAGATGGGTCTCTAGATTAAGGCTTTAAACTAATTTTAAGGAAGCTTTGGTTCAGTTCACAGCTCCACTATGCATATCCTTGGGCAAATCATTTGGGGTACATTTAAGCAACACAAGTCCCACACTATGCCGTCTGCATATGCTCTCCTGTACCAAAAGACATATGGCCATGTTAGAACATGTTGTTGACCTATGTGCAGCACTGTATTCATGCAATACTAGTGCTTCTGGTTTGGGAGCTAGATTCAGCACAAGAGTCAGCATGGTGTGTCTTAGCATGGCACTGCCTTATGCCGTTTAGTCATGCCCTTAATCACTCCCAGCAGGGGTAGGAGAGAACTCCATGGGAGTTCAATGGGACCAGGATTTCACTCCTTATGCCTCAGTATTTCCCATCTTCACAGAATGATTGTGAAAATAACAGTCTTATTAGCCATGAGGAAAAAGGGAGAAATGAGAAGGAAGGGAAGAATAACTATAACTAATATCACATAAGCTGGGTTGTTGTGCACTCCAGTTCACATTGACTGGAGGGCTGAGCCCAAGCACAGAAAATTTAAGTTTCTGTAAGTTTATTATTTGCATTTAATGAATTTACATGATGTGTATATACAGGGAAAAGTCAGGTCATTTTATGAATCTGTTATAGAAAAACCAAATGTAAGCATCTTCCACGAAGTTCAATTTTAATAGTCTTCTACACAGGACACAGCTGTTTTGCTTTCTAGTGAGACAAAGCAAATGGCCATACACACTAATGTGCATGGGAGCCTAATGAATATACTCAAGAGCAAAGAACAAAGAAAAAAGGTGCCAAAAACTGCCCAGTTACATGGGAGTTCATTAACTGAGAGCAAAAACTGACTCATTGCTTTCACTCAATATCTGGGTAACATATCTCTTAGTCCTGCAGCTTTCTGTCTGATTTATAATAGAATACTCATTTAGGTGCGTGATTAGCTAGGAAAGGGTTTAATCCTATCCAGCACTAACTAGTGTGTACAATTCCAGTTAGATCTGCATTATAATATTTC
>NW_017729025.1:126166942-126176169 GCF_001723915.1 Gavialis gangeticus
AAACTGAATCATTGCTTTCACTCAATATCTGGGTAACATATCTCTTAGTCCTGCAGCTTTCTGTCTGATTTATAATAGAATACTCATTTAGGTGCGTGATTAGCTAGGAAAGGGTTTAATCCTATCCAGCACTAACTAGTGTGTACAATTCCAGTTAGATCTGCATTATAATATTTCCCCATCCCTGGCACCTCCAGAGTAGCACTTCAGAAACGGCTAGAGACCAATTCATCAACTGAAAAAGCAGCAACTATTATATTTGTCCTCATGATTTAGTATTTGGTGGTATTTCTTGTTTACTGTACATCATCCACGTCTTAATATCACCCTGGGTTTTTAACAGTACTCATCACCATTGTACTCCAAGTACAGTAATGTAATTCACAGAAAGTACTTCACATTATTAATGACTGTATCATCACAAGTACCCTGTGAGGTAAGGTGACATTATTTCCTCCACTTTATAGCTAGCAAGTAAGGCACCAATATTAAGACCAAAATTATCAAAAATGTCTGCTAATTTTGCGTGCCCATCTTGAGATGAAGAGGTCATGAGTTTTAGTGACCATAACATACAGTCAGATGACAGCACCCATTAATTTCATTTGCACCAATACAAATCAGGCTACAATGTTTTCAGGCAGCATACCAGAAAATGAGGAACATACAATTAGTGCCCAACTGTGAAAAGTTTGAAAAAATGGAATCCAGTTCTCCAGAGTAACATTTGAGTACCTTGACCATGAGACTTCCTTTCTCAGCCTGCAGCGCCTACTTAATTCACTATATACCTTCCAACTTCTGCAACTAATCAGGGAGGGAACCTACAGACAAACTGCCTCCACCAATTGGATTCATTCCCTCTTCATCACTGAATGAGGCAGAGGTCCTACAGATAAAACAGCATGTAGCTCCAAATCAAAGACTGTTCAATACTGCATATGCTCAAAGAGAACTGATTCAGATGGCAGAGACAACCTTAACCCTGCTATTCCCTAACTTTTAAATGTTTAATTTACCAATTTAGCATTATTCTGAATTGTTTTTCTGGCTTTAATGCAATTTCTAAGTTTCTAACAATAAAAACTAAAACAACTAATTGCACACATATTGACCCCCAGATGAGTTATCAGCAAGTTTACTTGTAATACCACAAGACATACCTCTGCCAGTAAGCCTGAGCTATAGCTGCATGAGGGTGAAATCCTCCGTGGGTGTACCTACATGTGTACATTTACTGCACAATAACCAAAAGTACTATGTAGTAACCGAAAATTACTGAGCAGTACAGACATGCGTCTATACATGCACGCCCATACTTGGGTGTAAATTTGATACCTGCATCATGCAGGTGTCAAAGTTATGCCTGATTAGTTACTGCGCAGTAACACACATGTAGATGCCTTACTGCTCAGTAACACTCTGTATGTGGACAGACTTGGGACTAATGTTAGTCCCAAGTCAGCCCACACACAGTATTACTGTGCTTTAATGACTGTACATGTAGACACCGGCCTAAAAACTGGTTACTGTGCAGTAATTTACTCTGCAGTAAATTTAATGCAGTGTAAATGCATATGTAAATGCACCCTGTGTGGACAAGTCACTACAGTGACTGGGGGAGCTTTGTCAGTGGACTTCATCATTATTTGCCAGACATCAGAATAATGATGGGATTCCTAAGGTTCTATTCCAAGTTCTAGAGGAGCGTGCTAGTGGTTGCAACCCTTTTGTCACTTTCCCTTATTATGTGTCAACCCCTACAGAGTCAGACTACACAGTTTCATCATCCCGCTCCAAGCTGCCTCTGTTCCTCTCCTACTTTCCTCCTATTAATCTGTATTCTCTGCAATCCTTCTTTTTACTCCCCTGTCCCCAGTTCATTGTACCCAGGCTCTTTATGCCTCTACATTCCTCCTTTTCCTCTAACCTGCCTGGTCAAATCAGTCAGACCAACGTGAGCACACAAGAGAGTATGTCCCTTGGCTAGATTTGGTGAGAAACTGGTGGAGGTAGTTAGTTAACCTTGTAGTCTGAAGTCAGTCAGAAGGCAGGATAGATATGCACCTTTATAGACTAACTGGATAAGATATAAATAGAGCACAACGTTTCTTGAACCAAAGTTCACTTCATCAAATACTGTGAAAAGACATGCAGAAAACAGAGTATAAATAAGAGTGAGAAATTAGAATACAAATACAATTGAGCAGGGAGAGGGAGGGAGATTTGGTTGGACTTTCACAATGACAGTAAAAGACACGTTTAGCACCAGGGAATTATCCCTGCCAAATTTCAAATCTGTATTCTGAAGAGGGCTTCTAGATCCAGTCAATACAATAACTGTATGACTATAAATATGGGCAAAGCAACAGTTTTCTTTAACCTCATTCCTAACCATTTTGCTTAGTCTTTGTAAAAGAAATCAGTCTGAAGCAAACACTCAGCCTAGACTGAATTTCAGTCTAAGTACTTAAACTCTCACAAAATTATAAGCAACTAAATTTGGCATCTCATCATGGAAACTTTCAGGTAGCTTTAATTAAAAAGCTCTACCTAAAATATTTTATAGTGCTTTCTTTTGAACATACCAAGCTTCAATTGACTACCATCTCAAGAAGAGGGCTACCAAATCAATCTAATGTAAAATATCATGTATTTAGTCCTTAATCATAAGATAACATTTTACATTTCACAATTTCTTGCAGGCTTACAAGTAATATTCCTTTGTTCATCACAGCATATAAGAGAAACCTTATCTTAGCCATGAAGAAGTTGTGGGAGGACAGATGCAGGGTTTCTATATAAAGGACTGTCATCTTTGAAGAGAAATAAAGCAGCTCTACATTTCAATACAAAGATCATTTCCAATATTCATAAAATGCAACTACAGGACCAAGAAAAATATCTTAAACATTAAATGCTTGGAAATCACTTACGAACAGTTCATATATCCTAAAGATGTAAATCTTAGGAAGAATACCTTAGGTTCAAGGCAACCAAGGTTGGAGGTACTGTACATTGTAACTCTCAGCCAGAGAAGACAGATAACTATTTTGGCTCATATTACCAGTGATGAGGCTATGTCTAGCACTGATTTTCTACAGATTCTACAATCTTGGCCTATACCAAAACTTTCAGCTTTTTTTTACCATATATCATTCATCATGGTTTTTTTCTTTTCCTTTTAAGCATCCTAGGTCACATACTTTACACTGCTAACAGTCTGTACTTTTGGACAAGTGAGAGACCATTTATTTTCTTCAGGACTCCTTTTAAAATTTCTATTGTGTCCTTTTTTGTTTCACTGAGTTCCCTAAAGAATAACCTCTTCCTTGCTTTAATAACTTGGACTTCGGTCAAGGTTGATGTGTTTCTCCATTTTGCAGGATATTTTCTCCAGAAGAGACAAAACAGTGTCTAATATTGCAATGAATGGTTTTAAAGGGTGCAGTTTAAAGAGGAAATCACAAACAGTAAAGGGGGAATAAAAGGTAGGAAGTAGCTTTTAAGAAAAGAGAGGCAGCAGCAGAGAAGAACAGCTTGAACTGAACCCAACAGTGAGATTTTGCAGGGAAAGGGATGCCTCTTCCTTTCTAGTCAGAGGACTGTCTGATGTATTTCATATATACCTCAGGCAAGGATTGCTGTATACTCATTTTACTAGTCCAGGCTGACAGATGGTTTACTACAGTACTATCTTGCAGCTCTAACCTTCAGATACAATTCATGAATGAGATTTAGAACCAGATCAGCAGTGGTTTATCATGCAATACCAAAACCAACCTACACACAATACCATGCGAGATAGAGGCAGTTCCTTAAATAGAAGGGTGACTTGGGAGTTTCAGTTTTAAATATATATACTTGAAAGCTGAACTTCTTTCAGTCTTTACAACTTCTTCTTGTGAAAACAGTCTTGTAGTTTGAAACTTTGTAACACCTGGAGACATCTTACAAGTAGGAGGTAACACTCTCACTTAGAAGTGGGTAAGGGTAATTCATGACTCTCACTCACCTTATTTGGAACAATAGGTGACCTTTGGCTTTGTCCTGACAGGGATCAAAAGATGATTCATTTGAATGTGTTAACTAGCACCTTCTAAAGATCTGGTGTGGACAAGGAAAGCTAAGCTGTACTTCAGCCCACATTAGCCCATCAAGTCAAAGTCCAAGCTCTCCCTAGTCTTCAACTGGGCCAATCAGCCACCGCTAAAGAACAACTTGCTTTAACCACACTTGATTTTAAAACAGATTACTTATAAAGTGCTATCTAACATGCTAAAATCACACACCTTCTTTGTCTTAATCAAGACACTTCCTTTGATATTCTCTGTTCATTTCTCCTTGGATACCATCTCTTAAAGCCTGCCCTGTTTTGGAAGGGCAGGAAGGGTTATATTTTCTATCAACTCTAGGACAGTACAAAAGACCCTTTCTCAAAATCTCTCACTCAACATAGTCACTGTCTTGCCAACAGGAAAGGAGGGAGAGACACACTGACCCTATAAGCACCACACCCTGCATCTCTGCCACCCCACCAATGTCTCTGATCTGCAGTGCTTCCAAGGGGGGCTTCCTGCCTGCCGAGTAACAGGAAGCCCATACTGGACAAGCAAAAAACAGGCCAGAGCTCTTTCCCTGCAGGTGGGAGGGGGACAATGGGTTCAAGGAAGGAAGCCAGAAATGATGGGAGGAGCCAGGAAAAGCAGGGACAGAGGATGTAAGGCCTAGAGAAGGGAAAACCATGAAAAGGAGAGAAAGAAAAAACGGTATGAAAGGGAGAGTTAGATTAAAACCAGAAAAGGAATAAAGGAATGGAGAAGAGAAGGTAGCATAGGAGGTAGTATAACATTAAAGCATGTCCCATGTCCCCCTGCCCTGCTGTGTCATAGGAATGAAGACACCTGATGCCTAATTCTGGGGAAGACTGATTGTGGCGTGAGCTGGAAAACACGGACCAGGGCTGGATTGCCCACGCTTTAGCTAACTAAAAGGACTAGAAGGCAGCAGTTTGCTCCAGTCATGGGAAGTCCAGTGTGTACACGTGCATATACACATGCATCCAAGCATTCACACCCATCTTCCCAAGCAGGGGAGACCCATTGTGGAAGGGTTCACAACTACTGTACAGAAAAGAGCAGGTTTCAAAACTGCATAGGTTATTGTCAGATGAGGAGCATACCACCTTGCCACAAGGAGGACTTAAAGTCTTTAATATAAAGCATGATATTTTTAAGGTATATTCTTATGAAATCACACAAGCTCTGTAAGCATTCATCATTCACTCTCAAGGATTTTTAATTAGTCCCATCCTTCACTCCCAGGTTTAATTAAACTGTTAGATCGGAGTTAGGGCTTTGCCTATAAAATTAATCTCTCATATCCATGTTGTATATTTGGGTGCTTATGGCTAGCTATGATATAATTAGATAGGTTCTCACAATCATGTTATCCCAACCTAAATTCAAATATTTGTAGTCTATGACTCGGAAAAGTCTTGAATTAAAAGCTGTTATGTATCTGGTACCCCATATGTGTACCCTACAATGGAGATCACTCATTTGGACATATTAAAATAGTCAAAATTCTGAAACCAATGTATTGTTCTCCAGGACATTCCTTTAAAAGATAAATAGCAAGTTACTTTAAGAAAACACTGCTATTTCTTCCCCTTTGACTATCTTAAAGTGTGAGAAAAAATCTGATATAAAAATCTTAGAAGGCATAAACAGCAGAGCTGCAAAACCCTTACTAGTGTAGTAGACTTAATTTTTTACATAAAAGATCAACATCTTAAGCTACAAACAGATGATGACCCATCATTCAGATAGGATGGGGGGGTTTTGTGCAAGTGACAGCATGCCAGGCATAAGAAAATTAACTAATAAAACTACACTGTGGTAGAAGATTACAAAATAATGAAAGACCTTACCCCTTTAATGTGGATCCCAAGTTCATTTGATTCCATGTCATGCATTCAAGCTGCGAGGTCATTTGGTATAAATTGTCACTGTTATGAAAATATCTAGAATTAGAACTAAAATGACTTGATCAAATTAAAATAATGTTTAAAATAGCAGCAATATTTTCATTTTTCTTTTTAAATGTATCTTTAAACAGAACAGTCCCAAGAAAATGTATTTTATGTGAAATCTTTTATTGGTTTGTGGTATTCATTTTTAAGAGAAAGAAAAAGAATGTCTTAAAAAGGAACAGGTATTCTTGCTAATCCACTAATTCGTAAATTGCGAATGGCTGGAAGTGATGCACAAAAAAGCTCTCTCTGGAAAAAAGTAGGCTTGGTTTCATATCTTAATTGCACAGAACATCAGCTATCCCGATTTGTAGGTTACACAAGGCAGATTATTTGTTTAAAAAAGAAAGCAAATCAAGTAATTGTTTTAATCAAGAGTGTAACGGATCGTGTGGTTAATGGACCGAAACGACTATCGTGACTAGTGATAGATGTTGCTACACATAGTGACTTGACAAGAGGGGGGGAAACGAAGTGGCTGAACAACAAATCAGTCTCACAAGTGGAATTGTTGTAAAACGTTACGATCTTGCAACAAAGAAAACACTATTACTGATCTCCAATTGGTTATTTTTCTATTTTGAAACCAAAACCCGTTTTTTGGTTTGTTTGGGGTTTGTTTGAGGGAGGGGGCGGGGGGTGTTTGCTTTTCTTTGTTTGTTTGCTTTTTGGAGACATCAGCTATAACCAAAAAAAATTGAGATCCCAAGCTCAGACATATTATACTGCTCCACACTTGACCCGCAAACAGCTTCAGATCCTGGAATCGGCGGGCTGGAGGGGACCGCGAAGGATCGTCGGGTCCAGATGAGGCAGTTGAGGTGAGTGAGGTGAAGCGAAAAAGAGAGAGTTAGCTCGGGAACTCGAGTCCTTGTTTTTCCGAGGTTTCTCGGCAGCAAGAAGAGAGCGTCACTATGCAGCCACGGCTGATCAGATGCTTTCCATCTGCACAGCACGTCCCCACGGACTCCTTCCCTGGAAAAGCTCTGTGGAAAGGCCCGTCTGGGATTTCAGGTTTCTGGCCCTATACATTTCCCCCACCCCGTTTGTGCGGAGTCCCGCCCGCGCCCGGGGTCTTCAGCCCGGCCCAACAGGTTCGGCGATGGATGTAAGTGCCAGGGACATAGCGGCTCGCAAGAAACACGCAGGTTGCCCGCTTGATTAATGACAGGCTAGACTTCTGTAGCGATCTGATATCGTTTTGTTGAAACGGGTTGGTTTTTTTCACGGCAGGTAGAGGCGATCTAGCAAAATCAGTTTCCAGTGGGAAGCTTTGGCGAATATAAAAACAAATTAAACGACTCCAGGCTCAGAGTATGCCCCATGCCATTTCGTCAGCGTGGCTGGACGCTATTATTCATCGGCGCGTCTGCCTGGCTATTATGCTCCTGCCACGTCCCGCCGGCCGGCTCCGGGAGCGCGCGGCTCTCCCGCCAGGCCCAGGGCAGGCCGTGCCGGGCGGTGCCGCGGCGCTCGCAATCCGCGAATTCTTCCCCTAACGCTGCTGTAATGAAATCCTCCAGGACCCGGGGCTGGGGGGTTTTATTATTATTATTAGCAGAGCCTGCCCGGTGCATTTCCAGCGGGAGATTTCCCTTGGACTTTCTTCCCTCTGACAGTTCATTTATAAGAGCCTCCCCCACCTTACCCACTGCCCTCCTCCCCCCGCGGGCGTTTCCAATAAGCGATACACTCAGTCATCTCCTTGTCACGGCTCGCGGCCGGCTGGGGTGACAGTGCCCGGAGCAGAGACCCCGACGGATCCCGCTGGAAGGCGCTTCACCGCCGCGGCGGGCCTGGGCTCGGGGGCTCCATGCCGCGGGGGCGGGCACGGACGGGGGCAGGAGGCGACGGCTCCTGTGAAAGCACCGCCACCCCCCACGACTCCCTGCGGGCTGCGGGGCAAGGGGGTAGGGAGTGTGCCAGCGGCTCCCCCGCCGGCAGCCTCGGGCAGGGGCAGCCTGGCTTCGCTCCGGACGCCCTTAGACGCCGGCCCTGGCCAGCACGCGGGGCTGGTGCATGGGTTCCCGGGCCCCCCCCCCCTCCCCCCGCCTCCCTGCTGGGCAGTGCTCCTCGTCTCACCCCGGGCAGGCTGGGCGCAGCGCGGGCCCCAAGCCGGCACCCACGCGGGCCCCAAGCCGGGACCCACTCCATCTCCGGCCCGGATCGCGCCCTGCTGTGGATCCCGCCGGCAGCCCTACGGGGGCGACACTAAGAAGACCTTCTTTTCCTGAAAGGGATGTTTGCAAAATGGGAGGGGGGCAGAGAGACCGCTCTGCGAGAGGGATTGATGTGAGCTGGAGGGGAATAAAAGGAAGTCAGCCCCGAGCACCAAATATATATATATATATATATATGGGGGGAACTTGAAAGGCAAGCAGTAGTAGATCACAGAGAGTTTGTTTTGGCCTGCGCCGCAGTATTACCGAGTTCCTGACCCCTGCCCAGCGAGAGCTATAATCTGAACCGAAACTCCTCCACTCTTTAAACCTCTGCAAGTGTGACTCACTGTAAATTTTCCGCGCTCAACATGTTTACTACACCGAGCAGCAAGAGGCAGGGGAGGGCTCCGCCGCCCCGCTGCAGCTGGGGCCCAAGCGCGGCCGCGCAGCGCCGCTGGCCCCGTCCTGGCCGCGGCGGAGACGCGGGGCGTCCTGGCAGAGCCGCTGCCTGTGCCACAGATCCACGCCAGACCGCTGTTTCCCCGATACGAATGATATTTATTCTGCATATTTATTTCGAGTCATCGCCTCTCGGACTCCCTCTCCCTCCTCGCAGGGCACAACAAAGCCACTTTACACTTGCCTACATATTTTCTGCTTCCTTCCTTGCTCCCTGCCTGCTACTAGTTTAAGGTGAATCGTGTTCCCGTATCTGGAAATCTGGGGGGCTCTTTTAAATGGGCTGTCACTGCTGCCATTTGGTTTGTCACATCCGATGTGTTCCTTGAATCAGACACTGATGAGTAGGTATCCTGGTTTTCTCTGATAAAAAAAATCCCCTATTTTCAGATTTAAAAAACCCAAATCCACACTTTTCCGTGATTAAAATTAAACACGTCTCTCTCGCTCGCTCGCTCTCCCTCTGTATAGATATATCTATACGTGTATAGATATATCTATAAATAGAGAGAAAGAGTGTGGCGTTTTATATATATATGTGGGGGGGGGGTGTATACACACACACATATATT
>NW_017729025.1:126181169-126183230 GCF_001723915.1 Gavialis gangeticus
CCCGCCTCCCTGCTGGGCAGTGCTCCTCGTCTCACCCCGGGCAGGCTGGGCGCAGCGCGGGCCCCAAGCCGGCACCCACGCGGGCCCCAAGCCGGGACCCACTCCATCTCCGGCCCGGATCGCGCCCTGCTGTGGATCCCGCCGGCAGCCCTACGGGGGCGACACTAAGAAGACCTTCTTTTCCTGAAAGGGATGTTTGCAAAATGGGAGGGGGGCAGAGAGACCGCTCTGCGAGAGGGATTGATGTGAGCTGGAGGGGAATAAAAGGAAGTCAGCCCCGAGCACCAAATATATATATATATATATATGGGGGGAACTTGAAAGGCAAGCAGTAGTAGATCACAGAGAGTTTGTTTTGGCCTGCGCCGCAGTATTACCGAGTTCCTGACCCCTGCCCAGCGAGAGCTATAATCTGAACCGAAACTCCTCCACTCTTTAAACCTCTGCAAGTGTGACTCACTGTAAATTTTCCGCGCTCAACATGTTTACTACACCGAGCAGCAAGAGGCAGGGGAGGGCTCCGCCGCCCCGCTGCAGCTGGGGCCCAAGCGCGGCCGCGCAGCGCCGCTGGCCCCGTCCTGGCCGCGGCGGAGACGCGGGGCGTCCTGGCAGAGCCGCTGCCTGTGCCACAGATCCACGCCAGACCGCTGTTTCCCCGATACGAATGATATTTATTCTGCATATTTATTTCGAGTCATCGCCTCTCGGACTCCCTCTCCCTCCTCGCAGGGCACAACAAAGCCACTTTACACTTGCCTACATATTTTCTGCTTCCTTCCTTGCTCCCTGCCTGCTACTAGTTTAAGGTGAATCGTGTTCCCGTATCTGGAAATCTGGGGGGCTCTTTTAAATGGGCTGTCACTGCTGCCATTTGGTTTGTCACATCCGATGTGTTCCTTGAATCAGACACTGATGAGTAGGTATCCTGGTTTTCTCTGATAAAAAAAATCCCCTATTTTCAGATTTAAAAAACCCAAATCCACACTTTTCCGTGATTAAAATTAAACACGTCTCTCTCGCTCGCTCGCTCTCCCTCTGTATAGATATATCTATACGTGTATAGATATATCTATAAATAGAGAGAAAGAGTGTGGCGTTTTATATATATATGTGGGGGGGGGGTGTATACACACACACATATATTGCCATGAAGCCGCACGCAGCGCTGAATCAGACAGATTAAAATGAAACGCCACTATATACGTGTACACACACACACACACACACACACACACACACATATAGTGGTGTTTCATTTTAATCACGGCAAAATGTGGATTTTGGTTACTTTTTAAATCTGAAAATTGGGGATTTTTTTTTTTTTTTAGTCAGAGAAAACCAGGATCCCTGCTGATGAGAGCTAAGAGGAGTCAGACTGGCGGCTGCTGGCCAGGAGAACATGGGTTTTGCCTCCCTGCTTTCAGAGCTCGGAGCTGCTTAAGTCCCTGCTGTCACCCAATTGTTATCGAGTCCCTCTTTTTAAACACACTGGCTCACACTCATGGACTCGTCGCCCTAAGGTGGTGTGGAGTTTTGCCAGGCAGAGCGAGGTACATTATTAGTCAGGATATAGAAAGAGAGGAAGGCATGTGCTCTCTTACCAGAGAGCACAAGCCCTCTGAGTGAGGCAGCTTAGGAGGAAAACTATCCGTCTGAAGAACTTAAATCCTAGACCTTACATGCTGGAATGTGCAAGGGAAGAAAGGAAATGTGGGAAACACCCTCGTCGTACCCAGTTCACTCCCCCTCAGTATCCACTCTCTGCCGCTGTGCCACCCGATGCCAGGCAAGACGGACCTACGGTCTGACCCAGTCGATGGCAGTTGTGATGGTCTAACTCAATGGTTTTCGTCCTTTTTCCTTTGCAGACCCCCTACACAATTTGGATCGGAAATGTGGCCCCCTTGGAATTGCCCGGGTGGGTATACACATCAATCATAGTCACCTTGCGGGGCCCCGAGATATAGTCTGCGGACCCCAGGGGTCTGCGGACCACAGGCTGAAAAACGCCGTTCTAACTTCTTTCTTAAGCAGCATGCCCCCCCCCCCCCCTTTTTAAAA
>NW_017729025.1:126183430-126185800 GCF_001723915.1 Gavialis gangeticus
CCCCCCCCCCCCCTATTTAAATACATAATTTCGGATCCAGGCTCCCGGCCCTGGGCAGCCGGGTACGGAAAGGCGGGCCCTAACTCTCGGCACGATTCTGCCACCACTGGCTTCTGGCTCTTGGTCGGGACCCGCAGCCCCGTCTCCTGCCAGACACGACCCTGAACTCCATGGAATCGCAGGGCAGCCCGTGCCTGTGCCCGGGGGCATCAACCTCCCCCCGCCCCGCCACCTTTCCTCTCCCCCAGAGTGAGAAAAGACCCGTTTATACACGCCCAGAACGAAAAGCGGCTTAAGCAACCGACTGAAATAAGCGACTTAGCAGAGACGGTCGGGACTCCTTTGTGGCCGGGCTTTGAGGCAGGAGGAGGGCTCCTCTCCACCGCACAGTACCCGGGCAGGTGTTGCATGACAGGCCGCGACTGCACTGCCCAGCTGGCAGGTGGCTGATAGTGCCGGGCCAGCCTCGGACTCAGCACGACCGCCCTGGGCTACATGAAGCTGCCTTTCACCCTGCATTTACCACGTCCCTGTAACCATGCCGTGTTCCAGCATTTATGGAAAGGTCCCCAAGGCCAGGCGGGCTGCGGGAAGCCTCTGCTGTGGCTTGAGGGACCTTTTGCAGCCCTGCCTTCTCTGTCCTTAGAACAACACTGCTTTTCCCACACGAAGGAGGGTTGTGACACAGATGCCCGCAGCCCTCTGGACACATCCACAGCGGGGTAAGAGGGAGGAGGGTGCTAAACTAGGTACCTAAAACCTTACTTCGACCCCCCCCCACCCCAAATGAAAGTCCTGTCTTTCCCAGGTGGCTGGCGCTAACTCTCCGCGCAGTGGTGCAAACTCTCCGGCCAGGGGGAGCCTCTCAAACCCCAGCGTGGGTCACTGAGGAGGCTCGGGTCTGCGGGGATGGGGGAAGGAGCCAGGTCCTCAGGGCAGGGGGATTCCTGGGGAGCATTTGCACTGCGAGGGGCTATGACAGGCCCCACGAGACCTGTCTCTTCCTCACATCTTGCCGTAAACATTTACTTAACTAGACTCGACTGCACCCAGCCTCACTGGTCTAATTCAGAAGCCAAGGGATGGAGAGATGGACACCCGGGAAAGCAGAAGGAGGGCTTCCCCGACCCTCCGCAACTCAAGGCGGGGTTGCATGCAGACGGAGACGGCCTCAAGGGCGTTGGGCCGGGACCAAGCCTTGTTTTTAGTCACTCAACGGGTGGAGGGAGAAGAAGTCAAAGGAACAGGCTGCCCAAACTGCGCTGGGGGAGGCTGTTCCCGGGTTGTGGCCCGCGGGCCACCGCGAGTCTGTGCGGCCAAGTGCCAGGGGCCAGCAGGAGCAGACGTAACACCGGCGATCACATTTCTCAGCCAGCGAGCGACCGTGTGAAGCGCCGGAGAATCGGCCCTAACTCTCCAGTGCCCCTGTCCCACCCCGCATTTTTGTTTGCTCCCCTGGGCACCTCACACTCTTGGGTAATGCCTCTCCTCGACAAGCCTGCCTCTTCAGAAATCCCAGCTGCTGAGCTCCCCTCCCCGGGCCCCGCTCGAGGTCCCGCTCCGCGACCTGACACTCTCTGGTGAGCTAGAAACCGATCCCAGCAGATCCTTCCAAGCACAGCAGCAACGGGAGCGTGGCTCCGCCATACTCAGCACCGCAGCCTAGTTTCTCAAGCACGGGTCCTGCTATCACATTGATTAAAGCATCGCTGATGCTCAGCTTTTTATGTGGTTTAAAAAAACCCACGTAAGCTTTTTTTGTCCAAGGGTCATTTACAACTCGCTCCTACAGAGCGGAGGTTAGTGGCCATATATGTCTATTTACGCAGGAGAGCTGCCGAAGACAGGAGATGTAACCAGCTGAACTAAGTCAGACTTAACACAGTTGGTCCAATAAAAGCTCCCACCCACAAAAACCCGTCTCTCGCGAAGATCTATCAGCGGCTCCAAGGGCGTAGGTACCGAAAGCGTAAGCAGAGCATCCGAAGGATCCTGTTACAGCAGAATGGACTGGATGCCACTGGGCTAAGGGACTCTCGGGACCCCCATCCCAGACTGGGCCAGTTGCTAACAGGTTTATTTTGGACTAAGCCCTGGCACAGAGCTTCCCTGTAGGGAGAGCTGGCAGTCTGCAGGCTCGGTTCTCACTAATGTAGCCGCCGGGTGAGCTAGGGCGGAATCAGGTTACTGCACTATTCCCTGTTCACACAGAAATGTATTTCCCATCCAACTCGCTTCTCCACCCTCAGATGCAGGAGTGAAACCGAGAGACTGCCCGTTTCCACCAGAACTTAGTTTGCAAACCTGACTTGGACTGGACGAGCCCAATCGCCTCCTCAAGATGGTCCACGATCACATGGGGGGGGGGGG
>NW_017729025.1:126185857-126189918 GCF_001723915.1 Gavialis gangeticus
GGGGGGGGGGGAAGATTATAAAAAAACCCAAGAAATTTCGTTCTCCAAAGATCTTCTGCCGAGCAGCAGGTCATTATTACAAACTGGTTTAAGAGGGAAAAGCCAACCCCGCACATCTTTAGTCACCCCTTTGTCTTGCGGGGGGGAGAGCTAAACGTGCAGGGAAAAGGCTAGCATTAGAGAACAGCCCTTTCACACAAGGGGTAGCTTAAAATCTACACCTGTAAGAGGAGCGGCGAGACTGGAGCTCGCCCACCTGTTTGTCCGCAAAGCTTGCAGAGGGGACAAGTCCTGCCCCGATTTACACGGCTACCCATAGCTGCTGGCTCCAGCGGGGTTTAAGGGTCTGATCCCTCTGAAGTCAGCGGGAAAACTCCCAGTGGCTACAGCGAGCGCAGGGTCCCGGCTCAGGCCAGGGGAAGTCGCGGCAGGCCGCACTGCGAGCTGGGCACGGAGCCCCGGAGCCGCGAGCAGGCGAGGCTCTCATTGCAGAGCCCGGAGCGAAACGCCGCAGTCCTGGCGGGAAGTGCCACCCAGCGATGCCTACAGCCCGGCCAGCGCGGAGGTGGAAAGCAGGGACCTCCTGTTGGAGTCCCAGAGCATGCCACAGCTCTCCCCTGTCCTCCCGGAACGCGCCTATCAAAGTGCCGGGCTTGCTTCATTAAACATCATTAGTGCAAATTTAAAAGAAAAAAAAAACTGCACCAGAGGCAGCACAAAAAGTATCCTTCAGGCTCTGCTCGCTCCAGTCCCCCGCTGGGACGCGCTGCCGCGCCGGGAGGCTTGGTATCGGCTCTTCTGCGGGGGCAAGGGATCTTTCTCCGTGATCTTAATTTGCGGGGAGGGGGACTCTCAGTAAATGCTTAATGCAAGGCGACAACTATTCAAAGCAAGTGCCCTAGGAGGAAGCCGCCCTTGTTAAAATAGCTCGGGGAGAGAGACCTTTTCTAAATGCAGAGATGGTTTCTGGCTAGCCGGCTGGTGCAGACAGACGTGACAATTTTCCCCGATCTAGCCACAGAAAGCTGTGACCAAACTCAAGTGCTGGGCTGCAAACAGTTTAAGAAACGGCCGTTCAGATAAAAAATCTGACCCTGGTTGTACGAGCTATCGGAGAAAGATGTCTCAAAATGTAGCCTCTTCTGTAGCTTGTGTCCTGCTAGTTCTGTAGCCAGGCTCCTGCTCTATGGGCCGAGCAAACAAAATAACGTCCCCGGTAAAGTCTAATCCGGTGTACTTTGGATTTAAGTCGCCTACAGGCACGTATTTAGTTCAAAAGGACAGAAAGCCCCCGGTTAGCTGAGATCCCCGGGGATCTTGTGAGCTGCTTAGGGAGAACCCCCTGGGTGCTGAGCTGCCCGCAGTTTTAGAGTCACAGTCATTTTGATCCCCTGGAAAAGCCTCCCGACAACTCGTATTTATAGACTTCCCTGCGAGGTCTGTGTCCACTGCACGAAGGAATTCTCCTCGCCAATTATTCCACAACTAATCTCTCTGGATAGGCTTCTTTCCTTCCTTCATTACCTCATTCCCTCCTTCCCTTGACGTCAACTCACGTTCATTAGCGAAGTGGCTTCTGGAAGTGACACAATTTTGTTGTCCCACGTCCAGTGTTGATTAATCGAAGATGATATAACCAGCCTATAAGAAAGGCCAGTGGCAACTTCCTTTGCAGAGGCACATTGTTTTGTGTGCAGAAGTTACTTAGCAACTCCGAGATGCGGGACGGGCTCCAAGTTCACAAAAAGTTGAGGAATAAATTTGGGGGAACTTCTTTGCTCGGTGAACACATTGCAAAACTGTAGCAGCCCCACCCGGCCCCCGTGCCAAGCTTACGTACAAGGAAAATAGCTATTGGGAAAGGTCCTCTATCTAAGACAAGACAGGAGACAAGATACCTGCTTGCACTGATCGGGAGCAAAGCGGGGATGGCTTTCACCCATCTTATGTTTTTATTCTTTGCATATTTAAAATCCCGCTGTTAAAATGTATCTTACTAGGGAGCCTGAAGAAACTGTTTCCGTTCGCAATGCAAAGCCGCAGTGTGGGCTGCTTTTTAACTCTGTTTCTGAGATTACAGCTATTTTGGCAGGCGTTGCTGATGCTCTCTGCAAGTGAGCAGCGATTCTCCCACAACACCCGCAGTCCCTTTCTGCGAGGGCAGAGCTCTGGAAATCGACTGCAGTCGGGATCAGTCTGGGGAAAAAATCGCTAGGGATCCCCCCCCACCCCCGCCGGGCTGGCTCAGGGGAGCCCCTCGCTGGGAGCGGTAGGATCGGAGCCTGCAACGCAATGCTTTTGTTTGCGGAGTCTCCACGCAACAGCAGGAGACTGGATCCCCTTCACCCGCATCGGGAGACCTGCAGTCCTTCCAGCTAAGCATGGGCGCGGATGACTGCAGGATCTGGGCCTGAAGTCCTCCTTCAGCATCCTAATCCTAGGATCATCGTTTTAATCCGCGCTCATGCCAGTGGAGAGGGCTGGGGGGGTCTGGTTCACCGCTGCCAACGACACCGAAAATAGCGCAGCGAGAGCAGCCGGCCTAGCAGGCAGCAGCAGCAGTGGGAAGGGGAAGGGGAAGGCCTCTTGCTGCCAAGAACCACAATACCGGGAAGGCGCCTCCAGGCTCACTTACACTGCCTGGGGCTGCGGCATGGATCCAGGGCAGCGTCCGTCGAGGAGCGTCTCCAGGCCCTGCCCCGTCCAGCCCCGCTTCACCCAGCCTCGCCGACCCCCCTTGCAATCAGTGCCACCCCCGGGCCCGCTGGTGGGGCCCCCCGTCGCTTGGCACGCGGCCCAGCGAGGTCCCTCCAGTCCAGCCCGGCTCCACCTGGCGCCGCTCAAGCCAGTGCCCGGCTCCCGGGGCGCGCAGGCAGGGGCCTACCTGTTGTAGGGGGTCCGCAGGAGCAGGGCCTGGCTGCCCGTGCAGCTGTCCGTGGGCGTGTGGCAGCCGTACACCGGCGGGGGCACGGAGTACTGCTGGTCTCCTGCGGAGAGAGCACAGGGTTAGCCGGATCTCAGCCCGGGCTCCGCCGCCCCCCACCCCAGCCCCGGGCGCGGGGGGGCCGCCCCCTCGCTCCCCTTCCCCGACTCCGGAGTGACTCCGCAGCGCGCGCCGCCCGGATCGCTTCGGGGCCAGAGCCGAGGGGCGCGGGGCGGGCAGGGCCGGGGAGTTACCTAGGGGAGGCTGCTGAGCAATGGGGTCCTCGTGCTTGAAGGAGTGGTTGGAGAACTGCGCGGCGTGGTGCGAGGGAGCGTGGCCGTAGCTCGGGGGCCCGTCAAACGCCACCGTGCTGTAACCTTGCGAGAGAACAACAGCGGGGGCCCCGCGTTAGCCGCCCGCCCTTGACCTTGCTGCCGGGGCGGCTTCCTGCCCAGCGTCTCCGGGCTGGCGTCGAGGGCTGCGGGAGCTCCGCACGGCTCCGGCGGCAGATCCCCGCTCCCTCCCCGGGGGCCACCAAAATAGCCTGGCCCGGGTTTCCTGCAGCTGCGCTCCCCGGGGGCGCCGCCTTAGCCTCCTCCGCCCCCGGGGTCACCCGCCGGCCCCTCCAGGCAGCCCCCGCCGAGGCGGCTTTGCTGGGGAGGTCAGCTGGGGGGCGGTCCTGACTCTGCCCGGCCGGGGGCAGTGGGAAGCCCCGTCTTGTTTGAGGAGCACAGCTCGGGCAGAGCAACAAAGGGAGATGTTTGCTGTCCGCAGTCGAGGCGGGGTCCCCATGTGCTGTGCCCGCAAGCAGCCCCTCTCCCGCGGTACCCGCCCCGGGTCTCGCCCTAGGCTGGCTCAGGGCACCAGGCTCGTGGCCACACTGGCAGCAGGTGCCACTGCAGAGACACCCCCCCCCCCGCAATCCCAGTGCTGCGGCGGCTCCTCGCCCCCTTCCCCGCGCCCAGGGGAGCTTCTCGCCGCCTCCCGGCCGCTCCGCAGAGCCCCGCGCACAGCTGCGCCTCCCCCGGGGCGCCCACCACCTCGGCCCTCTTTAGCGAAGGGCCTTATCGGAGCCGGGGCTGATGCCCGGGGGCTGCGAGCAGGGCAGGGCAGGGCAGGGCAGGGCAGGGCAGGGCAG
>NW_017729025.1:126189929-126191085 GCF_001723915.1 Gavialis gangeticus
GGGCAGGGCAGGGCAGGGCAGGGCAGGGCCGCGCGGCGGACCTCGGGGGGAGGCCAGGCTCGCACCCACAGGAAAGCCGGGTGAACGCGGCCCTCTGGGACGGGAGCCCCCGCGGGGCCGCATGCACCTGAGCTCCGGCTTCTCCCTCCCGCGCCCGCGCCTGCGCCGCACTCCCGCTTTGGCCCCAGACGCCGGGCCAGTGCCCGGGGCTGCGCGCACCTGCGCCCCTGCCCTTGGCCCCTGCGCGCCGACTCTCTTGCGGCCTTTGACTTGTGGGACGATTGTTCCCAGACCTGGGGCTGTTTCCCCGGTCATCAGCGACCTACTTTGCCTGGGGGCCGCCGAGCTCTGCCGAAAGGAGCCCTAGATGCAAGTTGCGGTGGGAGAGCTGGGGGTTGTTTGGGGTTTGGGGGGTTTTTTTTTGGTTTTTTGGAAGGATTGAACCTAGATTTCTCGAGCGAACAATTCCTTACACGCCTTTATCAGTGCGCTGCTGTGCAGTAGAATTAATCTGCTCCGCATTAGCGTCACTAAAGAACCGTGCGCCCGCGCTCCGGTACAGTTGCACTGGTTACTGCGTTCATTAAAACAACAAAATGTCTGCTTTGGCCTCCTGCACCCCTAGGAATGGAACCGAGGGAGAGGGTCCATTCAGCACAAATCGGATTTCTTTGAGGCCCTCCCTGCCTTGTTTCTTGTTTCGTATTTTAAAATTCTCTTAACATCACCGGGGCCAAGATTTGCTCCTTCTGCCCCCGCTGCTCCCCTCGCGCTGATTAATACTGAGCCCCTCGATGAGAATCACTGCATTTCCCAGCTGGGGGGAGAGGGGATAATAATACTGGGGGTCTTTTCTGGTCTTGAATGACTACAACAGAACTCTCTTTACTAGAGCAAAACGGCGCAGTGAATTCGGCTCGGCCAGCCGGTGTAAACGGGGGCCGTTTGCTGCGTGCTCTGATCTGGGAGGCTCTTGGAAGTGTGCGCCTGCCTGCAAGCCTCTTGCTGGCTGTCCGCTGCTGGGAACCGCGCTATGGGTTTAAATACGCGCAGCGCTTCTCTGCACAGCGAAGTGACTTCGGAAATGCTCTCTGATGGCTGGAGCATCAGAAACGCAGCATCAGCCCGAGGGCAACGACTGTTTAAAAAAAAAAAA
>NW_017729025.1:126191096-126192826 GCF_001723915.1 Gavialis gangeticus
GCATCAGCCCGAGGGCAACGACTGTTTAAAAAAAAAAAAAACACAACCTAGCACAACAAAACTAGGGCAGGTATTTGGAAATGGGAAGGTTTGCAATCACGGAAAGCCCTTGGCTTCCTATCAGCTCAACTAAAAGTAGAAGAGATCCTGATTTTCAGCTACCGTTCGGTATAAAGAGGGTGACTCCCCTCCACCTCTCGCACAAGTCTAAGTGTCAAATCAATGAGTCCGTACCTTCCTTCCCCCCACACAAGCTTCCAATAATTAATCCAATGATGGCTTTCACTAACCAGCCGTTTACTTCCTTTTTTTTAAACAACCAAACAGATCCAAAACCACGGCTGTTACCTTTTCAGTGTCCAGGGCTGCATTTCTAATAAACTGCTAGGTATGAAATGCGGATGCTGGGGGAGTTTCTTTTTCGATGCAGCCCTTTCCCCCCAACCCACGCTTCTAGTTTCGAAAGGGATGCTATTGCTCCTGCAAGGCCAGTGTCCTTGCCAGGGGGGCGGCCTACGAATGAGGTTCCCCGCGGGCAACGAGGAAGGCACACGGGCTCCAGCCTTGCCAAGACCCGACTCATCCCGGAGGACAAACTCAGCCTTAACGCGGATGTTGGAAAATGCACTTCCAGTGTCCGATCCGCTGGAAGGCAGGTCGGGCCCCCGCACTGTTCACGAGCCCTATCCTTAAAAAAAAGGAGCGGGAATAATTAAATTCATCCTTTCCTCTCTGATTATCCGAAATGTCTTATTATTCGTAAATGCATATTGAATTTGTTGTGCCATTGAGGAAGCGATGCCCTCAAACAGGACTGCGGCTCTGGGTTTCCCATACCAGGTTTCCTGCGAGTGCTGCTATGTTTTTAAAGAAGTATCTAATCTGCCAACTACTAATCGAATCGAATCGAATCAAATCTAATCTAATCAACTACTAATCTAACATAAACTAACCAACTAATACAATTTAGCCAACTACACATCTAATCTATTCGAATCTAATCTAACCAACTATTAATATAATCTAACAACTACTAATCTAATGCATCCTAATCTAATCTAACCAGCTACTAATCTAATTTAAGCAGCTACTAGCCAGCAAAATCCTACTATTTTGGATAACCCCCCCCCCCAAAAAAAAGAAAGAACAGAAAAGAAACCAAACAAGCGAGAGAGAGATTCGCAAAATAAAAAACGTATATAAAAATACAGCCGTCTCGGTGCCAAACGGGATGGGAACTGAACCTGAGTTATTGTAGCTTGCTGGAGGGGCGTTTTTTTACCGCCTCCCCCCAGCCACCGCCGCTCCCAGTTACAGCTGCAGAAGTTTTAATCGCAGCAGGAGCTGGAAGGAAGCGATTAGATGGGATGGCAGAATCCCAGCAACCCGGCTGGAAGGGAGCTCGGGAGGCCACCTCGTCCGAGCCCCGCTCCAAGCAGGACCGTCCCCGGCTGCCTCCCCCAGCCAAGGCTTTGTGCGTTGCCCGTGGCTCCCGTTTCGTGCGAAGGCAAGCGTGTTAATAGCCCCCCGGGCCCGGGCAGGGGGCGTGCACGCCCGGCGCGGGGAGGCAGGGCAGCGGGGCCGGCGGCGGCGCGGCTTACCCTGGTTGCGGATGGCCTGCTGGCTCTCCAGGCAGTTGGGCAGGTAGGGGCCACTGGGGAACATCCTGGCCTGGCCCGACGGCGCCTGGCTGGGGGGCGGCGGGGCGCCGAAGGGGCCGTAGCGGCAGG
>NW_017729025.1:126193130-126193738 GCF_001723915.1 Gavialis gangeticus
CGCCGGGCCACCTGCCCGCCCAGGTGGAGGGGCAGCTGGAGCGCGGGATGCGGGGCAGGGGCGGGCAGGCAGCGCGGCGTCGGGACTTGCAGCGGGCAGGGCAGGGCAGAGCCCTGTGCCCGCCCCAGCGCCGCCCTGCTCCGGCCGCAGGTCGTGTGTACGGACACGGGGCCGCGCGGGGAGGATCGCTGCCCCGCTTACCCCCGCGCCCCAAGTAACGCTCTGCAGCCCCGGCCACCGTCCAGGCCCCAGCTCCGCCCGCGCTGCCTCCCGGGGTGCCCGGAGCTCGCGTGTGCCCGGGCAAGGACCTTCCCACGCAGCTGCGTGCACGTCTGTCCCCTGCCCGCGGCCAAAGCCGCTAAGAGTAAGAAGGGGATAAAGAATACGAATAAAACGCGCGATTCGCCGCCCCCAGTTCATGGGCCCGGCCTGGACCCTTGAAAGCGATGAGACGAGTCATCGGGGCGAAGCGATTCATCCTCCTCGTTTTTAACAAACGAACTTTGATCAAAGGCCGGTCAAATCAGCGGCACCGAGCCTAACCCATCACATCTGCACACCTAACCCCCCTGCCCGGGCCATGGCCCCGGCCCTGCCCCGCCGCAGCC
>NW_017729025.1:126194728-126238672 GCF_001723915.1 Gavialis gangeticus
GTCCGCGCAGCTCGGAGGGATCCTGTCCCGGCGCAGCGGGCTCTGCAATGAGGGGAGGGGAGGGGAGAGGGGTGGGGGGGAAGGTGTCGCCCGCGCTGGCGATGGCGGAGGAGCCCGGGCCTCCGCCGCGGGCCCAGGGCGGGAGCCCCGCAAGGGAGGCCGAGGGCTGCGGGCAGGCGCGGGGGCAGCGCCGAGGACGTTTCTCCCGCGCCCCTGGGAGCCGCAGGACGGAGAGGACGCGGCTCCCCGTGTCCTGCCCTCCCGCCACGTCGGGAGCCGCGGCCGGAGCACCTCCTCCGGCACGTGAAATTGATGGGCTGAGACTCGCCGCTCGCCCGGAGCCGCCATCTGGAATTGCAGTCTGAGGCTCCAATTAGAGCTCCTGACCCCGCATTCAACTTTGGGAAGAACCGACAGGAAGAAAAAAAAACACGTTACTTCTCCTGCACCTGTAGGAAACGCAGTGCTGGAGCCTCTCGCGTTTGAAAAATGATTTCTAGCCTGAAAAAGACCATCCCAATCCTTCCCCCTGCAGATCTCCCCGCCCCCCCCCAACTTTCCTGCTTCATTGGCCCTATCAAGGGAAGATTTAACTAACAAATCGGGTCGCCAAGAGTTTTCCCTTTGCCGAGCCATCCGCTTCAGCCTCCAGCTCTTCGCCTGAATTGTTGGGAGGAAAACAACCCTGGTGTTTAACGGGGTCATAAATAACTGGGCGACTATCACTGCTTTAGTAACTCTTCTCGTGCTACTTAGTCTCACCTTGCACCCCTCCTGGACGGAAAGAGACAAAAAAGAAGTACTAGGTAGTACAGGGGTTCTGTTAAATTTATTAGCATACCGCTAAGACAAAACTGAACATAAATCATCGAGCTGTATAAGGCCATAAAACATCCCCATGCAGCTAGTCCTAGCCAAGATTCTGGTGAATAAAAGTTCATATAAAACGGACTATCAGTAACATCTTTCAGATCTGGTCCATGTGACATTTTAAAAGTCTCAGATATATGGTGGGATATTCTTTAAAAGAGTAGCTAAAACTATTATATGCACAATTTTTATCGGTACTCATGTATAAAAGAAAACAAGAAAAAAAGAAACCTATTGCTGTTTCATTTTACCTTTTCTTGGAAAGAGTTGAAATGAGCTGTTGCAAGGGAAGGGACACTAAAAATATTTAGTGGATCACAAATTAATCCTTTTAAAATCTATGACTCAAGAGTTAAGGAAGGGATCTGATCTTTAGATCTGTTGCATGCAGCTAAAAAAACAGATCCCACTTTAAATACATAAATGTAGGTGAGAAGGTAGTGGCACATACCTGTCCCATAGACAACTGATGAGAACACCAAGCTTCCTGTGAATCTGCATATACATCTGGACTTCCGTGGAAGGAGTTACACATTCAAAAGAATCAGGGGAAAAAATCTAGCTAAAATAAATGCATGATGACAAACCACAAAAAAAATTAAAGTATTTACAGCAACTTTGATGAGTAAAGGAGGGCTGTTTATGAAGACACTAACACAGCAGATAACCCAAGGTCTCACTAACCTTAGCATAATTACAGGACAGTCTTTCCATAAGGATGAATTGTTCTATAACAAATTTGTCCACTGGATTTAGCACAAACATATTTTCCTAAACACTGGTCATGCTTGGTTTCATGTTCCATTTCTATTCCTAAACAAACACATCATTTTAACAATGAGAGGCAAGTCCTATTCTCAGGTTATTTTTAAGCACCCCTTTGTGCAGAAACCTTGGGCAAAGATACGTCAGCCCAGGCTTTCAGCTGATGCAAATCAGTATAACTTCTCTGGACCTGCACCAGGTACTCCAGCTGAAGGTCTGGGCTTGAATAGCTCTACTGCTGCTAAAGAGTTTACTCATGTGCTTGAAGTCAAGTTTATGCTTATTTGACTGGGTCCTTAGTTCTAGGTCTCACCCAAGGATGCTCAATGATACCAGAACCAGAGAATGTGCAGACAACAGCAGTGTGCAAGATGGTTGAAGTGGGTGCTTTCAAAGATAGTTGCAGCAGACTCCCTACAGTATGTGGAAAGGAAGCATATGTACTAAAACCAATACATTCTTTTTTTATATATGGATTTCAAAAAATAAAACTGCAGTAAAAACCAAACCAAACCAACCCTCCCCCCAAAAACATGCAGCCCTGTTCAAAAAACTTCTCCCAGCCTTCATTTTGTGTCACCTTCCCCACAAACGTCCTTCTCTCATTATATTGCATTTGCTGCTGCCTTCAACTCCAAACATAATACATTCAACCCCTCCTGCATATATATGCTGTTGTGCAGAACACCTAACACTTTTGCTGAGGGGATAGAGCATCAGCTGTGATTCCCCTTCCTCACATCTCTCCAAAAGCCTTTACTGCCAGCACTTAAAACAAGTTTTAACCTTCGCTTGTTCAAAGACACATAAGCGTTTGTAGGTGACAGCCTACTTCATCAGATGCTATGAAAGCCTATGCCTCTCTGAACCTGTTATTCTGTAAGTTGCTACGCTGCCTTCCACCTGACTTCAGACTAATACAGCTAACCACCTCCTATTGCTTGTTCTTGTACAGAGCTGTAGAAGTCTTTCAGGTATTTAGCTGGTCCTTAACACTATGTGGGATTGTGATGCCTAACTTCTCTCTCTCTCTCTCTTTTAATATTTACAGCTAAACTGTATTCAGTAGCACCAACTGCTGAACCCCAGGAATCCTTTTTCATGCAGACAAGTTCCAAGGCTGAGACCTTTGAGGAGATTTAGGACCAAAGGGGAAAAGCTAAGGGAAAATAAATCACTGCTAGATGCTGCTTTTAGGGTCAAATTGATCCCCTGTATATAAGAACATAAGAACTGCCATTTACTGGGTCAGACTATAGCGCCATCTTGCCCAGTATCCTGTGTTACACAGTGTCAGAGAATGGGTGCTGAACTACAGATGACCAGGATTTTGTCCACTGTTCCTCTCTCACTTGCAGCCTCCAGCATTTAAGGTCTAGCATTTAAGGTATAGGTTTAATAGAGCTACAGAAGGGACTTTAAGATAAGTATGCTTATATTCTGCTATGCATTTACAAAACAGCAGAACACAGAAATTCAAAATATACCTGGGATTCTGCTGAACCCATTGAGCCATGGCCTTTTAAACCAGTAAGATCTATTATTCATTCATTTTCTCTCTGAAATGTCATAGTTGAGTTCAATGATTTGGAGATTAGGACTAAAATCTATTTATGTGATGCTTTAACTGACCTCTCTTCAAATATGAAACACATCAGTGGAAAAGAAATGGAAAAAAAATCAAGGGACAAAGAGACCCTGTCAGTTTGCAATTTATGGTTTTTAAAAGAAACAATGGAAGGACAACTCAATAAGTGTGACTCCTCTACGATAGCCATGGAATAGATTAATAGCTGTATGAACAGATTTGCAAGTAGCACCATCATGCTGATCAAGTTATTTAAAAAAAGTTTATGAGCAGTCGCTTAGACAAAACAAGATAAAGCCAATGGAAATCTGATACTGGTCAATAGTGCATTTATTCAAAACATAATACTGACTTCAAGTCTCCATAAATCTTTTGCAAATGAAACTTCTATTGTGATCACTGTTCCAGATCTAAGTGATTGATTTTTTTTCCTTTGGTAGAACATAGATATCATTTATGAAATCTAACTTATGTACATATTGATATGGATTTAATTATGCCCCCATTAAATGATAAACATTTAATTAAAAGAAGATCATTCAAAGAAGAAGTATCTACAAGCAAATATTTTTATTTATTAGTGAATTCGGTCACATGGGAAACTGGTTTTTATGTAACTGGTTTAAAAAAATTCAGAGCTTTCACATGTCCAGACTTCAGCTCTTGGAAGCAGATGTTAGGTTCAGCACATTTTCCAAAATGGTTTCTCAGCAATTATCTCCTCATGTTATTTGAAAGGGCATCTGCAGTCTCTATCAACATTTGGGTGTGTGAGATGTACTGTTCTGAACATCTGTTTGTACATATAAACGTGTGTTGTATGTATACAAGCAGCACACTTTGAATGGCATGTAATGAAATTACCTTCAGAAGAAAATACCATCAAGACCAGGCTCACTCTTCTCTAGTTCTATGAGTTTCACTCCAGTGCAGTAATCTGTAAAACCTTTAGGACTTTTTATGCTTACTGCCTTCAGTGTTTCTATGTTTTGTACTATTTTGTATGGGATCATTCACATCTAAATGGTTTCTCAGCCTTTCAATTTACTACACCAATCCGGTTAACTAAGAAGTGGGGAGGAAGAGGAGCAACTGGGGAATTAGTCCCAGATGCTGACATAGGGGAAGAGGAAGTGCAAAAAATAGCCTGGCCTTGCCATCAGCAGCAGCTGCTGCACCATGTACTGTAGGGCTGTGCGAAGCTACGGTCCCTGATTCAATTCGGCAGAGATTTGGCCTGATTCGGTGTCTGAATCTCCGAATTCGAATCGAATCAGAGGACCCTTTAATCTCTCCGAATCGAATCGGAACCCTCCAAATCGATTTGGAGAGATTTGGAAAGATTTGGCGATTTGGACATAGAGACAACTTTAAATGTTTTTTCTACATATTTCTAGGTAGCAGGGGCTCATGACTGCTGCAATGCTGGGGCGCATGGAGTGTCCCACAGGAGCGCAGGGGGCTCCCCAGCGTGCTCAGCAGCAGACCCAGAAATTGACCAGAAGTACTTCTAGTATACTTCCAGGTCCTCTGGGGAGTGCACTGGGGGGCCCCCTGCATCACCCCAGCTCAGTGACTGGTGCCTCCTGGGTCTGGGGAGGCACAGGAGGGCCCCCCAGCACACTCCCCGGCAGACCCAGAAGTGGACCGGAAGTACTTGCAGTCCACTTCCGGGTTTGCTGCTGAGCATGTGGAGGGTTCCGTCCACACTCCTGTGGGACGGTCCATCCACTCCAGCATTGCAGCGATCACAAGCCATTCCTGCTACCTCAAGGTATGTAGAAAAAGCTTTTAAAGCTGTGTCAATGTCTGAATTGCTGATTCTCCGAATCAGCATCAAATCATCAGATTCAGATTCGGACGAATCGAATCACGGACAGTGATCCGAATCAATGAATAGAATCACTGTCTCTGATTCGGGCTAAAATTTAATCCGAATCAAATAGGGCCCACTTTGCACACCCCTAATGTACTGCTGTGGTCCAGGGCACAGAACTGCCCAGCTACATCTCTAAGAACATAGTCATAGCCAAAGCAGTAAATTGATATGCAGGTTGGATATCTATGAAAGAAGGTGCAGAATTTTTAGTTAAGTTCTCCTCTTTTTAAATTAGCTATCAGAACTAGTGTCAGCCAAACATGGACTCGTCAGTGAAACAAAACCAGGAATGGGTAACAAAAGGCTCAAACAAGAGGAAATCAATATGAGAACTAGTTCTCCAGTACTACACATCTTTTATCAGAGAATGAAAATTCTTGACTAACTGGTAATTTCCCATGTCTTAGTAGTGTTTGCTTCATAAAATATACAAAGAAAAAGCCTTCAATATTTCTGACACCCACTGCAAAATGCCCTACAAGTAATTTCATTACAAACCTGATAGAGACTTGGGCCCAGCTTTCAATATTATACATACAAGTTCACTCACAATTGTGCACCAAATTGACACATGCAGATTTGTGGTCAAGTGATTTTGTCCACGTACATATTTGAATCTGACCAGCTACACATATAAGTACCTGACTTGTGTGCATAGGATTTGATCCTAAATACCTTGATTTGCATGGAACAAAATTAGATGCTTAATCAAAATATGCACATTTAAAAAATATAAGTACATAGCAGCAAGTTTTTAATTAAATATAACACAACATTAATGGAGAAGCATAATCCAGTCGAAGGTTCAGTGCTTTCCAGCAAATACAATGAGTCTCTGTGATCTGGAACTCAATTAAGAGACAGAATATTTGACCTAACATATATTCTTCATCCAAGTCCCTATGGAGTGCAGAACTGTCCCTGGTAGACCACATTCCAGTAAGTTGAACAGTTTTCTGTTACTTTTCCCAAATCACAGGGTTTCCCTGGGGAGACTTTAATAATCAAACATCTTGTGGTCAGGAAGTTTTTTCTTTGTTCAGCCCAATTTTTGCCATTGTCATTCCATCTATTCCTTGTAGGATCTTGCATAATTGTTTTCCAACTTTCATGCTTACAGATTGTTATGTCTTTCCATTCTACATTTGTTTTTTCCTTACTCCAGCTAGAGGGGAGGGACCCTTTGAGCTCCCTACAACAGTATGAGAAGCTGGGAACCAAGCTAAATAAATATCAAGACATTTGATTATCTCTGTATGCATGATTGTGCAAACCAGGTCTCTGAAATATTTTGAATAACTGAGTGGTAGTCCAAGAGGGCTCAAATTATCACATCAGTATAGGAAACTTTGGATACATTGAGGTGGACCCTCAGAAAGGTGTTTCTCCAAACAGTGGCCTACCAGCACCAGTTATATTGTACTTGTCAAAAGTTAGTAAAACATGTATTTAATGACAAACTATTTCATCCAGGAAGAGCACAAACCAACTGCAGATGCTTCCTCACCCTGATGAAGGGCATTTGTACCTGAAAGCTTGCAAAGAAGAATTTTTCCAACTATCTGAGTTGGTCTAATAAAAGATACTGGATTTGCAAATAAACTTGTCATTAAATAAATGACATTCATAGTGATTATGTTCAAAGTAGTTTACAAACATTCTCTAAAACAAAACCCATAAGACACTGGCAAGTATGTATTATCCCAGTCCCAGACATACATACATACATACATACATACATATAGCTAAGTGTATATTGTTATCCTTATATAGCGAAACTATGACAGGTGATTTGTCTAAGAAACAAATAGGGAGAGATATCTGAGCAAAGACCAGTGTGCAGGAATTTCTGATAAATTGCTGTCATGGATAAATCCTAGAAAATACTACCATATGACTTTTTACTATGGGACAAAGTGACCTGTTGGTTTGCTTCTGTCATCACACAACACATGTAGGAAACAGTTTTCCAGGGCCTTCCACTGTTAGAATTGTCTGCTGCCTTTCCATAAATAAAAAGTCATTCCACAGACTAGAACTATAATGGATTACACAATTAAATCTCACCTACACAAGTTACAATTTATACATTGAGGACTTGTCTTCAAATATGCATAGGCAAATGAGTCAGACTGCAACACTGAAAACATTTTATTCTGTCAAGATTCAGAAGTGCTATAAATGTAAAATAGGGTCCAAATCTAGTTAGGCAAGACAATTGCAGAGAAGGCACATTTTTTTAGAAAACCCCTCTATTTTTGTTTAGGACGTGCCTACCTCTGTGAACTTTACCACTGTGCATAGTTTCTAAAAATGACATGCAGTTTTGTAAAGTGGCAGGACAGAAAGACCTAGGTTATATAAGTTTATTGATTCACTGAGCAAGACACTCTTTCAACTCAGATCTTGGTTCTCCCATTCATAACAGAAAAGCTAGACAGCTTAGCAGGAAACCCAAGACAGCACACCAGAATTTGTCGAAAAATATTTCCTTGCACAACACTGTGTTTAAATGAGCCAGTAGGCAACATACAAAAGAAACAGCAACTACATGTTTTTTAACAAAGACATATCTCCACAAGCTCTAGCTCTAGGGCTGGGCCTGGCACTTCAGAGTCCTGTGTGAAATCAGACAAGTAAAAGACCTAAGCCTGACTTCCAGAACAGCAGAGCATGCTTGGGGCTGAGCCCAGACTTGTCACTGTGGGAAGAAAGATGCTGGCAGAAGAGTATGGGTGAGATCTAGGCCTCTTAATTCACCTTTCAATGCAGAATGGGAAATATGGTTGACCTGTAGGTTTCAGGAGAGGTCATAAGTGCACGTTGAAAGAAGAGCAGCACACAGAAAGACCTGCCCAGTATGGGTCCTCAGGCAGCAGGGTACAGGGCCATGTCCTGAGCCAGCCGCAGCTATCAATGTAGGAATTAAGTTAAATTTGAAATTTAAGGGATTACTTTTGTCTTTTCTTTAAAAACTATTCTCTCTCTGCATGTGATTTATGTTCCATATTTTTCCCACTTTGCTCCCCTTATAGAAAAAAAAAGATGATGATGCTTGCCACGTTAAATCACTTTGACTCCTTTTTGGCCCATCCTCCATCCCTCCCTTTTTTGGCTAATTGGAAGGATCTGTAATCTACACAAGCTTAGAAGAATGTTTTCAGGTCAGGTACAGGAGGCTGCTGCATTTCAGATCTCCCTTTGATTATGGCTAGAAAAAAAAACAGAGAAGTAAAGGTATACAAATATCTTAGAGCCTATGACCACTAACAAAATTACATGTACTATATTTCCTGTATTGCCCAGTTATTCCTAAGGATGCTGTTATGTTTATAAAGTCTTTTGGGGTGATGTGTTGCCAATGGAAAAACATAATAGAAAATTAACAAAAGCCATGCTGCAAATGTAAAAACAAAACAAAAAAAGTAATTCTCCCACAGGAACTGAAAGGCATTTCATACATGTCCAAGGAGACATTAAAAATAATTATGTGGAAGAGTAATAGCTCCCTTGGTTGTTTTAATGTATTTTTGTCTACAAACAAGAAAAGTTCTCTAAACTGTTGCCTTGGCTTTGCTTGAAAGGTCTCTCAAACAAAAGCCCTTCAAGTAACCCTAGGATTATTAAACAGCAGTGAATGAATGTGGATCTCAGTTCAAAGAAACACTGGAAAAACAAAAAGACTGATAGCAGTTTGGATCCTGGAAATACATATGTTTCATTGAAAGAGGAAAGATGAGGGATGTATTTTTATTCAATAGTGATCCATTCTCAGAGGGGAAAAAACAAAGGAATTACAGGTCATTCATCTCTTTGAAATAAATCTAGAAATTCAGGTAGAGGTTTTTTCCCTCCTTATTCCCTTTTATTAGACATGGGGCTAATTACAAATTCTAATTTCTAATTTAAACTTTTTCACAGTTTATCAAAAGGGCTGTTCAGATCAGGATGGTTGTCTTAGACTTCATCTCTAATAAGAATTTCTCAGAAACTAGCTAAATATCTTTAGTATCATGAAAGAAGTTTGGGATAGACAAAACAATAAGTGAGTCCACACAAATAGGAGCAGCACAGATTTGAGCTGGGTATTTTTGCCTCAGCGCACATGCCTGGACATGCACTTTGGTGTGGGGCAAGTCGTGCCACTTGGGGCAAAATAACCCTGCCCAGCTTCTCCCAGATCTGCAGCCAGGGAGAGCTAGAGCCTGGGGCCAGCACCTGTCGGCCCTGCGGGTGGCAAGCAGGGGACCCACCCCTCCCAAGCTCCGCCCCCCATAGTCCCTCACACCCCACCCTTTCTAGCCCCCACCCCCCTCTACTTACCTGGAACGGAGCCTGGGTCCAGGTCCCTGCAGCTTGCACCCGTTTGACCTGCACAGGCACGCAGTATGCTTTAGCACCATGGCAAGGGGTAGGCATTCAGCCTGTGCAAAGCAGCTAGTATTCAGCTCAGGTTAGGCCAATTCAAGGGACAGTGATTCAGTTTGGTGATTCAAATAGCTGTCCTGAATTGATTTGGCCAAATCCGATTTGGAGATTTGGCGGCTGCTGAATCTCCAAATATCTGAATCACCCAGACCAGGCCCATTCCCTGCCCACTCTCTCAGCCCTGGCAATGGCTGCCCCGCATGCCCCGGCTCCTCATGAATCCAATAAGTAGATGCTTTTTTATTACGGTTTTCATGATTAATATGATGGATCTCAGCTGGTAGATAGAAATGATAACCAAATTTCCCAATGGAGTGGTATGCCATGTATGAGATGCTCAGAAATGATTCAACCAAGACATTTTTATAGTAACATGGCACAGTTTGTCCTTCATAACTTTTCTAAGAATTAGATTCTGTTAGAAAATTCTAAAAGAACAACAGATCTACCTTCTCCAATGGCTTTGAAACGATAATGTCATGTTGCTAGATCAGGCACATAGTACTTCAAAATGAATTATCAGCTTGTTAGAGCAAAGCTTTCTGGTTGGCTTCAGATCACATGCTGTGTAGGTCTCAGTAATATTAGCTGCCTTGCTATTGTGCCTGGCCCCTGACCTGGATGCACTGACTCTAGAGGCAAGAGGTGGGTTTATCCTTAATACACTTGCTGACAATGGGGGCAACTAGTTTCAAGGTTAGAGATTTGTGTGAACTGGGATTACCCTACCAACTCCATTCACAAAGGTCACCCAACAACCCTCAAGTGATAGAGATTTCCACAGTACTGGACTGGATTTGAATATGGCAAATCACAAAAGGCAACCCTTTCCTCACCCTTCCATATTCCAGGACATTCACAGTTCTCCCAGAATGAATGAACATCCATTCTGGTCCTTCTTAAAACCAGAAAATACATCTAGCCCTGACACTTCAGCATGTGTGTAGCTCCACTCTGTGAAGTGCGTGCATTAGTTGGTAATATCTTTATTAGAGTGTAATCCAGAAGTAAAATTAAAAAGAGGACAGAGAAATTAGCTGGAGTAGGTAAGGGAAAATATTTCTCAATGAGATAGAAAACATTAATCTACGTAGTAAATTATGCTCTCTTCATTATTCAGTGGTTTTCCTACACAAAGTTAACATAGAAAGCAAACAATAATTGATAACATTTTAAACTACAAGTAGTACTATAAGTACTGATGATAACTGGTGATCAGTCACTCGTGAATGAGTAAAATAGTCTCCCAAGGATCTTAACAGTGAATCTGGAGGTGGCTCCATAGTCCAATTCTAGATTCACATGTCTTATTGCAGTGAGGGCAGGTGTTGCAAGAAGAGATAGGTGCTGTGTTGCTGCATTGGATGTTCTGATGTTCTGTTCACCTGTTCCTCTTTTCCTCTTCTGCCTGTTGTTGAGCTGTTTCAAAGTGTTGAAGTCCCTGCCAAAGAGTCTTCCTCCATTTTGGTCAGTCCTAAGCAAGGGTCTCTCAAGTGTTAATGTCAATGTTACACCTCTTCATGTTTGCCTTCAGAGTGTCTTTGAAATGCTTTTTTTGCCCTCCGTTACTTTGCTGACCTTCTTTCAGTTGTGAGAAAAAGATTCTCTTTGGAAGGCGGGAGTCAGGCATGCAAACAACAAGACCTGTCCAGCAAAGTTGTTTTTGGATGATCATGGCCTCAACGCTGTTGGAATTTGCTTTGGCCAAGACACTGATGTTTGTGCATCTAGCCCCCCAACTAATCCGAAGGATCTTGTGAGGGCACTGTTGGTGGTACTTTTCCAAGCTCTTGAGATGTCTTCTGTGTGTGGTCCAAGGTTCTGAGCCATACAGCAGAGTTGGAATGGCACTGGCCCGAGAAACCAAGAAATATGTTTCAGCAAGGATGTCATGATTTAAAAAGACTCTCTTACTCAGACGTCTAAAGGCTGCGCTCACACATTTCAAGCAGTGTTGTATTTCCATGTCAATGTCTGCCTTTGATGGAAGATGGTCTACACGATAGGAAAAGTGATCCACGTTCTCCAACAATTCTCCATTGATTTGAATGGGGGGCCTTGTTTCTCCATTTGGAGTAGGTTGGTAAAAGTACTACATGTACTACAAACCAAACAAGTACCACACACCAAATTTTATTCTGGACACACCTTAATCTTATTTCTAGAAACACTTAGCACATGGCATTAAATACTTGAGAGGACAAGAATTCAACACAGACCCTTTTTTGAAGTAACAGGTCACTTCATTTTATTTGCATCCATCAGAGGCATAGTGAGCTCCCCCAACACCTTAAGCAGAGTGTGAACCACCAAAGAGCCAGTGGTGGGAGGAGGTGAGGTTCTTGACTGGCCCGGTTCTCTCCACGCTCTGGTGGCAGCTGCAGCTGAGAAGCAAATTCAGCACATACCAGCTCCAGCAAGGGACACCAGAATGCATCCCCGCCCCCACCCCCTACAGGAGTCGTCGCTAGGTTCAGACCAGCCATAGAAGCCTGGCAGCTCTGGGCTAGGGAGGGGAGAAGGAGTCAAGACGAACGGTGGTCCTTCTCCCCCCCCGAATTTTTGCCACAGGAGGCACAGCTCCTTGCCCAGTAGTGTATAAGGGGTGGATGGGGGGGAGCAAACAAAGCCTTGTTCTCTCCCCATCCCACCCCTGTGCCTCCCATAGCAAAAACTCCCTTGCGGGGTGGGAACCATTCACTGCAACCTCTCTTCCCCATATACTGCTGAGCACAGGACTGCCTGGTTTCTATGAGCTGCGCCTGCCGTAGCAAAGACTCCCAGAGGGCAGAGGGCATTTTCATGCCCCCTGTAATCTGATGCTTGGGTGGGTGCCCTGCTGTCCTCCTCCCCCCCTAATCCATTTCACCATATCTGAGACTCATCTTGCTATGAACCTAGGCAGGTTAGGCTAATATTCAAGGACTTAAGCACTTTTTTTTATTATTGTGCCTTCAGATGATACTATGGTATTACAGATACTACGGTGCTGCAACAATAAGCCCACTGGTCAGAAAAAAACATAAGCAAGCAGTGTCTGTGCAACACACCAATCACATAATCAGCTTCAGAGGCTGCATAACATTTGAATCCTATTGCAAATGTACAATGTGTCAGAAAAGGGAGAAGAATTTCAAAGAGAAGTAAAACCTGAAGATTATAAATACAATACATTTACTTTTAAGGATCTGTATTACTCTGAATGTATATGAATCCCCTATTGATGACAGGGGGTCTTCTGTATATAAACTCACCAAGAGGCTCTTATTATTAAATATTTAAATTGCAATAGCATTTAGAAATCACACACAGGATCAGGGTCCAATTGTATTAGGAACTCTACAGCTACAGAGCAGAAGAGGTGCAGTAGAGCTTAGTTTATAAATGCCTTAGGTAGGTACCTACCTAAAGAACTTATAATTTATGACTTGTCACCTTCAAGAAGTCATGGTCCATCCGGTTCATTGACTAAATGGAACACTATATTTAATACCATTTTCTGTGGATTTGCAGGTTATATTTTGATATTTCTGTTTATTACGGAGGGGGGAAAGAGAAAGCAATTCAGCAACATTCTGCTTTTTCTCTGTTTTAAAAGTTCCAATGCATACTTATTAATATCAGCAATGCCACTGCGTATTTTGTCCCCTTCTTTATAAGTTTTGACTTCTTGTATTAATTAAAGCTGCTTAACGTTGAACATCTGGGCCTATGCTAAGGTCAGGAGAAAAATGGCTTCTGACTGCCACAATGACCTTTTAACAATGCCTTTTAACAAGTCAAAAAGAGGCTATATTGAATTTGCTTGTAACAATTGTAATGAAATTGCCATGATGAAACAAAATGTCAACAGTGTTTTGACTAGTGAAACTTATTGTATAGATCCAAATGTATTGTGCAAGTTCAAGGAGTAAATTAGGGCATGAGAAGACAAATGCTGGGAAACCCTTCCTTGGCAAGATGTGCAGTAGCTCCATGGGAGTCTCTCATTAACATGACTGGCTGAGCAAGTAAAATATGGTCATTTACGATAAGAAATATGACTGGATACACTTAACTAGGCTATAATAAATGTTTACACATCATTAGGAATAGCAAGAGAGAAGTGTGAAGAGTTGAATCTTGCTGACCTCAGATATGAAATAGCTCTTACGAAAGAAGGCCCAAATAATAAAGATCTGGTTCGAATACTTTCCTTGAAAAACCACTTATTTCCAAGCCTTATTATAGATTAAAAGATTCAGAGAAAGTAGCAGGTAGTATTGGCACAAAAGAATCCTCAAGTTCTCTGATATGTTGATCATGTAGGCACTCCAAGCTCTACTTCCCAGAGCTTTCTTAGCAGAATTTGTCTAGTTCTCCGGCAGATGGGACTGATTTAGAAATATGTGGTGAATATGCAAGGGATGAATGTATAGATAAACAGTGCATGACATGAAAACCCCATGACGGCCAATATAAAAAAGGGTGTGTAGAAAATTCTTTACTTGTAAAATCTGAGAAAAGAAATCCCTCTGGCACACACAACCTTTTGTTTGTATGTTTGTTTTAGTTGTGAGTAGGTCTTGAAATGAGCAAGAAGACATAAAGATCCCAAAGCCTAGAAAGATGTGAATGGTGTGCAGAAACAGAGAGCAATACAACTGCAGTATATAGCATTACTAAGACCATTACTTGAATACTGTTCCTAGTTCTTGTGTCCACATTTTAGAACAAGTATTGATAAATCAGCAAGAGTTAAAGAAAGAAAAAGAAATAGCCAAGGTTTGGAAAAACCTGTCTTACCCTGAGGCCGCATCTGCTTGTGGGCTTTAATGTACAGTAGCTTATTTTACTGAACATTAGAGCATTACAGCAAAAACTGTGCCAATATGCTAACATGAAGTAAAATTAAGCTATTGCACAGTACGTGTAACTAAAAAGTATGTACTTTCATTGCTATTAGGGCAACCTAATGCACATTTAGTTAGTACCTCTCATTAGGTACTAAATTTAATGTGCAATAGCAAAAACACATTAATGAACATGTAGATACACCCCAAGATATTAAAACAATCTCAGTAGAGTTTATCAAAAAAGTACAAGAGGTAATTTGATCCTAGTCTGCAAATGTCTATAATGGGGAGATGATTTCTGATAGTAGAAAGGTTTAAACTTTAGCTAAAAAAGGCATAAAAAGCTAAAGTGGAAGTGAGGCAAATTCAGTTTAGGAATATGATGCTTATTTTTGATAATGATGGTAATTAACCATTGGGAAAAAATTACCTAGAGCTGTGATGGACTCACCATTGTTTTGAATCTTTAAATCAAGACTAGATTTATTTAGCATATGCAGTTTCAGCATATTGTTTCAGTTATCTTATGGCAATGTCATCACCAGTGTGAAGAGCTTGAAGGCCACCAGGCAACACTGTAAATGAACACAAGTCAGCAATATGGGATATGGTTTAACCTTGTCCACAAAGGCATTTGTTGTCATTGCAAAGGCCCCACTGGTATAGGTTTGAGGCATAATGACCCTGTCGAGTTTGAAAATGGTTGAGAAGTGCCCAATAACGGTATGGCCAGTTAAATCCTGGTTGCCTAACTATAGGGTCAGAGATGATGTGGCAATTGGTGCTTGTGCTGACCATTCTCAATATCATTGAATAAGTAAGGAAAAGTCAAAGGAAAGGTGGACCATATTGGATGTCTTAAGGGGAGATAAGCTATTGGTGGGTAGAATATGTCCCAAAGCTCTAGTAGCATAGGATTATCACAGAGTCTGGCTACTAATTTTACTTCAGCATTTGTGTGGTGGAAATGAGCAGGAGCAATGTTACTGAGGACCAGTAACCATGGAAGTAGAGTGGGGCGCAAAGTACCTAACACAAGATGCATTGTAGCTCGTAGGTGGGTGTCCACTAGTTTGCTGTGTGATGAATGAGGCCATACAGGGTCACAGTATTCAGCACCTGAATAAAACAGTGCATGAACGACTGGTGCCTCCCGAGACTGGGGGGACACTGTTTGTAGGCAGCAGCGGCAAGTGTCAGGCGGGGAATGCCTGCAGATGCCAGAGGCCGTGGTGGCGGGTGGCAAGCAGGGAGCAACTTTCAATTGATGAAACACTTAATGAATTTATGTTCCATTGTTTCAATAATTTAAGATGAAAACATTGAAAAAAACCTAAATATTTTGTTTCTACATTTATTAATGAAAATAGTTCTAGTTTTTCATTGTGAAATGACAACATGAATTTGTAAGGATAGTCCAGGTTAATTAAAAATGGTATAAACGCTTTTGTTCCACCCAGTACAAAACCTTGGTCACCTTTTTGGCCCAGTCAGCAGTCAAAGAAAAAGAAAAGGAATTATTTGCATAGTTATGATATTAGCTATTATCTATTAGCATAGTAAAACCTCATTTGCTGGTCATTTCAATCTGGCTTTGCAACCACTGACATCTGTGCAGGGGGGCTGTTTGGCTCATCCTCAGAAACAGTTTTAGCTTAACTGAAACTCTGAATTGCTGGGGGAGAAAAATCTATTTTTGACACTCATTCAGGAAGTGCAGTAAATGCTCCTCCATTCTAAATTCTTACCTCTCCAGACCTCTGTTTGTATCTTTCTGAAGGGTTTTATTTTCTGTTTCTTTTCATCTGCACCATTGTCCCTATAAACTGATTCTTTATTTTGCCTGGCAATAGTAGAATGTGTGACTAAGGACAGAGTTTACTAAATGGTGAATTAGTTGGGATTAATTTAACCATTTAGGCATTTACTTGTTCTTAAGAAAACTTGTGTGAACTTTGAAGAAGTTGTTTGATGCTGTTTTTTCTAAGCAGGATGTAAAGTGATTCTCTCTCATTTGCTATAAAGAACCCTATAAAAAGCTGTCCTGTGATATACACTTGAAAAAGCCAGAAAAAGGCCCAGTTGACAGAAACCACTCAAAGCTGACATTTTTGTGAGCTATGTATCATTTCCATACTCCATCAAAAGTTAATTAGATGATAAGAAAATGATTGGCTTTTGTATACAAGGCCACTCAGAATACCATCTCCTAACTCAGTTTCAGAGTATGAAGAGATTAAACGCTGGTTCCCATAATTCACATGGAACTTTTTCCATGTGGTAAGACCTGCAACATTTATTCCACTTTCACTGTAATCTCCATTCTTGAGAGATATATGGAGTGTCATTTAAAAGGTATCAGTATCACAAAACAGCTCCAGTTTTGTTCCAAGCAAAGCAGAAAGCCAACACAGCAACATTTTCCACAAGGACAAGAATAGTATTACAACAACATTATTTGGTTCCAACATCACAGGATCAACATTTGCTGTTTACTTATAATAGTTAGCATGAAAGCTACCCTAAGATTTTCCTTAAGGAAGCAGTAGAGACACTTCTGAAAGCTTTTCTGTTTCAAACATTTCTGCATTTAGAAAAGCAGCTCAGCTCCTCCATGTATGATCTTTTGTTTCTTGCATCAGCAGAGATTAAAATTAATAAAGCAACAGCAAACTAATAACCTAAAAGCTTTACAATTCAAATGCTTTTTATGAATTGCTCTTCAGTGATTGGCTACTTAAATGAAAGAAAGTGATGGGATTTGGGTCCAGTCTTCCTTGTGGCATCTACACAAGATATTTCATTTACTGTGCAATAGATTAATTAGCTGTGCAGTAAGTGTCTTGGCATCTACATGTGCACTCCTGAAGAAAACTAATTTAATCCACACAAGAACAGTACTTGTAAATACAAGTACTATTCTGCTGCAGAGTAAAAAACTCCACAGCAGCACATGTGTAGACACTACCCCAGCTGGCTGCAGCATGAGGGTGGTTCAGTGCAGAGGCTGCCTGCCAGCTAGCCCCACACTAAAGCACCTTCGTGCCCCAGCCAGCCCCTCCACAGCACAATAAGCTGGGGGGAGCAGCCTCAAGCTGGCAGGCTGACCCCCCGGACACCCTACCAGCTGGGGCTGCTCCAACCTGGCCTAACATACTGCTATCCTTGGTGCGTGTGCAAACAGCAATAAACTCTGGAGTTAATTGCTCTGAATGTTATTATTCCTGGGTGCACATTCAAATGACAAGCCCAGGAACAATATACTCCAGAGTTTATTGCTTTGCATTAATTGGACATGTAGACATGCCCCTTGAGTGAAAGGAAAAGTCATCATGATAGTGACTTTGTTGGGTTGGAAAAGCAGCAGATTTGAACATGAGGCCATAACAGTGGAGGGCTAATAAAACACAGATCTTGGTTGTAGCAAGGTGGAAGAGCAATACAGTGGCAGCTACAGGAGTTAAGTGAGCAGCTCCTGGTGACCTTGGGGAGAGGCTGCGGTGGGTGCCAGCTGTGAAAAGCAGAGGAGTTCCATAATCGCTGGCTTTAAAAAAGTGGCAAGTAAAGAGGTGAGCTATAGGGAAAGAAAAAAGGAGCTGCAGAAGAGAACAGGTCATAATGGGAAAGAGTCACAGAACCCCTTATCTGTGAGCTTTTCCCAAAGTGCCACCTTCTTGCTGGACTGAGAGAAAGGGGTAAGAATAAGGGAGAACAGGGGATAGAAGGGAAGGAAAGGGGAGGCAAGACACAACATCTGAGGATGTGTGAAGGTTTTTAGGTTGAGGCAAACTCGACTAGGTTTTTTAGGGTTATTTTGTGTTTGAAAGGGGCACCGTTAGTTTCTGCAGGCCCAGGCCCAGGCCCAGGCCCAGGCCCAGGGAATCTCTTTTCCTTTTCTTAGGCTTCCTGTTTTACAGCTAAAGGCTGTAACAAATCCCAAAGCCAGTGAATAATTTCTCATCCTATCACAGTCTCATAAAATATGCTTTGACTTCCTACACATTTCAGAAAAGAGTGTCACAAAATAGAAGAATGTCTGTATAATCAGAGGTATCCCCTGCTTGGACAGAAAAGTTCATGACTTTATGGGTGTTCACTTCACCAGTAAATATTCTGATTCATCAGTATCTAGTATTGCATACACTTAAAATGAGGAAATTAATCATTGAATCACATTAAAATAAGGCTCGAAGTGACCTCAGAAGGTCATCTTCTAGTCCAACCCATGTTAAAGGCAGAATCATCTTTGTTTAAACCATCCTCAACTAGCATTTGTCCAATCTGCACTTAAAAATTTACAACAGAGATTCCATAATCTTTCAAGTTAATCTGCTCCAATGAATACCTGCCTCAGATTTAGACAAAAGTCTTCCTACTATCTAACCCAAATCTCACTCCTTGCAATTTAAACCTATCACTTCCTGTCCTTTTCCCTGTGAACACAAAACAGTTGACTGCCCTCCTCTCTGTAACAACCCTTTTTGTATTTGAAGGCTGTAACCAATCACCCTTCACTCTTCTCTTCTTTAGACTAGATCCCCCCACAACAGGTATCTTCTTTTTTGTAACTGGAAATATGATAACCCTAGTAAATCCTACATCATCTGAAGTTGCTCACTCTTTCTGCCTGAGTTTGCTTTTCTCTCAATGCCTCAGTTTACCCATCTGTAAGATGAAGAGTGGTAATAATTAAGTAATAATGTTCTTCAATGGGAAAATTGCTGTATAAATGCTTGTGTCACAATGGCCCAACCCAATCTATAGCAAATGGGACCTGATTATTATATCATGTCTCCCTGGATATTTTGGGGTAGCATCTATGTTAAAAATTCAGTTTATTATTTAACTTGAAACTGAATTATCTACCCCAAAATTAAATTAAATTTTCTCTTGTTTCCCACTTTTCATTGTGTTATATAGCTGGCTAAAAACACAGGGTTTTTTTGTTTTGTTTTTTAAGGAAAATTTTTCATGTCTCAAGTCAAACCAGCCAAATCAATTCCAAATCTGGGAGTCATTCAAGATCCATATGTGGCCCTACTACCGGCAAGCATCCTGCATCCCTGCCTGGGGCTTCAGATGCTTCCAAATCCTTTGGTGGGCATCCTACATGTAGGCCCAAGCCTGGAGGCTTGGGGGTTCGAATGCCTCTGAGTTGTGCTTGCTCTCAGCTGTATGGCCACAGGAGCAAGCTAGGGAGGAATCTCCCATTTCCATAAAGTAGATGTAGAGCCAAGATCTTCCCACTGGAAGTGATAGTGGGAGATTGTGCCTTACCTTGGTCAAGGCACTACCCCCTGCCAAGAAAATGGTTTTCCTCTGAAACTAGGAAAACCACCTTAGTGGTCATGGTATTTCCCAACACAGCTGCCCTTGAGATGTTGTCAGTAAAGGAAGCTGGAGGTTTTAGCAGCTGCATAGTGGAGAAGACATGAGGCTTTTGACTCCTTGGAAAGTGTGGGTGACAGTTTGGAGAAATCATGAGTCAGTGGAGGCTTTTGGCAGTGAGAAAATGCTGTCTGTCATAATCCCACCCCTTTGTGGCCAGGACATAGGTGAACGGGTTGACAGTCAGAAGACAAGACATGGGTTCTACTCCCAGCTCTGCTGCTGACCTGCTATGTGACTTCAGCAGGATGCTTTTGGGGTTTTTTTGCAATACAGTTTTCCCCTTTATTAAAAGGGGCCAGTACTGCACTCCCAAGCTGATAGCATTTTTTAAAAACCTCAACATTCAGAGCACTTATATAACAATATCTTTAGGGCTATGAAACAATCCCATGAAAAATCAAAGTGGGTGTGGTGGTGTTGCTAATGCTTGCCTTTTGACTCAGCAGAGATGCATCTATTTCTCAGATAGAGGCTTTTTCCAGTAACTTTGTGTGTTCCGAATTTTTTATCATGACATTCCAGACAAGGACCTTCCACTGTCAGTTTGCAAAAGCATGGGCTTGATAGTGTTTACTTCTTTCCAAATATGAAGCACCCATCCTTCAGATTGTTTTTTTAGTAGCCGTCTAGGGCACAGCCACCCTTTTGTTCTGTGTTTATACAGCACCTAGCACAATGTGGGTCAGCTCTATCTATCTACCCCTACTGCAGTATGAATGACAGTAGTAATAACAAGAGCAAAGCCTACTCAGTATAACAATATATTTAAACAAATCTTTTGTAGTTTTATATTTTGCTAAAATAAATGAAAATTCAAGATACACCACATGTCCCAGAATAAGTCTCTGCAGTAATGCAACCTTGGGATGAGGGGAAAGGCAGGAAATCAACACACTTCCATTGCAAGTGGGATATTTGGAAACTTTTTTCTTTCCTTTCTAAATTCCTTTGTTGCTGTTGCTGTTGTTTTTGCTTTGCATCATCTATTCTAGTTCATGGCTGACTCTTGTTTGGAAAAAATTTTTCATAACCATATAGCACAGACATTTTGTTTTGAATTAAAACTTTAAATTTAAAGTACAATTCTTCAGCAAGGAGGAAGGGTTTTTGCAGCAAATGCCACAGCTGGGAAATCACACAGTACGCAGAGATCTGAGTATAATCACCAACCTTTTTTATTCAGCCTTTGTAAACTACTAATATGTTCCTTAAAAATGAATAATGAATGTGTAGCATTGCACAGTCCCCTCCTTGAACATACACACATTAAGGACATTGTGCAGTTAACGTTACAATAAAACAACTGTTCTAAGATGTTGCATAAGTCAAATGAAATGCTGAGGCAATATGGAGCAGCAGTACTAATAGAAGAGGATAGGGGGCATCTTCAAGAGACAGAAATGGGTAAAACAGAAAATTGCACCCACAGACAATAGCCCTACATAATTGTCATTAGAGGTACAGAGGTGGTCTGAGCTGAACATCTTGGGAGGGAATCCTACATTTCACATTGCATCACCCGCTGGCCCAGAATATGATAGAAATATGGTGCCTTTCACAGAGGTGATCCATCTTGGGCAATGTGTTTTCTCAGGTTTTCAGGTTCTGCAGCATTCAAAAGCTTATTGAATCAATTTCTGGAAAACCTACCTCACCCTCACTGGGCAGGTGTAGACAAACTAGCAATATCTGTGTGGGTGCAAGTTGGTCCTAACACCTCTTACAGAAAAAAAAAGCAATATTTTTGTTGTCATTGGCACTGGGAAATACCTCCTTCCCTGGCTCCAGATAACTGGCCCCATAGCTCTCTTTGATGTAGTAACATAATAGTAGATTGAAAATAAATGTGCAGCTTTTCAGCAGTACATCAATGAATAGATCTCAAATAGGTTTTTCAAAGAAAAGTGTGACTCTGGCCATCCCTGAAGCCAAATCAAAAAGCCTCTGATGGCAGCAGCAGGTCTCCAAGAAGATAACCAAACCAAAATACTTTAAAATAGATCAAAACAGAAATAATGGGTTTTTGTTGGTGGTCATTACCAGCCAAAATTATGATTGGTTACAAATGTTAAGGGCCCTTGACTTTCCTGAGTCCTTAGTGTCTCAAAATGATCATCATTATCTGCCAAGGAATGACCTCAGTCAGAAGCCATAAATTATTGCTCAGTTAAAGATCCAGCCCTTCAAACTCCCTACAGTGCTATTTCTTTCAGCAATCATGAATGGAAAAGCAAAATAAAGAAGCAGATTATGGTAGGCTCTGGGTCATCCTGTCTGAAGAAAGGAGGACAAAGCTCTCATCTCAGTACTAATGTGTGTATTAACAGGCAGCACATTAAAAGCATTTCTGACAAGATGCATATGCTCTGAAAATACTTGTAGGTAAGAATCAGGCAAACTGCTTCTTATTAGAGTGGCTCCCATAAAGTCTGTAGACCAAGAATTTTTAAGAGTCCCTAATGACCCAGGGCTTTGGGTACCTCTGCTTTTGATTGTCCAGCCTGAGGCACTTCCAACAAGGCTTGAGTTTCAGAAATGCTGATCACCCGGTCTGCAAAAATCAGATGTTTTGAAGGTGTCTAAAACTGGGCACCCAAAAATGAGGTCTCTAAAAGAGCTAATCACTTTTTTAAATAGTTACCTTAATTATCATGGAATAGTTTGATTTAGACAAAAAACAACCTAAAAGTAAAGTCAATAATACCCACATCTAAAATGATTTGCATGCAGCTAATAGTAAGATTTTTATGCCAGCATACTAATGGAAAACGCTACCACTAGTTTTCACAAGTAATGGAGGAAAATAGTTTTGAAAATACCTAGTTAAAAAGAAAAGCTGTCAACCATTCCATCTGGTAGCATGGGTGCAAAAGATTTTTGTACTTCACAGGATGAGGTTAAATTTGGATGTGAGCCCTCATTCTTGCAAGGTCCCTTCCCAGCCCTATTTTTCTCCTAGTCTATAGTAATTAACTATTTTAGCAAAAAAATTTCAACTTTATTTCTGTTTCCAAACACTTGATTTTTTTCCCCCATGGAATGGAAAGGAGTTTTCTGAAAACCTCTGTGAACCACCACTCTCATTTCTATTCCCATTCTTCAGTGAATGGTTGGCCAAATTCACAGCTGGACTGATACCATGAAGTAGTCATTCAGTTATGATTAGAATGAATAATGCCTGCGGTGCCAGGTTAGATGAAAATGATTCTTCAAATGCATTTTCTTTTCATTTTTTTCCTCCTGGTGTCATAAGAGAATAACAGCTCCTAACAATGAGGAAGCTGCCACCTTTCCCAAGGGCTACTGGCCTTTACTGCTATTGGGAACGGCAGCAGACAGTGGCCATTTTGAAAATAAGAGCCACCATCTTCCCTGATAGCAGCCTGCAGCCTCAGAAGCATCGTGAACAATAAGAAATAGGTCATTTCAGTTTGCAAAATAGTTATTTCTTTCCAGAAGTCTATGATTTTTTTTTTCAGAATTTAATGAAAGAAAAAAAAGCATTCAGTTAAGAAAAATTAACAGCCAAAAAAAGACTGGATTTTTTTTTAAAGCAAAAAAATATATAGCTGACATATAGCCTACGTAGAGTTTTAACTACACAGAAACCTTAGAGAGTCTGATATTAAGATCACTTATGACAAACGTTTTGTCTGGCCCAGGATGCAAAATTTAAAGGCTCTGTTTTAACTCACAGACCAATTAAGAGATCTTCTTGTAAATTCTCAGAAACTTAAATCTGTATTGAAAGAGTAAGTGGTGGGATTTAAGGAAGAAAAGGTTACATTCTACATAGGTAACAGAGCTACTGTTTGAATCCCTATTTTAAAAATAAAAGTCAACTCAGCCTTAACTGTTTATTCAAGACAGGCATTGCCATCATTCAATTTTTTGGAGATGCTGGGAGTTGAATGTGATTTTTAGGGCGCAAATTGTTGCTGTCAGGACAGCTGCCATAGAGAAAAGGGTTCTGATAAGTTCAGAGACTCTAAAGAGGAAAAAAAAAAGAAAACAATTGCTATTAATTTAACAACAGATATCAAGAACGCCAGGGAACAAGTGCTCTTCACCTTTTCGCTGACATTGCTTTCTATCATTTTCCTACAAACTAGGTAAGAGGGTGCGTTGCATAAAGCTCTTGACCCGATCAGGGTAGCATTGGTTCCTGCTTTTGCCAATAGCACAGCCAGCTGCCAGCTGCAGCTGCAGCAGTGGCTATTTTTTCACCCCCTGGTGAAAAAAATGCTATGGGACTGTAAGTTAACTTGAATCATGAAGGGGATCTGGGACAGAAGTTCAATAAACCAATCTAACCTAAATCAGTGAAATCTGATACTACAATTTCCTCCATTTTGAAAGCAGTTTATGTGCACTGAACTTCTGTTGTGGTACTGATTTGAACCAGTTTCTGATCAATTATACCAGTTTGTGTGTAATTTCTGTCCCTAGCTGTCATGTCCCCCTCAAGTGTCTCTTTTCTAAAATGAAAAGACCTAGCCTCTTTAGTCTCTCTTCATATGGAAGTTCCTCTATACCACTAGTCATTCTTGTTGGCCTTCTCTGGACATTCACTAGTTTTTTTCTAACCTTTTGAGGTGTGGGAACCAGAACTGGGCACAGTATTCAAGGAGCGAATGCACCATGCATTTATGAAGGGACATGGTGATATGTTCCATTTTGTTCACAATTCCCTTTTAATCCCTAACATTTTGTTTGCCTTTTTGATGGCTGCTAAGCACTGAGCTGATGTTTTCAGTAAACTAGTCACAATGACTTCCAAATCTCTTTTCTCTATTGTATAGTTTGGGTTATTTTTGCCCAGATGCATCACTTGACATTTATCTACACTGAATTGCATCTCCCATTGAATTGCATCTACATTGAATTGCATCTGCAGTACCCATGTTCCCCATTCGCTCAATCATGCTGTCCTGAAGGGTGGTTCCAAAAGGGATGGAGCTAGACTGTTCTCCGTGGTGCTAGATGACAGAACAAGCAAGGGTCTCCAGTTGCAGCAAGGGAGGTTTAGGTTAGATATTAAGTAAAACTTTCTCATGAGGAGGGTGGTGAAGCACTGGTTACCTAGAGAGGTGGTGGAATGTCCATCCTTGGAGGTTTTTAAGGCCCAGCTTGAGAAAGCTGTGGCTGGAATGATCTAGTTGGGAATGGTCCTGCTTTGAGCAGGGGGTTGGACTAGATAATCTCCCAAGGTCTCTTCCAACCTTAATTTTCTATGATTCTATGATCCTTCTGTAGTTTCTCACAGTCCACCTTGGTCTTTACCCCTTTAAATAATTTACTGTCATCCACAAATGTGGCCACCTCACTACTCACCCCCTTTTCCAGCTCATTTATGAACAGGTTAAACAGCACTGGCCCAACACAGATTTCTGCGGGACTCTGCTGTTTACTTCATTCTGTTCTGAACACTGACAATTTCTACTCACTCTTTGCTTTCTATTTTTGAGCCAATTTTTAATCCTCAAGTGGATGTTCCCTGTAAACCCCTGACTACCTTATTTAGTTAATTAAGAGCCTTTGATGGGGGATCTTGGCAAACGTTTTTTTGGAAGCCCAAATATACTATGTTAACTGGATCACCCCAATCTATCTGCTATTGACACCCTCAAAGGAATCTAGTAGGTTGGTGAGGCATGATTTCCCTCTGACAAAACCATGCTGATTCCTCCCCAGCTAGTTTTGTTCATCCACATGCTGAACAATTCTTTTTTTAAATTTTTATTTCCACCAGTTTTCTAGAAACAGAAATTAGGCTCACTGGCCTGTAATTCCCTACATCTCTTCTAGAGCCTTTTTTCAACGTGAGAGTCACATTGGCAACCTTCCAATCCTCTGGTACCAAGGCTATTCTTAGTGATAGGTTGCATACTACAGTTAAGAGTTCAGTAATTTCTGATATAAGCTCCTTCATGACCCTAGGGTGAATGCTATCAAGTTCTGGTGATTTGATGCTGTTTAGTTTATCAATTTCCTCTACAACAGGAACGAGCAAAGTCCAGCCTGTGGGCCAGATCGGACTCCTGCAGCAGCCTCCATTTCCCAGCAGCCCCTGCCCACATCACTGCAGCTGGTTTCCATGAAAACCCCAGCAGCAGTGGGGCCATGACAGCGCGAGGCCAGGGTTTCCATGGAGATCAGCCCCAGCAGCGCTGGCAGGGTGCATGGCTGGGTGGGGAGCTGCTCTGGAGCTGGGATCTTGTAGCAGTGACAGTGTGGTCTGGAGCCAGGACAGAACCATGATCCACTGCCCACATACCCTGGGCAGGGGCATGCAGGCAGCAGATCACGACTCTGCCCTGGCTCCGGACCACGCTGTCACCACCGCAAGAATAGCTCCCCACCCAGTGACACTCTCTGCCAGTGCTGCTGGGGCTGGTCTCCATGGAAACCCTGGCCCTGTACCATCACAGCTCTGCTGCTGCTGGGGTCTCCATAGAAACTGGCCACAGTGACACTGGAAGGCAGGCACAGCTGGTGAACTCAGACTGGTGGGGCAGTGGAGCGTCCCACAGGAGCATGGGGGCGCGGTTTGCAGCTGGCCGGGAGTGAGGTGAGGTTTGCAGCCAGCCAGGAGTGTGGGGCCAGGGCAGGGGGGTTGCAGCCTGCCAGGCACTCCAGCCAGTAGTGGGGAGGCTGCAACCCCACCCCCCACTCCCATAGAATGCTCCACCGCCCCACCAGTCTGAGTTCACCAGCCACACCTGCTGGGAGGGGCAGCTGGGAAACGGAGTCTGGCTGCTGGCTGGATCTACCATTTTGCCCACCCCTGTTCTACAACCTCATCTACTGAAACCCCAATTTAGATCAGTTCAACTGACCTGTCCCTAGAGAGCAGTGGATCTGGTGAGGGAATTTCCCTACCATCTTCCACAGTGAAGACAGATGCAAAGAATGCACTGAATTTCTTAGCAATGGTCCTGTCATCCTTTAGCACCCCTTTTACACCCTGATCATCAAAAGGCCCAACTGACCCTACTGCCTAGGAAATGACCTGCTCAGTAGCACGGAAGCGGAAAGGGGTCTTGGAGTCCTAGTGGACTCCAGGATGAACATGAGTTGTCAGTGTGATAAAGTCGTCAGAAAAGCTAACTGCACTTTATCATGCATCAGCAGATGCATGACAAACAGAACCAAGGAGGTGATACTTCCCCTCTATCGGGCGCTGGTCAGACTGCAGTTGGAATACTGCATCCAGTTTTGGGTGCCACACTTTAAGAGGGATGTGGATAACCTTGAGAGGGTCCAGAGAAGGGCCACTCATATGGTTAACTCATATGGTTATGGCCAAGCCCTATGAGGAGAGACCAGGGCACCTGGACCTCTTCAGCCTCCACAAGAGAAGGTTGACAGGTGACCTTGTGGCTATCTATAAATTCATCATGGGGGCGCAGAAGGGAATTGGTGAGGCTCTACTCACCAAGGCGCCCCTGGGGGTCACAAGTAATAATGAACATAAGCTGGCAGAGAGCAGATTTAGACTGGACATTAGGAGGAACTTCCTCACAGTTAGAGTGGCCAAGGAATGGAATGGGCTCCCAAAGGAGGTGGTGCTCTCCCCTACCCTGGGGGGCTTCAACAGGAGGTTGGATGGGCATCTGGCTGGGATCTGAACCCAGCACTCTTTCCTGTCTATGCAGGGGGTCGGACTCGATGATCTAGTGAGGTCCCTTCCAACCCTAACATCTATGACTTCCTTTGGTTTTTGACTTCTAATGTACTTAATCATTACCTTTTGGGTCTCCAGCAAGTTTCTCCTTAAATTCTCTCTTAGCTTGAGAGAAGCTTGCCTTATTTCAGTTTTACATTTGCCTTGACAATGTTTATGCTCTTTTTTACTTTCTTCGTTAGTATTTGACTTCCACTTTTTGAAAGAAGCCTTTTTCTACTTATTGCCTCTGCCATTAAACCATGCTGGCTTTCTTTTTTTCTGCTTTCCATTTTTTTGATTTGCAGTATGCATTTGCTTTGTGCTTCCAGTATGGTGTTCTGAAGCAGTTCACATGCTGCCATGCTGCCCGCAATTTCCTCACCACTTTAGGGGCCCCTTTTAACTTCCATCTCACTAGCTTCCTCATTTTGGTGTGGTCTCCCTTTTTAAAGCTAAAAGCTACTGTGGTAGATTTCCTTCCCTCACCTCCTACATGGATGTCACTATCACTGAGTGGCTCAGTTACACTTAGTCCTAAGTACACAGGATGTGGTGCAAAGGGTAAGTCAGGAATGGCCTTTCCTCTTGTAGGGTCCAGGACTAAGTATCACGGGAAGCAGTCTTTTATAACATCAAGAAATTTGATTCTGCACCCTGGCCTGATGTTAGATTGATCCGGTTATTTGTGGATAGGTGAGGTCCCCCCATTGTTACTGTGTTTCTGCTGTTGCAGCCTCTCTCAACTCTATTAGTATTTATAGCTCACTGCTGCTGTCCTGGTCTGGGGCTCAATAGTATATCCCTAGATGTCTTTTTTTTCTATTAAAATTCAGGTTTTCTATCCACAAAGATTCTGCAGTACCTCTCCTATCAGGTGAAAAATCTAACCTATTTGATTTGGTACAGCTTTTGATGTACAGTGCCACTCCCCAACCAGAATGACCTACTCAATTATTCCTGTATAATTGGCATCCTGTGTGCCAGTCCTGCAGCCCCAGAAACTGGCACAAGAAGCAAAGGAGAGTTCCCACTTTTATATAGAAAATTATAGGAGTTAGGGTCACAAGGCCAAAGAGAGGGAAGGGGTAAAAGGTAAAGAAATATCAATACTGTGGTAACATATATTCAGCACCTTAATTTCCTCCCCACACTATGAGAGGTGTCCCCAAACAAGCCTGTAGTCCCAAGAGCACTCAAACAGCAGCCTGCAGTGTCCCCAAATCTGAGTCCAGCCTTTTCAGTCCACAAGTCTAACTGACCAAGGCAGTGAGATCTCCAGCTCTGCTGTGCACTTTTCGGAGTAGGCCTGACCAGGTTTCATGTGCACACTGCCCTCTTCTCCTTACTCCAGCTTCAAGCTTCGTCTTTGTTTTTCTCTTGTTCCCCAGTCCCTGGGGGATTCTGGGAGTTGTAGCCCAAATTAATAGGCATAGCAGCTCTGCAGAGTGCCCTGATTCTACACACTACATTCACATTATACCTGGTATTACAGCATCCCACTGATTTTCATACTTATTACATCAATATCATTATTTACTGCTAAGCATTCACCTTTGATCTTAGACTCCTAGCATTAGTATGAAAGTACAAGTACTTTTTATTGTTGCCTGGTTGGTTACTTCTGTGTGACCTTTACTGTTTGTGTTTGTCTTCACCCTGTTTATCCCTATATTTTAGTTTCACCATTATAGCATGTGTTTGCTGTTCCACACCTGTTAGCTTTCCCTCCTTTTTTTTAGCTTAAAAGCTACTCTACCACCTTTTTAATGTTACATGCCAGCAGTTTGGCACTATTTTGGCTAAGGTTGAAACCATCTCTTCTGTAAGGGGCTCCTTTCTGTATGGGCTCCCTTCACTACAGGCTCGCCCTGTTCCAAAAGGTCTCATCTATGAATCTCTCTGCTTCCCATAGCTGCTTCAGCTCCACCACCCAAAGTCTGAGAGAATGAATTTCCTCTCTCAGAGCAAGGAGTTCTTTGCACCCAGTGCACACCTGTGAAACCTGCCCACGGCAAGTAATTATGCATGCTACACTCACCACAAGAACCTGAGTAGCTGGACTTCTACCTGAATATTTTTTTAAACTGTTAGAGCATCTTTACAGACAGGCTCACTAACCTAATGAGGAGGGCTTTAAACTAGGTTCTCCAAGGGATGGAAATCAAAGCCCTGAGGTAAGTGGAGAAGTGGGTGACCTAGAGGCAGTGCAAGCAGCAGTGGGCGACAGGGGAGGTGCTTTCATTCTTCCTGAGAAAGTAGGGCAATTGGCTAGTTACCTCAGGTGCCTGTACACAAATGAACGGAGCCTGGGAAGGAAGCAGGAAGAACTGGAAGTGCATGCACAGACATGGAGCTATGACGTGATTGGAATAACAGAGACTTGGTGGGATAGCTCGCTTGACTGGAGCTTGGTCATGGATGAGTATAAACTGTTCAGGAAGGACAGGCAGAGGAGAAGAGGAGTAGTTGTGCTTCATGTAAAAGAGCCATATGATTGCTCAGAGCTCCAGTATGAAACTGGAGATAGGGCTGTCAAAAGTCTCTGGATTAGGGTCAGAGGGGAGAGCAACAGAGGTGATGACATGGTGGGTGTCTGCTATAGATCACCAGACCAGGGGAATGTGGTGGATGAGGCTTTCTTCAAACAGCTAGTGGAAGTTTCCTGATCACAAGCCCTGGTTCTCATGGGGGACTTCAATCACCCTGACATATGCTGGGAAAGCAGTCATCAGTGCACAGGCAATACAGGAAGTTTTTGGAGAGTGTTGGAGATAGCTTTGTGGTGCAAGTGCTGGAGCAGCCAACTAGGGGCCGTGCTCTTTTTGACCTGCTGCTCATAAACAGGGAAGAGTTAGTGGGGCATGTAGTAGTGGATGGCAACTTGGGCAGCAGTGACCATGAAATGATTGAATTCAGGATCCTGAGGAAAGGAAGGAAGGAGAGTGGCAGAGTATGGACCCTGGATTTCAGAAAAGCAGACTGACTCACTCAGGAAACTCATGGGCAGCATCCCCTGGGAGACCCATCTGAGGGGGAGAGGAGTCCAAGAGAGTTGGCAGTACTTTAAAGAAACCTTACTGACGGTGCAGGAACAAACCACTCTGATGTGCAGGAAGGCTAGCAGGTATGGCATAAGACCAGCTTGACTTAGCAGGAAACTCTTTAGCAGTGAGCTAAAACACAAAAAGAAAGCTTATAAGAAGTGGAAACTTGGCCAGACAACTAGGGAGAAGTATAAGAGTATCACTCGGGCATACAAGTATGAAATCAGGAAGGCCAAAGCACAGTTGGAGTTGCAGCTAGCAAGGGATGTGAAGGGTAACAAGAAGGGTTTCTACAAGTATGTCAGTAACAAGAGGAAGATCAGGGAAATTGTGGGTCCTTGACTAAATGAGGGAGACAATCTAGTGACAGAGGATGCAACAAAGGCTGAAGTACTTAATGCCATTTTCACCTCAGTCTTCACAGGCAAGGTCAGCTTCCAGACTACTGCACTTGGCAGCACAGTTTGGGGAGGAGGTGAGCAGCCAACAATGGCAAAAGAACAGGTTAGAAACTATTTAAAAAAGAAGAATGCATACAAGTCCATGGGTATGGACATGATCCACCCTAGGGTGCTGAAAGAGTTAGCCAACGTGATTGCAGAGCCACTGGTCATCATCTTTGAAAACTCGTGGCAGTCAAGAGAAGGACTAGATGATTGGAAAAGTGAAAATAGAGTGCCCATCTTTAAGAAAGGGAAGGAGGAGGACCGAGGGAACTATGGACTGGTCAGCCTCACCTCAGCTCCTGGAAAAATCATGGAGCAGGTCCTCAAGGAATCCATTTCTAAGCACTTGGAGGAGAAGAAGGTGATTAGGAACAGTCAGCATGGATTCGCCAAGGGCAGTCATGCCTGACCAACCTGATTGTCTTCTATGATGAGGTGACTGTCTCTATGGATGTGGGGAGACCAGTGGATATGACATACCCTGACTTCAGCAAACTTTTGACACAGTCTCCCATAACAATCTCTCAAGTAGGCTAAGGAAGTATGGGTTGGATGAATGTACTATAAGGTGGATGGAAAACCGGCTGGATCATCAGGCTTAGAGGGTAGTAGTCAATGACTCGAGCTCTAGTTTGCAGCTGGTATCAAGTGGAGTGCCCCAGAGGTCAGTCTTGCTGCCGGTCTTGTTCAGTATTTTCATTAACGATCTGGAAGATGCGATGGAGTGCACCCTCAGCAAGTTTGTGGATGACACCAAGCTGTGGGGAGTAGTAGATATACTGGACGATAGAGCTAGGATTCAGAGCAACCTCAACAAATTGGAGGAATGGGCCAAAAAACCCCCAAAAACCCCCAAAAACAAAACAAAACAAAAAATCTTATGAAGTCAATAAGTACAAGTGCAAAGTCCTACACTTAGGACAGAAAAATCCTGTGCACCAGCAGAGGCCAGGGACCAACTGGCTAAGCAGCAGCTCTGCAGGAAAGAACGTGGGGGTTACAGTGGGCAGCAGAACATGAGCCAACAGCGTGCCTTTGTTGCAAAGAAGGCTAATAGTATACTGGGCTGCATTAGCAGGAGCACTGCAAACAGATCGAGGGAAGTGATTATTCACCTCTATTCAGCACTGGTGAGGCCAAATCAGCGGGTCCAGTTTTGGGCCCCCCACTACAGAAAGGATAGAGACAAATTGGAGAGAGTCCAGCAGAGAGCAATGAAAATGATTAGGGGACTGGGGCACATAACTTATGAGAAGAGGCTGAAGCAACTGGGCTTATTTAGTCTGTAGAAGAGGATGGATCTAGACTGTTCTCAGTAGTGGCAGATGATAAAACAAGGAGCAGTGGTCTCAAGTTGCAGCAAGGGAAGTTTAGGTTAGGTATTAGGTAAAACGTTCTCACTAGGAGCATAGTAAAGCACTGGAACAGGCTCCCCAGAGAGGTTGTGGAGTCTCCATCCTTGCAATTTTATAACGCCCAGCTAGCTAGACAAAGCCTTGACTGAGGATGATTTAGTCGGAGATGGTCCTGAGGTCCCTTCCAATCCTAATTTTCTATGATTCTAAAACTGAGTTTTCTCTTTAAGAAGGTCTTGATTTATAGGTTGCCTTAGACTAGAGACTTTAAACGTACAGACTGACCTGTTTAGCCTTACTCTAGCCCTAATTATAGCTAATAATTAAAAAGGACTTAAACAGTGATTTAACTGCTGGGTTCCAGCTGCTTCCACTAAATATCTAGTTAGTTACTTTTAATTAAAGGAAGAGCATGCGTTGATGGCTTCCCTTCAACTAGGGAACAGTAAACCATCCTTGCAAACCAACTTGGGAACGGTTTGCAAACTGCCCTGTTTGCTCCCCCTCTTCACTCCAAAACAGAGGCCTAGTAGGTCAGCCCTGTTCCCTGGGCAGTGCCAACACGTGGAGCAGCACTAACAGCTGTGCTGCTGGCTGCAGTGGTGTGGCCAGTGGCCAGCTGTGGTGGTGGTAGCTATTTTTCCACTTCTCTAAAGATGCATATGGGTGGCAGGGATCCATTGTACACTGGAAGTGAAATTGGAAAGCCTTTTGGTGTTGCAAATTGTAAAGAGGGGTACTGTGGTTCTTCACTCGCAGTGTTAGGGTGGGGAGGGGAGAGGAGTCCCTGATGGGCTGTGGTTCCTCAGGACGGCCAGCCAATCAGCGTTTTCCTCAAGATCTTCTGCAGACAAGGCTCCAGCAAAGCATCATGGTATGTCTGCATGCTGGCCTCCTGGCTCCAGAGCACAAGCAGTACAGCTTCTTCCATGCTCCAGACACTGGGGCACTTATACACCTCTATGTGCATTTCTCACTGTTTTCATATTGCTGCAAATTTCCTGGAAATTCTTAACACTGTCTGTGCCCTGAATGGTGAAGTTCAGTTCAAAGATCAGCATCAGAATGGAACCCATCCATAGGAATGGACCTTAAAACAAGTCTTAATGACATATTTAGCTAAATGAGAATCCAAATTGTTTTCTAAATTAAAACTACCACACAAGGAACAGGATGTTGCCAAATCTCAACTCTTTTGTTTGCTGACGTGTAGGAAACCTGGGAGAATACACTTCTACAGCATGGGGGAAGAACCATTCACATGGAGTCTCCAAAACCTGTCCTCAGTGTCTGAGCAGTGGAACCATCCCAGGTCAGCAGAACCATGGACATCCTGTGCCCTTTGCCATTACAGAAAAAACAAAATTTGGCCCAACCAGCTCAACATGAATGATGACTGCAAATATGCAATGGCTGATACAACATGGTGTCTTTTTTTTTTTTTTTTAAGAAATGATAAAAATAGCCAAGAAACAACAGTTCTGTTCTTTTTATGAAAGACTGGCATTTTTCCAGCAGAGACTTAAGTACTTTTTGTACTTTGGGGGGAAAAAAAATGATGGGACGCAGTCCAAGATTGGTCATATGAACCTGAGAAATAAGGAATAAGAGGCTGGGCTGTAGCAGCCAAAGTGGTACCACCAGCTGCAGACCCATTAATTAATGTTCTGAGGTATGTAGCCATAAGAATGACCCCGATACTTGTTGAACACAAGCAGATAAGTTTTACAGAGCAGCTATGCTTTTCTTACCAAGGTATATTTATCCAAGGAGTACCTTGCACATTTCACCCATCTCACAAGGCAGTAAATTAGGCCTAATTGCAGAGGTATGTAATAAAAGCTGTGCTCAACCTTCTGCAGCATTTGAAGATTTATTTTACAGTTTTAGGTATTCTTTGAGTATCTTGCTAAAAAGAGGGGAAGGAACATAAGAGAAAATGTAGGTTTTATGGATCTATAAAATTACCTTACTTTAGATAAATGTATGTTCCAGTATAACTTAAACAGTATAACCTAAAACTGAAATTCCGTGGCTAGCAGTGCAATGTACTGTATACATTACAATACATATTTCTCTCCCCATTTTCATTACTCTTTTTAACTAAGAAATGCTGAAAATGATTATCTGCTTGAAAGGGAAAATGTGGCTGGAGGTCTATGCCGACTTTCGTGAATCAATTTGAAAAAAAACCACAACAATATCTAATAGTAGACACAAGACCAAACTGTGTTTCTAGAATTAGCTTCACTGATTTCTATGTGGGTTCTTAAAGGTCATAAAAGTTTCCCCATAGTCAATATAGCTGACAGGAAAATCATTTTTTTAAATAGATTTCAGTACCACTTTAAATTGCAAGAAAACAGACTGTTATTTTGGAAGCTACTGATGTGCAGCAATATATGAAAACACTTACAGGAGCCAGTGAATAACAGCACTATTTGTTTACAGATACTATGAGCATTTTCAGTTAAGTGAAGCATAACTCTAAGACTTACCCTCTCCTGGAAGGGAGATTCATGCAGTATACTTAGAGAAGTATAGTACTAGCTTTTGCATGTGATAAGACCTGTTTGAGAAATGCAAGAGCTGGGAAGTGTTCATATCATCTCAAAACAGCACCAGGCACCAGGGTTCAATGAGTGGGGCACTCCCCCCCCTTCCCCCAAAATTTTTTTAAAAATCAGTCATTATGCCTGCCAGGCACAGGTGAGCCCTGTAGTTTTGTAGTTTATATCCTGTGCGGGACATCAGCTGGCTGAACTGCAGGTTTTGCAACCTACCATTTGTAGGGGAACCATTTGTTGTCCCTGGGGAACCAAACATGCATGCACATCTGGATATGCCCAGTGTATATAGATTGGAACTTAAGTAATCAAATTTATGCTAGAGTCTTCAGAAGTCAAGACAGAATTGATTTTAATTGTTCAGGTGTGGGTACAATAGAAAAGCCAAGGAAGGAAAGACTGAAAGAACAATTTCTATTTTCCATGTCTTACAGTATAAAGAATGCTTCACAGAGGCAACTGTCTTTCTAGGATCTCTTTCATAAGCAAAAGCTGGAAAGCTTTGATGCCATTCTGATTATCTTAACTTTTTTGTAGCCTTATATATTATGTATTCTAGGTTCTAGTCAGCTCTACGGTTAATAGTAACCAACGCACTATGACCTCATATTGTGACACATTGAATGAACCCTAGACATATGAAGATTGGGTGCTGTCCCTAGGTGGTTAGTAGGGCTGTGCGAAGCTTCAGGTGCTGATTTGATCCGGAGGAGATTCGGCCCGATTTGGCGGCCAAAATCTCTGAATCTGAATTGAATCAGGAGACCAATTAAAAGGTCCGAATCGATTTGAAGCTCTGCGAAACAATTCAGAAAAAATTCGCTGAGCTTCAGTGATTCAGGTAGTCCTCGCTCACTGCAGCAGGGAGCTTGACCCAGACTCTGTGCTGGTAAATACTGGGGGCTCTGCCACAAGCCCCCTGACCCCTGCCCGCTTCCCCAGACCCTCCCATGGCTGCCCTGCCTGCCCCAGCTCCCGGCTCTTTAAGAAAAAGCCCCCACTCACCGGGTGCTGCCTTGCAGAGGGGTGATCCCCACTGCCCCATGCTGTGTGGGGGCCTCTGCCACAAGCCCCCCCAACCTCTGCCAGCTCTCTCAGCCACCCCCTGCCATGGCTGCCTCACCCAGCCCAGCTCCCAGCCCTTTAAAACAAAAAACAAAAAAACACCAGACTCACAGGCTGCTGCGGAGCCCACCATGCAGCGCCAGGCAGTGGGGGCCAGAGTGGATCATCCCCCTGCCTGGCAGCAGCCCATGAGCTGGGGCTTTTTTTTGTTTGTTTAAAGGGCCAGGAGCTGGGGCAAGTGGGGCAGCCATGGGGGGGGTCTGGGAGAGCAGGCAGGGTCTCATGGCAGAGCCCCCCACGCGGCATGGGGCAGTGGGGAGCAGCAGGGATCGTCCCTACTGCCTGGCAGCAGCCAGTGACTGGGGGCTTTTTTTTCTTTTTTTTTTTAAAAGAGCCAGGAACTAGGAGAGTGGGCAGGGCAGCCATTGAGAGAGGGTGGGGGGTGGGGCTGAGTCAGAGATTCAGCCGATTCGACTGCAGCTGAATCTCCTAATCAGATTCAGCCAAATCGATACGGGACAGTGATTTGAATCACCGCATCGAATCACTGTCCCCTGAATGGGCCAAATCTGAATCCAAGGCAAATACTAGCCACTTTGCACAGGCCTAGTGGTTAGGTACAGTATCAGAGAGCACTCTAGAGCATGAACGCTCAGTTTGCTGAACGGAAACACCACATGAACATATTTAACTATTATGCCACCCACCTCCATTCTTTTTTAAATTGGAAGATCTAGTATATAAAAGAATGGTTGCTTCCTTAGCTGTCAGTAAACAACAGTAAGAAAAAAAAACTTCTTCTAAGAAGTGGCACACAAACACAAAGGATTAAATGCATGTTAAATGTAGTGAAAAAGGGCAGTCAAACAACACTACGCCAAGCAAGAAAATGATTATCTTAAGAGATTTTTGGATTCATTAGTTTTACTATATATGCAAATAAGTATTCTGATAAACTGCAAGGAAGTAGATTGCTCATTCTAATAATATACTTCATTACTATACTGTATTAGAAAAATAATTGCAATTTATCATCACCTACATGTTGTTTCTCCAAATAATTGCACTAAAGTTCCAATAAAAATAGTATGAAAAATCTGTTGCTTCCAGTTTACCATACAGGGTTCATGGCCACATTCAGCACTATCACTTGGGGTAGAAAATTAGACTGACAGATCAATACTAGCCAAGTGGCCATGGATACTTTTGTCTAAATACACAGTGGACCTGTTCAGTTTTTGGCTTGTTCTCTTTGAGGAGATGTCCAGGTTCTACTTCAGTGTTACAAGATTGTGTGGCTCTGTTCCTTCCAGTCTTGCTGTTCCTTTCAGCTCTTTAATCTGATTTGCTAGACCAATCACCTGCTTCAATCGCTGCTTCAATTGACTAGTCTCAGCTTCTTGAATCTTCATATCATTGTATGTCCCATCCATAAGTAGCATGTAAGAACACAGATAGGACGAGGCCCCATTGGATGAAGAAACACCAGGCCAGCAACAGCTGCCCATTCAATTTTAATATTTTTATTGTGCATCTTTTTGATGTGATGAAAATTCTAGACCCACTGGATTATCTACTGGGACTTCCAACGTCCATACAAGTGTGCCCAAGTCCCAAGAAACCGTCAAGTTTTCCAGCAACATTTACCTGTGTAAATCAACAAGATCAATGTTGTATGTTCCACTAGTTTAACCACTTAATAAAGTTTCTATAAACTATCTACATACATTTGGGCCAATAACCTAGCTATTGCAAACATGGATGGTAGCTCCCACTCCTCTGTAAGCAAGTATGTTTAGTTTGAAGTGCAGCCCAGCAATCTCTTGAAAGAAAGAGTATTTCATCTTTAATGCTGCCAGAGTTCCAGGCAGCAGGTCCAAACCTTTTGCTGCAGCAACCCCACTTCCACCTGCCTCCACCCCACTTCCACCTCTTCTGACCACTGCAATCAAATTTCTTTGGAACTAACATTCTCACTTTTTAAATGCAGGTATCCCATTTGATGTCATGACCCTACCTTAGGCACATGACTTATGAGGAGACGCTAAGGGAACTGGGCTTATTTAATCTAAAGAAGAGAAGACAGAGAGGATTTAGTAGCAGCCTTCAACTACGTGAAGTGGAGTTCAAAAGAGGATGGAGCTAGACTGCTCTCAGTGGTGGCAGATGGCAGAACAAGGAGCAATGGTCTCAAGTTGCAGCAAGGGAAGTTTAGGTTAGATATTCAGAAGAGTTTCTTACTACAGGTGCTTGTACAATAGAGGGGGTTTAGTTCCCTAAATTGAAACTGTGGGTTTTTAATTATGATGCAACAGTGATGACCCACCAACAGCTCACCTCCCCCACCCCCCAATCTTTTTTTTTTAAACTTGTGGAGCTTGCCCACCTCTCCCACAGCTGGAGGGCGAGTTGCTTGTGGCCCCTGAGCTATGGACTGTGAAGGGGTGCCTGGTGCTTCTCTCAATGGTGGTGGCCCCCCTGGGGCCACCCAGGCAGGGTGCTGCTGTGCGGGTGCTGTCCCATCCCGCAAGCAGCACCCAGCCTGATCCAACAGTGCATGGGGAGCTGGAAGCCCAGGCATGCGCAGTGAAACTTGGGCTTGGTGGGCTTCCAGTTCCCCATGCACTGTCCCCACCACCTTCCCACCACCTGGAACTACCTGGGAACAGGCTGGTTTCCCCCTGGGGCAATGTGGGAAGGTGGCAGGAGGGTGGCTGGGTGTGCTGACAGCTGGAAAAGGTAGCAGAGATGGTGCAAGGGGTGCTGGAAGCCCACCAAGCTGAGGTTCTGTGAGCCTGCCTGGAATTCCAGTGCTCCATGCTTTCTCTGTGCATGTACACGTGCACAATTTTTTATCCACAACAGGACAATTTGCCCCAATCAAACTAAAATACATCCAAAGTGGTCTAAGTTGGCATGCTCAAATAAATTTTTTACACACAAAAAACAATCATGCACATGTACATGGTGACGCCATTATGTTAGACAAATGACAATTTCTTGTCACTTTGCAATGTGTATGTGGCCCCAGTATCACATGTACAAACACTTTAGGAGAGTAATAAAACACTGGAAGAGGTTACCCAGGGAGGTTGTGGAATCTCTATCCTTGGAGGTTTTTAAGACCCAGCTAGACAAAGCCTTGGCTGAAATGTTTTAGCTGGAGATGGTCCTGCTTTGAGCAGTGGGTTGGACTAGATAACTCCTGAGGTCCCTTCCAGCCCTAATTTTCTAAGATTCTAGAATCTGAACCAATTCCCATTTAAGACACTTTGGGCACATCTACGCATCAATTAATGCAGACTCATTAAAGTGCACCCCAGCACACATCTATACATGCGCCCCCACTGGGAGCAAATTGAGCCTGACAGGAGCAGCCCAGTCCAGGGCTGCTCCTGCCCTGCTCTGCCCCCCTGCAGAAGCCAAGGGGAGCTCCAGGGGATGCCAGCCCCAGGCTGGCAGAAGGCATAGGGGCTTAGCCCTGAGCTCCAGAGGACAGTGGGGATGGGAGCTGCCCTGCTCCAACAGGGGGCAGTCACCTCCCTGCCACATGGAGATCAGGACCCATCCCAATTGCCATATAGCTGGAAGAGCTGTCCTAGCAGCTGCTTCACACCCATGTGGAGATCAGGACCCACATGGCTGGGAGGCAGCTGCGCAGCACCCGGGATAGCTCTATGAGCCAGAGACTGGGACAGGTGTGGCTGGCAGACAGAAACCTGCTGAGCTGGGACAGCTCTCCCCACCTCCTGTGGCCCCCTTGCTGCATAAGCTGACTGGGAGCAATTTGCTCCCCATCGGCATTTACACATGTGGTATGGCACATTAGTTAATGCACCCTTTTTTTAGTATTTGTATCTGTAGTATCTAGTATAGGTACTAGAAAAGGGCACAGTAGACTAATATACTGCACAGTAATTGCTGCACGTGTAAACAGTGATGCTTTACTGTGCATTAGATTAGTCTAATGTGCAATAAAGCTGCTTGGGTAGAAGCACCCTTCAAAAGGGACCTGGATAAGAAACTATGAGAGTTTTAAAAAATTAACAAGCAATGTGAAAGAGAATAGAGTATAAAAGAAAATTTATTGCCTCTAAAACTGCCCTATTCTTTTCTACCTTTCGGTCGTGGTTACATGCATCTTCTGCACATTTTAGCACCAGAAAAACATATAAACCAATTTTATTGCACAGAACAAAAATTTATCTACACATTTCAGCTTAGATCTGCAAGAATCCACTTACAGTTTAGAACTAGAATGAGAAAACAAAGTGCAAGTCAGTTTTATCCTGTGCAAAGCAATTACTCCAGCTGTCAGCACAAGTCACTTTTACTGCCAAAGTTAAAGTGTGAAGAGTCAGATGGTGTCCCAGAAAAAGCAGCATAAGTTCATGTAAAATAGACCACAGCTTCTACAAGTCTGTTGTCCCTAATTTGACAATACACGTTCTTTAGGCCTACACACCAGTCACAAGCAATAACCAATTACTAAGTGGAACAAAAAGGAGTGAAAATACCATTTATGTGGTGGGGTGGGGAATACTGACCTTCTGTCAGTGTTATTGAATCCAGGTAATAGTTTTCTGGGAGCTTTCCTAAAGTCTCCCAGTTCTTACAAGCACAGGGTGAAATCCTGAACTCAATGCAAGTTTTGGTATTGTCATTGATGGGTTGTTTACACAGAGGTCTGGGCATGATCAGGCTCTCAGATCAGTGTGTGCCTGGCAGAACCACAGGTCCTATTCTCAGGACCATAACAAGCCATTAACACCACAAATTTGAGAGCCAAGGCATGCAGAGTAGTGTGGGTGGGTGGGGCTTAGTCCTTTGATGATATGCCTGTTCTCACTTATACCACTATGTAGACACACCTATTGTGGCCAGGACATTGCACTCTCAATCAAACTAACTTTAACTGTCTTCCTCAAGTAAGTAAATGAGAACAAGTTTCTCTGTCATTTGTTTTAAACAAACAGAATTCAAAAGTATATTTTTATTTGGTCAGTTTCACATACAGCACCAAAACCTTGATCCTGTGAGCTACTCAGTACATGCAGCCAGGTGTTGAATTCCCCTGACTCCTACGACCATGCTAAATAGTAGCACAGGCTTGCCAAGTTGTAATTTTTCTTGGTCATGGACATCCGCATATCCAGAAAATGCTGCACTTCAGATAACGCATCAGTGTGAAAATGGCAACTTTCTTTTTAATCTTAACAGTTCTGCACATCTGATTTTTCTTTAAAAAAAATAAATGGAAAGGTAAGATCTGAATCCAGACTCTAAAGTGTACAGTTAAAGGCTTAGAGCTGTGTCATATGTAGCTCTAAGTTAGCTGGTATAAACGTGTGAATAACCCTACTGAGTTGAGTGAAGTTTCTTTAGATTCACATTGAGAAGAGAATTATATTTATAATGCAAAAATAGCATACGTTGCTTGGTTAGCAGAGCTATCTGCAAAAAAAGACTGTGTACATATGAAATGACTAGCTTAATAAAAATAATAGGGTATATGAAGAAAAAAGCAAATGTCTAATTAAGTTAACACAGGTAATCCACAAAGCCTGGATGAATCATTATGGCTCTTCAATTATAGAAGCCATTTTATGTGGAAAGGGGTAATATATAAACAAAGTGCTTTATCTTGGGTATGACTAGAAGCTCCAAGATTGTAATGTGCTTTAAGATAACATTCCAAACCTACCCTTTTAAGTTTTCAGCCAAGAATTTGTTTTTATAATTTCTTTGCTGTTGGCAAAAAAATGAAACTTTACTCCAGCCCGTTAAGCTCTACTCACTGTTGCTACCACTCCCACATTCTTTGACAAAAATGATACAAATGTTTCGAAAACCAAAAGCTTCAGGGAATTAGTTCTAACTAGCCTTGATCACCATTTTTTTCCTTTATATTCCCTTTATCATTTTCAGTGTATGGTGTTAGGACACAATCCGTTAAAAATATAAATGATACTGTTTAATCTAAACATGTATCTAGCTCATGTAGTTCTCTCTGTGTATCCTGAGGGATTCTGGCCTTTAGGTAACATACCCATTTGAAATTGGTAGTATTCACTCATAAAATCCCAGTTACTTCAGTGGGGATGTTCCTGTGATGAACGCCCACTCCTGTAAAAGTTTGCAGGCTCAGGCTTCATGACAAATCAGATGTATTCAGAGTTCACCTAACTCTGCTCTTCATGGAGTCTGTGGTATAACTCCCAGTAGTGATGTGTGCCATGCCCAGGGGCTAGAAAGCTATGCCTTTACAGTTAATATATCCCTGGTGCTGGGGGTCATCCACAGAGCCATCTAGGGCAGATTTAGGGCATGCTGCTCTCCCTCTACTAGGTACATAGCTTTTCCAGTCATTTTACACTGCTGGAGCAGCATATTGGGATTCAGGGGGGTAAAACCTCATCCTAAAATAACTGCAAGTAAAAATCTCTCTGAATTACATATTGCAAAAGGAAAATGAAAAGCTGCCCTTGACTAATTTTCCTTATCTTTTCTGGCAGCTGCACCCACTGAACTATACTACAGCCTTTACTGGAGCAAATCTCTCTTTGACTTAAGTATATAACTTGTAATGCGAACTGCACAACGTGGCTCAAAGCTAGAGCTAGGGAAGGTTTTTGTAGTTTACTGGTTAAATTTGCCTGGCCGTGAATATGAAAATTGTTCCTGAACTTGAAGTTTTCAAAAGCTTTACATGTTGCACAGAAGTTTCCTGTTACAAATCTGGCAGATGGCAGGAAGTATTGAAAAATGTCACAGCAAATATTCCAATTTTTCCTAAGGTTTTGTGTGTGTCTCTGTGTGCATGTGTGGTTGTTTGCCTCTGCCACATGGTATTGCTTCTAGTCCCCCTGATTGATGAAGCCTAGTTCATGTGCTGCTGAGGGTTAGCAGAACCTGTTTGCATTTCTTTTCCCCAGGAGAAATACTATATTTTGTCTGCTGTATTTGGGCCCCTGGAAGGTGGGGGAAGCTAGGTATCAGCACAGCAAGAGCTGTTTGCAGCTGATTTTCACCCCTGAAGACCATTCAGGATCTGAACTGGAGGTAGAGGCTTTGAATAATAACTCTGAAAAGAGTGAAAGGGGAAGCACCCCATTTTCCATGGTTGCCATAGAATTACCCAAATTTACCCAGAATTTCTCCTACACAGCAAGTCAACATAAGTATGGGTGAACGGGATTATTGGGGAGAGCCTGCCAAAGAGTCTAAATGCAATTAATCTGGCTGGAGACTGAGAGTGGCATGGCTTGATGGACCTTAGCATGCCTGGTTCATTTTGATAGCATTCAGAATCTGAGGCTTTGGAGAGACTCAACTATAGATTTACAGCTATGGAGATGCTGGCTTAAAGCATGCATCTATGAATGGCTATTTAACTGGCTATGAACCCTGTGGTATGCAAGTTTGACTTTTTTTTAAATGTTATTTTCTGTCCTGGAGTCACATTCTGACTTCTTATGCACGTCACTGAATTCAGTGGAAATACTCTTGATTTAAATCAGTCCAATTAAGATCAGAACCTGGAAATCAGGAACTATGAGGCTGTTACGTTATTATGTATATGGTGCCAGAGGGTTCATGGCATTTTACAGACATATACAGTGATGTTTCCCTAGTCCCAGAACCTCACAAACTACACTACAATTTACTCAGGCAAAGAAGGGATAATCATAAAGAGAAATTGCATGACAAGATGAGGGCTACAACACTGAGCTTTGATGAAACATGCTTAAGTGTTGTGCATGCGTCTTGTTAGATCCTCCTGGAATTAAAAAAATATATCACAATTTAACATATAATTTACAGGTTTAAATAGCATTGCCAGAGGCACATTGGTGGGGACAGTGTTCTAATTAAATATTCCTTTAGCAATTTGAGAGGGTGTCATACACAGCACTTTACTTTTAAAACCAAGGTCACAAAATTCTTCACAAGGATGCAACTCACAGATGAGAACCCAGCTATCAGAGACAAGGAGCTATCATTTTAATCCTAATATGCATAGTGGAAACCTGGGGCCAAGG
>NW_017729025.1:126243672-126280064 GCF_001723915.1 Gavialis gangeticus
GAGAAAATAAACTGCACTGAAGCACAGGTATTTGGGTTTGCAACAAAGTAGTTTTCTTTAGGAAACTCCTAGGCAAGAATATATTTTAAGGGGTCAAGGGCAATGCTGAAAAATTAGACTTTGTTCAAAAGAGGTAACAATATTTTGATGTTTTGAGGTGCAATCATATATAGATATGAATAAAGGGAACTCAAAGCCTAATGTGTGCACATGGCTATAATCTGCAAAGTGAAGGACAAGAGTCTGAGAATGAAATATTTTGCTTCTGGAACAAGTTCTTAGCCCTATCAAGGTCAGAGAAACAAACTACGTGCTGAAAAATATATAGCTTTTCACTCTTATTCCTCCATTTTTTGACCAACACTTGATGAAAACTCATTATGCTTATACTTAGAAAAGAAGTGTTTGATCTACAGATCAAAACTTGTGAGGAATACATATAGCATTGTACAAATTCTGTAAAGTATTTAAGAGTATTGAATACTTTGTATTGGCAGTCATTTACAAAAGGACTATAAAAGCAAAGTAACCTTTTATTTTTGAAAGCTAATCTAATTAATTTTGTAACCTCTACTACTAAATTATTACCCATAACAGTACTATTAAAAGATGCCTAGTTTAATGATGGTTGAATACAGTAACAAAGAAATCCACCAAACCATCCTATGGAAAATTCTAAACCACTTCAGATTGTGTGTGTGTGAATTTCAAGTTGCATTCACATTCAGCACCTTCCTAAGCTGCTACTGCTACCCAAAGGCCAGTGCAACTGTCCCACAAGAAAGATTCCTGAGCTGTTTATTAATGTTCTGATCAGGGATGCTGAACTATCAAGGTCAGATGACAATGCTCACAAAAAGTGCTTGTGGAATACCAGCATTGCTGTCTTCATTGTGAATTTCTTTGCATCTGCTCACGTCCTGATTTTTTAGAGTGCAGCAGTACCATTGTAGCTTTCATTAAAACAAAACAAACCCGGTTCTCCCTGATTTTTCAAGCTTGTTAGGTATGAAGATACCTTTAAGAACAGATACACTGTTGTCTTGTTGAGTCGGCAACGAGACAGACAGAAATAACAGCAGCAAAGTAGATGTGCTTACCCATGTGTCTTAAAGAGGTGCTAACTATGGAGTCAAATTAATAAATCATAACAATGATGATTTGTGGAATCATTGTGCCTTTCAGCACAGGATTTCAAAGCTCTCTACAGCTATTTATGAAGTAAGCTACCCACAAGAAGTACAAGTATGTTTCTCTAGCTATGTCTGTCTGTATGACAACAGGCTGTCATGCCTCTCCACCCCAGAGTGTTTTAAATAGCTGGATTCAGCCTCTCTGGGATCCAGAGCAATGTTTAGGATCACACAGAAGAAGAGAGAGGACCTGTGGGAGAGGACCTGCAGGCTTCTCCAAAACAGCTGGAGAAACAAGGTAGAAGGGAATCCCATCACCCTCCCCATCTTCTCCTGTCACAAAACAACTGGAGTTAATTAACCCAAATCCTAATGATGTGAATACATGACAGTTACTGGGCCTGCAGGAGGAAGGAAAGACCTTAAGAATTGAGGGTGTGAGGTCCTAAACAGTCACCATTAAGGAGTCAGACATTTCCAGATACTGACTTCTAGGTGTACATGCTGAACAAACCCACATCTCAAACCTCCCCCTATTAATCCATCCTTGATTTCCAGGAGGGAAGACCTATTTCTGAAACATACATGATGAATGATTCCATAAATGAAACATGTCATACTTGGGGGTGAGATCTAATCGATTTACCTTGGGGTTTGTATTTGCACCAAGCACCACGGTACATGATTGCAGAGTCTCTGATTCCACTCAGCAGAACACATACTCAGAAGTACTGTCCAAAAACTCACCTTCTCTAATCTAACTTAAGAACAATAACACAATATAAACCTTTTTCTTTCTGGAGTAGGCTCTCTCTAGCTCCAGCATTCACTTCCCACCTTCCTATCTCCTAGAGAGTCCACTCACCCCCCCTAGGAGGCTGACTTGATGACCCCACCTGCCCAGCAAGTGTGTAAAAATTTAGCAAGTTTTCCAGAAGACCTCTGACAATGTAGACAGGAGGTGAGCCCTCCCACCATATTTCATGCTTATATACAGAGTGAGATACATAGGTATGCTCCAATAGGTAAGGCCAGAGGGATAATTTGCTGAAAGATCTCTGTAACATTTATTTTCTGGGTGCTATTAGTAGATCCACTGTTATTACCTGCAGGTTTATGGCATACCAGAGGAAAAGAAGTGGAGTAAAAAAAAAAATCTCCAAGGGTTACCAGTTTTGAGATCTTAAGTTCATTGTTTTTTTTTTTCCTTTTTTTTTTGTTTTTTTTTAATCTTTTAGGTTTCCATGATTCCTCCTTTCTACTCCAGATTACTACTTTAAAATCTGTCAGGGCAAGAAAGTTATGTGGAAGAAGATGAGATAAAGGAAGGAGGAAAGGAAATCTTGAGATCCTGCAAGGAAAGCAATAAAGCATCTGATATGTTGAACGACTCACCCTTCTCTTCTTCATCCCCATCCTGCTCTAGTATCAGTGCAAACCCTAGGCTTTAAAAACACCTCACCTGCAATGTTTTGGTTCTGCTTCTGACATTCAACTTTTCTATTGAAATTCTTAATGCACCAGATTTTGAGATGCTGGTTGTGCTTTTAAAGAAAAATAAGCAGTTAAATACACTTATATGTAAAGTGCTACAAAAAACTGTAGCCCTGGCCACACAAGATGGGAAAGACTTTTGGTGAGTCTATTAATAGAGTTATTGTCAGAACTGCACGATTCTATAGCAATCCACCTAGACCGGTGCTTCTTTTTGCCAGTGCTATTCATTATTAAAGACCTACAAAAATATGGCACAATGTTCAGTACACTTAATACACAACCACCTGGCATAGAGACTGTTATAATGTGAGTAAACTAAAAATCAAGATTCTAATTAATCATTAGTAGGCAGAGACATACACATAGCGTGGAATAGGCAGCTGATCTCACTTAGGTGCCTGATAGGTGGAACAAGATCTAACCCACATGGTCTGATGCCAATTTCCATTTTTGCTACTGTTTTCATGTATCTTTACTTTAGTGCAAGGATCACCTTTAGTTTTAAAAAGTTCATATTAGATTTTGTAACCCAAATGAAGTAGGGTGAGAGCCTTTCAGGAAAATAGAAGGTGCTGTAGGATATTGTAAAGGTGATTCAGTAACTTTTAATCTTCCATGTTAGTCCAGGGAGTTGAACCACTGTTACAGCTTGAGAGCACTAGTGCCCTGTGGAGTTAACTATGCCATCTTTTGAGTAACGTGTAAAACTGGAGACCTATGACCATTAAATATTTTATAATGCTTTTCACAGGAGAAAGAGTCACTGGGTTCTGTTTTGTGTAATACTAGTCTGCCTAACCAAATTGCCTCTGCAAATTCTAAATTAATCTTCATCTGCAGCAGAGCACTGTTGTTCTCTGAGTGCTGCCACATTTCACTCCAGAAGTAGCTGTTTTATCAGTGGTGGACACAGAGAAATACAATTTCAGTGAAGCACTGATTTTCACTAGCAGAGGATTTGGCCCATAATGATATAACAGACAAAAATATACTAATAAGAGTATACTGCAAACAGGATCAGAGAGATATGCATAGGAAAGTCAAAGTTTCTACATCACACACACTCACTTCAACTTCTGTAAAGTGTTCTGGGATGATAAATACATTTTTTCAGCTATTAACTGGAAAGGGGGTGGACATGCTTTGTCATGGATTACAGATTTAAAATTGATTTTAAAAATTAAAACAAGTATTGTCACAAAGACAATTAGAGGCTACTATCATCATTTCTTACCAACTTTAACAATATCTTCTACCATCTATCACTCAACAAACGTGTTCAGGCAGTTCTGCTACCAACTCCTCCCAACTTCTAGTGGAGAAAACTAAATGTTTTAAGCCATGGGTGTAAAAAGAGGTTACAGGGTCAATTTAATCTTGCAAATAATCTTTGCAATGTATAAGGAGATTCTCCACTTTCCTTATCTCTTCAACTTAGAACAGTTATCTTAGTTAAAAGGTAGGATTACAGTTATCAGACCAGGATTTTAGTTTTAGGAGATGGACTATTGATCACCAGAGTCAGAAACTTGACCTGGACAAGCAGCACATGAAAGATTTCCAACACAACCCCTACTAAATTAAAGTCTCTGTTATTTTAGTGAAGAGGTTTTCTTTAACACAAACTTATATTATCTGTTGGACAGGAATGATATAAAAGGTACGTGTAACCTAATCAAAAAGACTAGGATATACATGGCATAAGAAGGGACCAGGTTCACTGCACTTAATGTTATATTACTAGAAAACAGATAATCTGAAATTAATAATTTTAATCTTAGAAAGGGAAGTTAAAATGAATACAGAATCAATATTACAGCAGTAGGGAGCTAATAGTATATGCACTTCAATACAAGCAGAAAATATTATAGTGATAAATCCCAAAGAATCATTAAACATGCAAATACTTCTGTCTTATACAGAACCTAGTGTTTATTTCATTTTTTTTAGTGGTATTTTGTCTTGTTTTTCAATTACCACCTAGGAATTCTGGAAGGGTTTTCTTCTTTTTATTCAGGTTACTAATTGATTTCTCCTGTAAGCTCCTCTAGCATGTTGTTAACTTGAACATATAATTGGGTATGATATAACAAAATGGGCTTCAATCCTGTTATCCAGACACAGGCATTGCCCCTCTCCTACTGACAATCTGGGATACTTTTAGAAACAAACTACATCCCACACCAAAACTACCCATTTTCTGTATTTAACTAGCAACCCTGTATAATGGAGATCACCTCACTTACCTCCTTACTCTAATCATTGGGATGGAAATGTGAGGAGAAAGAAAGGAAATGGATGATCTCACAAAGAGTAAATACAGATACTGTGAAACAATGTTAAAACGTAGTCATAGTTTTACCAACCATGCAAAGCTTTGATGAGATCAGTCACTCTGTTATGGAAAAGTTACACTGGAACTCAGGAGAAATAAGCTCAAAAATGGACTTGAGTTAATACGTCTAAACCTAAAGTCTAAAATGCATAGTTGAGCTGATCTATCACTGCTCCCTCAAAAGGGAGGATACTAGCTATATTACTCTAACAGTATCTTTTGACAGCTTTTTTCAGTACAAAACAGTGCTGCCATTAGCGCTGAAGTGAACAGAGCCAATCTGGTACAATGGACGAGTTGAATTATGTGCCAATCCAACTGTTAATTTTTTTTTTTTTTGTGTGCTGCATCTTTGGATCACTAAGATTTCTAATACTGTAGAGACAGGCACCTTTTAGGCTTTCACTTCTTGGAGACTTCCCCTGCAGTGAGATGCACAACTTGTCTCTCTCACATTCTCTCTCAATCAAAAGGAAAGGCCATTCTGACAGAAAGTAGCTGTTCTCTCATAAACAAAAGAAGTAGTAACAGTAGCACAAACTGAAGAAGGTGCACATTAAGAAAAAATGTGATACGCCAACAGTTAAACAGTGGAATTCTTCAAACTAAACCAATTAACATTTTTCACAACTCACTCAAATATGGTTCTTTTTTGGTCGATTTTCCCAACACAGTATTGCACAGAATGGATTTTGCATGAAAAAAGACTGGCTTCAGTTACACCTATTTAAAAACCTTTCTGCTATTAAAATAACATATTTCTAAAGTGCTTTTTTGACTTACAGTCCTATAGTACTGGCCCAGTATGTCCTAGTTATTTACCTTTAAACTTTTTCCCCCCCTCAAGAATTTTCTTGTAATTCACATCTTTTGTTCTTGTTCATAATGTGTTATCTACGGAGGGCAATGTGCTTGTACATCCCAGGATTTGTTGGGGAGACTGAATGGAGCTGTTATCTCCTAAGCCTTCTGTTTGTGTGCGTCTGCTGGAGGTACTGTACATAGTGTACACAGTCCAGAATGTCTTCCTAAAATTAAATTGCATATCTTTTTGTTTTATTGTTTGGTAAATATTATTATGAGCAACTCTGCTACAGTGATAATTTAGTATTCCTTTTTGTTCTATCCTTTATTACTTATAAGTAATTATTTGCTATATAGCATAAAATGCTATCTAAGCAATTTATGATCTAGAATGCTGTTGAGAGCCATAAAATAAAGCCCATAAATGGTGCCTATAGAGAATGGTCCTATTCCTAAACCTAGTATGTTGGGAATAATGTGGAATCTGAGTATTTCTGCACTGTATTCCAAAATATTTACTCTAAGGCCCAGTCCTAAAGTCCTTATTCATATGAGCAGTCCCTTAGAAGTCAGCTCTGTTAGACATAGAACACAGACAAGGAATACTCACAAGTATGGAACCTACTGAGTTCACTCTTAGTTGTTGGTTTCAAATGGAGACATTCAGAAAGCCTAATATTTTTATAATATGCAGTACAGTATATACTTTTCTAATGAAAGATGAGTCAGAAAACCAAATTTGCTTATAGTAATATAACCATTACTTTGAACATCTCAAACACTTGGTTAAGAATGTAAAGGTGTGGTTCTGAAAAAAAAACTTGGTAGCAGCTGACTTTAATAATCCCAGCTTTTCAAATATTTGTTTTCAAATGTACACTGAAGGACCAGACCTGCTGCTCTGATTTATCTGAGGTACTTTAAGTGTTGTATAAAATGTCCCTTGGCTTGTAAACTCCAGTTCTTACCTGGCTGTTGTTTCCTAAGCACCACCACTCCAAATCCATGGTCCAGTATGAAATATTTTCAGCAACAGGCAGTACTTGAAACTTATAAACCAGTCAGAAAAGAATAATAAAGGCTAACTGATACAAATTAACATAGTCTTTCAGCAACAATTCCTCCAAACTCTAGCATACTTGGGCTGGCCATCTTATGCACAGAGACCAATGAGGAGAAATTGCAATTTTGATATTTGGAACAAATTAGTATGAAGTAGAGGCAGCCTTCTCCTAACTTGCTTAGATTTACAGCTTTGAAATGATGTGTTTCAACTTGGGTTTCCCTCTCTTCCACCCCACACCCTGACAAAACATCTCAGCCTTCCTTGAATGATAATCCCAGCTGGCTGCAATGACACCTACTGGATGTCAGAACTGATGTACTCCAGGCTCTGCTGCTGCTGAACTTAGCCAGCACCACTGTATGACTTCAAGGCTCAACATTGCATTCTTCACTCAGGTGAAACTCCCCTTAACTACAGCTCTTTTCCTGGCTTTTTGGATCTCAGTTTGGATCTCAGTTTTTGGATCTGAGATCCAAGCAAGCAATTTTCTGCCTTTTACAAACTCATTCCTCAACTCCCAGGTAACAAATTTTCAACCAGATTACAGGCAGACAAGAATGTTAGTCCTAGGTCTTGTAAGCAGAGCTGCTCTGCTGCAGCTGTTATTTTACAGCTGTTATTTATAAACTGTAGTCAAAATTCTTTGATATTTACCAAAGCTACTATGCAAAATAGTGAGATACAAAACACAGCACCATGGTTATGTTTTCACTGAGACATTCCTGTTTGCTCCTTCATAACTGTGAGAAACCCACAGCTGTATTTTGGATTTGATTCAGAAAGAATTTGGGACTTTGAAGTCCAAATCAAATTTTGGTTCACAAAAAGCAAATTCATTCACCAAGTTAATTCCATGAATTGTGTATTTTCCGAGAGACTGACCGAGACTACTCATTCTTGTAATGCTGTTTTGCCATTTGAAGTAATAGTATGAGATAACATACATTCCTGTCCTATTTCTACACATATATAGCTCTGGTTTATGTCACTGGTCAGACTCAGGGCTATGGGTGGATCTAGGATTTTGAAAAGGGAAGTACAGTGCCCTGTGGGCAGATAGTACCATGACTGCAGCTACCAGGGACTTTTTTAAATCCCTGAAGCAGATATAAACACCCCCCCCCACAAAGCCCTACTCAGGACATGTCCTCCCTTCTAGCACTTAGCAGCACCTCCCTCCCACTCTCCAGCAGGGCTTGCCTCTGAGCACACAAAACGGGATGCACCTGCTGCTGCCACTGCTGCAAGCTGACCTGGGGTTAGGGAAAGCCAGGGGCTGCAGCAAGTGACTGCACAAGGTACCAGGCTCATCTTGGGACAGTAGCACCAGAAAGCAGGGCATCCCTTCCACTGCTTGCTCTCTGCCCAGACCCCCCAGGTGTCCTGCCTCTGGAGGGGAGGGGAGGGACCTGCCCACTGATACTACCTGTTCGCAGTCTAACCTGCCACCCTGCATAGCCACTCCCTGCAGCTAGAATTGCTGGGTCAGTGAGGGATACACAGGGGAGAAGACAGAGAGCAGGGACCTGCTAGCTACTGCAGAGCCCAGCACTCTACACAGCCATTTCCAGCAGCCCGCAGCTAGTAAGCTATACTGTTAACCAAGGTGTGACCATGCCACTGCATTCAACCTGGATCTGTCCCTGCTCAAGGTGGAGTATTAACCTAAAGCAGGGGTAGGCAACCCCCAGCACATGTGCAGGAGTGCGACGTGAAGGCATTTTGCTTGGCATGACAGCCACAGGGAAGGGGCCAGGGCTATGTTACCACAAAAAGGACTGGGCTCCTTGTGGCTTCCCCGCCATCTGCCCTGGCACACCAACATCTTAAAAGTCAGGGTTGCAAGGGTTTTTGCACTCTGCCCAAAAACATTGCTGACCTCCAGCCTAAAGTCCTTAAGCCAAGCAAGCAGCCAAGCTGAGTTATTCCTGTTGTTGGTTAAAATAAGTGAATGGCTGAATCAAGTCATCGGGACTAATTCTCCATTACTTTGGACTTTGGGTAATCATTTGCACATGTGCAAAACAGGTGTAAAATACCTGTGTATAAATAACTATACAAGTATTTGTTTCTGTTCAGTAGAAAATACTGGGTTGCATAAGAGAGGTGGTTGCAAACAACGACCTTTGCATGTAATTTCAGGCCTGTGCTAAAAATCAAGCAGGAAACATTTCCAGACTATTGTGCCTGAAGCAATATTAATCAAAGGCCTGGAGCTTCTCTTTGGTACTACAACCTTCTTGCAAGGACATGGAGCTAAATCCTAAATACTAGAACCCTCTCTAGTTTCTGTTGCCTAAGGAAAAGACACCATCCTTCTCACCCCCCCACCCCCAAAACAGCTCAACTGATAGTGGGAAAGGAGGTACAACAAGATGTCACAGAGGCCCAGCTCAGGCCTGGAGAGATTTCAAAATCCAGAGCAGAATTTGTTGTGGCTACCATTCCTCCTCAAATTTGTAAGGTCTCTTGTAGGCTCTTGCCTCCTGGTTGCGAAAACCCGAGGAAAGCAACGGGAGGACACCATAAGATGAGCCTTTTACAATTTCCTAAAACCTGCCCTTAAATTTTTCCCTGTGAAGGCAAGATACAGCAATGAGTCTGGATTCAGTTTAGAAAATTATCCAAATTTACTAGGAGCTGAACAAGACGGAGTGAAACTTAGGTGAACTTCCTGACAACTCCAATCCTAACAAACCACAAAACAAATGACAACATACTGAACCACTTAAATACCAAATTAGAACCATATAGCATCTGAGTAAAGTGTTATTAAAACTACTCATTTAAATTCACCAGGGTAAACGCAGAGGAAAAGAACATATCTTGGATGGGAATGACAATGAACATAAATTTCTGGATCCTGCCTTGCACTGACAAGGACAACAAAATTCTAAACATTTGATAGAAGGGAAATTAAAACAGCCAATAATATTTTATTTATTACAGCCTGCTGCTACAAAGTATTCTCTGACAGCCAAAGGAAAAAAAAAAATCAAGATTTTATACAAGTCAAGTTAAAGAAAGCGAGAGCACAGATATGCATAATTTCTAAAGACAAATTGTACAGAGCACTGACAACAGACAATGATGTTATAAAGAAGATGCACACAAATACACCGACACACACACAAACACACATATATTTAGCAATATAGCAATAAGGAATTGTTTATGATTAAGACACTTCAGCATTTACAGAACTAGAATGATGACAAAATCATTGTAATTCTCATCCTGCATCATGGAATAGTGCAATATTGCTGGAGAGTAGACTCCAAGTTTCTTAGACTCTTTCAAATTATGCTTTCTGGACTTCTTTATATTCCCTGGAATATACACTAAGACCTTCTTTACGTTCTCAATAGTTCCCTGAACAGATGCGTTTCCATTCTTATTATGACCTTGTGCATTTAGTCACCTGCTCCAGTTGCTGACACCATCTTGCACCCCATTGTTTCCTACCCACACCCATCACTTTCTCTTATACCACTCACACTTCCTACTCCCAGGCTTTTTTCTTATCTTCTCTGTGGGTTAGATCTGGTGTAACAAGTTGCTTTTGAAAATACATGTTTAGGAATCATAGTAATAACTTGTCATTATTATTCAAAACTGAAAGCTGTTCCATCAGCAGAGGCGAGTAGATAGAAGTCTTCCTCTGCAGAAACACCATTAAAGTTTTGCTTGCTCTCAAAATTCTTGCCTCCTAAGGTCTTTATTTGAACTGTGGCAACAGATGCCCTGAGCAAAAATGTTCTTTTCCAAAATGTTTTCATTATTGTTTTCAGAGAGGGAAAATACACAAGTCATCTTATCTGAGGACAGCCTCTAGCTTCAGTGCAACTGGGAATAGAAGAAAAGCTCCAAACACTAAAATAGAAACCTAAATGCAGGAAAGTTCGGACCTCAGTCCAACAGGAAACATTGAGAAGTGGCAGCCATTTTGTAATCATTCAATATAGAATGCTTCTAAAAGTGGAGTAATATTTATGAGCCCCATTAAAAGACAAACTTTTGGTTATAAGGAGTGATCACAAAAAGGCAATTAAAATAAAGAAATCTTTAAATATAGCCTACGCGCAACATTGTAGTGAATCTAGCTAGAAGTGAAGTGTGAAGACTGTGTTGCTCTATTGAAATGTAATTCAAAACAAAATTACATGTGAGGTCTAAATTTCATAATTTTTTGCAGTATTGCATATAGTATAAAGAGTAGGTGTTTACATTTAGGGAAGATACATTGCATGCATCACATGAAGTATTGGAATCCCTGGTTAAATGCAAAATGCAATTCATTCTCAACAATGACAGAGCCAAACACGGTGCTTCTGTAATCGAGTAAATATAAATTAATAAATGTAAATGTGTAACAGAAAATGAGGACACAAATTGCAGCCAGCTACAATTACAATAATATATTTTGTAGCATCCAAAAAAGTACAGGATGTTAAGACTAAATATAACATGATATTTTAGTGAAAATTTGTGTTAGGTAAATGTTTGTATACTTATACAAATGCCATGCAAAACCAGCAGTAATTTAAGTATGATTTAAATCCTGAAACTAGGGCTTAAGTTAGACTTCAGTGATGCACAGGCCTTGTGTGGGTTCTTGGACAGAAATGAATTTCTCCCTTTCTTAACATTTTGACATTTTTAAACCTCCATAGTCATTAGGCACCTGTCTACAGCATACATTTGCTTGGTGAGAAAAAATACAGATCTCAGGACTATCATCCTTAACGTTAAACTCCTTCCAGAGCCATCCAACATGCCAGAAGACTAGAAAATATTTGGAAAGTTATTCTCACATAGTTTATCAAAATAATTTCAACATCTAAACTCCAGGAAGGTAGTCCTGGCCTGTGGCTTGACCTGAAAACTCACAAGAACAGGGAAAGCTAAACAAACCATGACCAGGCAGACAGAAGTTATGTATCCAAGCAAGAATAGTACTAGCTTTTGAATCAAAAGAAATTCCTTGACATTTAATCAATTACACTGTATTTCTACTACGTTTTCTAAAATAATTCATAGTAGTTAGCGAATCTTGTAAAATGGCTCTTAAAATTATTAAAAATATGCACACAGATAAAGATGAATTAGCTGCCTTTTTGTTCTACATGTCTCAAGACAGTACGGACAGCTAACAAAGTTAAATCTTTCAAATGACAATTAGAAAACTTCATAACATACCCCTTGTTTTTCTCTCTGGGGGTTCATATAGCACACCTTCATGGGAAAAAAAAAGAGAAGATATACAGCCATCTAAATGCACCTTCTGTTGATTAGCAGCAGTAATAGTATGATAGGGTCTAGTCACTGCAGCCAGCACAATACCGACGCATAATCAAAGATAGCTGCTTATTACACTGGCCAGTATTTAACCTTAAAGTTAACCCTTTGAATGCTGATGACAGATACATTTGGCTCTTCTCCCCTCCCCCTTCCCTTTGTTTCCCCCTCTCCTTCAGTAGGTCTCATTTTGCTCATTACTTCTGTCCACTCCCTCTCAACTGAGATGCTTGCATCTCTTCAGGCTCCCCCTGGCACAGTAGTCCTAGAACACCCAACCCCAATTTAGAAGGGTAGGGTGGGTTAAGCGTTCTACTTGCCTCATCACAATACTGGCCACCAACCCTTCATCAGAGTATTAAGGGACCTAAAATCACTTTAATACACACCACCAGCTGGCCTGACAGAATGGGGATACGGCAGTTCAAAGTGTGAGGGCAGACCACATGAGATAGCATTTCTGGAAGGGGAAGGAGCTAAAGACTGTTGGAGCTTATTAAATGCAGACCCTTCTCCTGGCCCAATTTCTAGGACCTACACATTCTTCTTCCCCCAAACAAAATCAAGGCTCCATTCAAACTTAGCAGCTCACTGGGTCATCATTAAGTCATACCAGTTTCTGTAACCAAGGGCACACCAGGGAGTGATGTGGCCAGCATGTTCTCAGGACTTCTGGCTTAACTCCTCTCCTGAAAAGGGCCAGATATTCATTTACATGTAGGGTGTCTTCTAAGTCAAGTCCAGAAAAAGGCTTGAAGTCATACCTTTGGAGCCATGAGAAGATACTACTCTGCTACCACACCCCTTTTTCTCTTCTGTAGTGCCCTTTTGTACCTGCAATCCATACCTTCATGCAGCAGCTAAAGTTACTGAAGAATCATACAAGAACTAGCTGATTTGAACCTGCAGGCTTGGAAGTCTTAGGCAGTGTAGTATAATAGGTGGAGCAATGACCAAATGACTGGAATTGTTGTGTAAAGTACCAATACAACATGGGCTCCTATACACGTGCAGGGAGCCTGCTTTGACGCACTGGAATTCCAATGGAAATTACCGTGCTCCAGCATCACATGTATCAGCATCCCCATGCTGAAAAATGGCAGCAGACTGCTTTAAACTAAAGCTCATTTGACAACCTTTAGCTCAAAGTGCCCCACCACCATTTTTCAGTGCGGGGACACAGATGTGTGACACTCCAAGCACTTTTAATTAGCACAGCTCTCAGACCTGTACTAATTAAAGCGCCCCCCTCCCTCTCATGCCCCCCCGAACACGTTTATAAATGCCCTAGGTTTCTAACAAGGCAACCCAGCAAACTAAGTTTATTACAAATTCAATAGGGTTGTCAGAACAGTCAAAGAAAAACAGGAAAATATGTACTAGCACAACCCAGATTTTTCTTATAGGGCTAATTCACAACTCGTTTAATTTACAACAAATTCCTTGTAAATTTGGAACAAGACACTCAGCTCTTTCTTAAGCTTTTACTTCAAAGGCTACCACTTCTCTGTTCAACTGGAGCACAGCCACTGCCCCACTCAGCATATTGGAAAAGCAGTGTCCTTTGAAATAAAAGCTGCAGCAAGCAGCTGGTACAGCTGTGTGGTCCTATACAGCTGTTTGTTGTGGCTATACATGTCCCTAGATTATTTCCCAAACCCTCATCTTTGTAAAGAGGTTAGGAACCTAAACCTGTGAAGAATTCCTAACCTCTTTACAACCATAGGATGTGAGTGGGTTTTTAGTTTTCATGTAAACCATTCAACCCTCTCAGAATAAATTAAAATAATCAGCTCAGGGTACTTTTGAAGCCATGGTGCTGTGTCCAGCCAAATTTAGAGTATCTTCAGTAAGTGATCGATCCTTACTCAGAATTGTAGAGAGTGGGGGCTTGAGAAATTCAGTGGCAGTTTCCTGAGTTCATTCAAGCACCCATAGCACAGGTAAAGGGCTGCTTCTTTTTTTAAAGAACAAATCATAGACTTAGAGTCTGAAAGGGGCCAATGTAATTATCTAGTCAACCTCCTCCATAGCACAAGCCATAGAATTTCACAAAGTAATCAACAAGTGACTCCTGCATCAAATGCAGTACTTCCAGGCAGAAAACTATAAATGGGTGATGCTAATGTTTATATTCTCTTTAAAATGAAGATTTGTGTTAGTATAAAGTCATGATCCATAATTACATCTCGTTTTGGTGAACTGTTATGATACTTCATGCAATGCATTTCAACCCAGGAGTTCATGGCAATTTACAAATATTTAATTAATGAAGTCTCATAAAACTGCTGTCATTTTTACAATGTGAAAATTGGGAAAAGCTGAGAAAGGTAATATACAGTGAAGTTCTCCTCTGTGCTCAGGTTTAGCAAAAGTCTTATGCATTACTATGGCCTTAAGCAGGTTTGAAATAAGATTCGAGGATGGCCTTGCATTGCTTAGTGCACAGGGAATAATTTTACCTAAGTCACAGCAGAGTCAGAACACAGAATTTTTAAGTCCAAATTCTTCTCTCTCCTTGAACAAGATGGCTGCCTTAATTTGATTGTTAGTCCTATAACAGAATGTAGTGACTGGAAAGAACCCATTATATTTTCTTTCACTGAAAAATTAAACAAAGCTATGGTCAGAAGATGTGTTTTTTCACAGAATATATTTCTATGCCTGTCTATCTCAACCATATTTTTGAAGTTAAATGATGCAAAGAACAAACTGACTTTTTAAAACAAAGGTAAATTGCAACTAAAGAGGTCTCATTCATATTCACAAGTTGTAATTGTCAATTCTAAGTCCAGTGCATTTCAAGTTTATGAGCTTGTAACAATAATAAATTAACACATTAGGAGAAGGCAAGGCATACCTCTATAAACCTTTGGAAATGTTTGCTTCATTTAGGTCACAACTAGAAAAAAAACCTTAACAGGTTTAAGGTACCTGAATCCATCTGGATCTATTCACCAAATCATTAATTTTACATTTCCTATGGCATGAAGTATTATTACATATTTTCACTGCTTTTCAAGACATAAAGGATTATTATTTATTTGTATTGCATCCAGTTAGGGTTAGTGCCACCTGGCACTAGGTGCTGTGCAAACTTGTAAGACAAAATAGCCCCAGCTCAAAAAAATTGCATATTGAGCAGTCCTTCCTTTTCTGGGTATACACATAGCCTCATGTGAGCTGTTGCCTATAGAAATTTGTGTGCTGTAACTGCATTAAGTCAATGAGCCAGTAGGCTCAGATGAACCTCTGTTCTCTTTTATTGCACACCTCAGGGGACAGGAATATAGTCACAGAATTACTATAGGATTAGGAGTTTGGGTTTTATTCCTGGTTTGGAACCAGAGGGACACGAATGGTATCATTTGGCAAGTTAACTCTCTCTGTACTTCTATTTGTCCATTTGTTTATTGTGGACAGTAGGTGTGTCTACAATGAGACACTTAATGCACAGTAGACTAGTTGTACTGAGCATTAGCGCATCACAGAAGAAGCCACACTAGCACACTAACATGCAGCAGAATTAGTCTACCACACATTAAGCAACACGAAAAGACCATGTACCTCTGCTACTGCACAGTAGCGCCAGCTACTGTGCATTTATGTAGTAACGCATATTAGAGGTACTAAATTTAATGTGTAGTAGCAAAGGTGCATTAATGCATGTGTAGACTTGCCCAATATTCCTTACTATCTCACAGTGATGTCATGAGGCTTAACTCATGGATATGTTTCAGCTATTTTGAGATTCTATGCAATCTATACCTAGTATGTCATGTGAAAGCCCAGAGTTTAGATTTAACTTTGAATTCCATTATGCAATAGCATCTGAAGCATACAAGCTAAGACACCACTGAGGTCAGGAGAACAAGACTGAGTCTCCATTGACTTCAGAGGAAAAGGACTGAGCCCTAAATCCCTTACCTAATTTTAAAGAAACTAGGCAGGTGGCATGCGTTCTTCCAAATTCACATCTTATTCTTTTACTGGTGAGCACAAAGGCTGTTATTGCAAACCTTTTGATACATTTTTAAATTGTATTTTAGTTATCTGTAACCTGAGGACAAGAGAGATGAATCACATTTCAGAATTTATTCACCATCGTTAATTGAACTCATTCCTGGAGGCCTGGGAAGCACTAAACCACTGGAGTGTAACAGTGAAAATTAGTGATTTGAATAGAAGAATCATGAACTTTGGAAAAGAAAACATTACCCATCAGTGGCACTCACAGAATGGCTCCTTGCAGAAATTAAATAAGATTAATGAAGGTGAAGGCAAGACAAACAACAGCTTTTAAAGGCCCCTACATGTCTTATTTTGTAGGGAGCAGAAAAAAAAAGAACAAATCAGCACCACTAAAAAACCCCTCAAACTTATGTATCTAGGCCTAATATGTAAAAAACACAGAAGTGTGATGCATGTCACTTCATTATACTGTAAAAAAAACCCTTCCAAGATAAGCTTTCCCTTTTAATTTTTAAAATATTTTAGCTTGCATGCAAGGGTGCAAGTAACTCTCTCACGCTTCTGAATGTGCTTTAGAAGGGCAGGGCTGGGATTGGGGATGTGGGGCAGTGACAGTACAGGGCTGGGGCTGGGGCCAGGGTAGAAGTATGATCTGCTGCCCACATGTCCCCGTGTTAGCTGTGTTTGCCTGAAATTAGGCAGAAAGCATGGCAAGGTGACACCTTATAGACTAACTGGGTCAGAGGCATAAGCTTTTGGGCTATGTATAGACAGTCAAAAAGCCCAAGGCAGAATTGATTGAACCAATAAGCAACTGAACAGACATTCAAGTTTTCTATTGGGAAAGGCAGGGGGAGGCCTGCACTGACCCAGACCAGTATGCGGTGGGGAGGGGGGCGGGGGAGTGGACACATGTTAGAGCACATTTCCCAGTCTGCTGGCCACTGCCACCCAGCCAAGTACCCCCAACCCCCTGCTGCCCCCCCCACAGTGGATTAAGGAGCTGCCTGTCCAGGTGCTGGCCCACCTTGGAGAAGCCTCCCCCTCAGAGGTTTTACCCCAGCCTGAGGTCCCCAGCCCAGGCAGCCCTGGGGAGCTGACAGAAATGATCCCCCTTCCCAGCTACTGATACTTTCAGCCACTGCCACAGAAGGGAGGGAGAAGGAGTCCTTGGGGCCAGGTGCCTGCCCCTGCACCCAGCATGGGGACACTGGGAGCAGAGGGAAATCATCCACTACCTGCAACTGGTTTTCCCTCAGACTCACAGCAAATGATACAAAACTGGCTGTGGAGGAGCAGGAGAATTTCCTTGTGCTCTCTGAGCCTGCCTGAGACTTGCAGGGGCTAAGGCAAAAAGCTCTGGGGATCAGGAGGGGAAGAATTCCCCTTAGCTCCCTGGGGCTGTCCTGGGCTAGGAGACCCTGGGCTGGCATGAGGGGAAGCCTCCCAAGGCAGGGGCTCCCCAGTGCCCCCATGCCCAGCTGCATGGGCAGGCACCCTGCTGAGAGGACTGCTTCCTCCTCCCTCCTATGGCAGCAGCTGAAGCAATTAGCATCTGGAAAGGGGGAGGGGGAGGGCTGCAGAGGGTAGAAAGGCCCACAGTGCAGGAGCTTTCCATCCCCCCCCCCATGTGCTGTGTAGACACTGACTAGGGGCAGTTTGGGGGTCTGCTCCCCTGTCCCCGTTCCTCCCATCCCTATGCGCTGATGGATGCAGTCAGGAAGCAGGCTAAGGGGCAAAAGAGTGAGGCAGTCCCTGCTCCACTGAATCAGACAGCTGCAAAGCATCCTGGGATGCTGGGGGACTGAGTTAACTTGAACCAGGAAGGGATCTGGGACAGAAGTTCTGTAAACTGGTTTGACATAAATCTGTTAAGTCTGATACAACTATCTTAAACTGGTTTCGGCCATTTTGAAAGCAGTTTATGTACACTGAACTTGTTTTGTTACAGGTTTAAACCAGTTTCTGACTACTTAAGCCAGTTTATGTGTAACTTCTGTCCCTAGCCTTGTAGACTACAGCCTACATTCTCAGATGCTATGAAAACTGTAGATGCTACAAGAACTATAGAAGATTGTTCATCCCATAGCACTAAATAGGAAAAAAGAAGGTAGGCCAAGTGAATCATCCCATGCTCAGGGCACATCTAGCCCCTGTGACTCAGAAGAAAAATGTTAAGACATTTGTGTCTTTCATTGCCAGGCAGCTTTGTAATAGCTCCAGTGTAAAGAGCCCAGTGTTCTAACTAACAATCACAACAACTAGAGAAGGCCATTACCCAGTGAACTGACTCAGTGACTCAGGGGGTGCATCTACATGTGCAATTAATTTGAAGCAATAAACTGATGCATATCATGCCAGAGTTTATTGCTCCTGGGTGCAATGTTTGAATGTGCACCAGGAACTACAACACATTGAGATGGGTCCAAGCAGCCCTGGCTGGCAAGGAGTCTGGGAGGTGAACCTGCTAGCCCAGGGCTGCTCCAACCTAGAGTAACATGCTGCAAAGGGGCTGGCTGGGGCATGAGGGTGCTCCAGTGTGGGGCTGGCCAGCCCTGCCAGCATCTACACATCCATTTCTGCAAAATAAAGAACTCCTGTGGCAGAGTTAATTGGTTTACTCCATCCTAATAACACCGCATGTGTAGATGATGATGTTTTACTGCAGAGCTAATTAGGCAGCTCCTCAGTAAACATCTCATGTAGATATGCCTAGTAAGTTGGTTTTTTTCCCCCCCTCAGTGGTAAAATTGTATTGTAGCTGGAAAGTATAGAACAATACTCCTATATGCCTGCATTCCAACTGGCATCAGCATAGATCTACTGTTCTGTATATTATACAGATTATCCATTTCAAGCTCTGCAGGGCAGTAAGTATAGTTATTTAGGTATCTTGTCAGCACTGGGGATACTGCTGGTGCAGAATGCTGCTATTTCTATTAGGTACTTTTTCTGACCCTCCCTATACCTACAGTATTGAGCACTTTGAACTAAAATGTAGTTGACCTCACAACAAAGAGGAGTAGGGAAATGTGATCAACTTTTACAGAGAAGGAACCCAGGGAGACCAACGCAGGCACCTGAAAGGTAGGTACACAACCCCTGTTTGGAGCCTAACTCCTCTGGACATCAATAGATCTACTTATAGATAGGAACTAGGAACCTAAATACCTTTGAGGATCTGGGCCTAAATGGCTTGCTCAAAGTCCCACCCATCTGTCAGTCTGCAGCAGAGAAGGGAATTGAGCCCAGGGCTTACAAATAAGAACCCTAGCTCAGGGGTGCTCAACCTCCAGCCCATGGGGAGCCATCATATCTGACCCACAGGGCTCCTCAGGAGTCAGGAAATTTGGCAATGGGGAAGTAGTGGCAATTAATATGGCTTCCCTCTCCACTACCAAATTCTAAAACTTAAGCCCCACATGCTTGATTGGATCCAGGTCCTACTCCCTTCCCCCTACGGAAGTAGACTGGGGCTGGGCCACACTGCTCCCCCCACTCCCCCACCCTGCCATGCCAGGTTAGGGCTAGGCTATGCCTCCTTCTACTCCCCCCCTCCACGTGCCCAAGTCATACCCCCTCCCCTCACTCAATGGCCAGATGGTGGCCACTGTGCCAGCCCTGAGGTGCTAGATCAAAACCACCATCTGGCCTCCAGTCAGACCAGGCACTGCCCATCCAGCCTGCAGGGGAAAAGGTTGAGCACCACTGCACCAGACCACCCCTTCTTTCCTTTGTTAATGATATGTAGCCCAGGTGTACATGGGTTTGTACTTCCCTCTCCAATTGAGGGAATTATTGGCAGGGCAGTGAAGGGATACAACAGCCCAGTGGCCACCTCTGTCCCCTGTACAGTCAGATCCAGTTAATCAATTACTTAACTATATACAGATTTATTATTGCAACAAAACCATTAATGGGTAAGGACATATATATATAATCTACGTACAAGTTTACAAAACAATAAACCCTATATATACGTGTGTGTATATATATATACACATACATACATACATACATACACACACATATACATACATATATGCCACACCCAGTTGGGGGGGAGCTCCCCTGTGGGGACCCTCTCTCCAGGGTAACTTACTACTACACCGCAGTCCTGGAGGGTTGCCTCTTGTTCTCCAGGTCAAGCTCTGTCCCTGCTGGGATTTTTCTGCCACCTGACTCTACTGCCACCATCCTGGCTTAGGGCCACAGGCACAGCGGTGTGTAGTGGGCGCTTCGCCTTATGCTAGGGGTTGGAGGCCTGGATGGCCTTGTGCAGCACCAGGGCTTGATCTGTTCCCGGACCCTCTGGGCTGCATAGTCTGCACTGAGCTACTGCCGCGTGTCAGCAGCTGTAGACCCGAGCCACCTCAAGTGGCTCCCAGGGTCTCTCACCCTCCGTGCAGCACCTCCTGGGGCTCCAAAGATCCTGCTCTGTTCACCAGCCTGTGCACCGTGTCTCTGGCTATGCACCAGAGGTTGCAGACCTGAGCCACCTCACGCAACTCCCAGGGACTGCACACCATGCACTGTGCTGTGCACTGAGAACCTAACTGCTGGAGCTGTCCCCCGCCCCCCGCTGACAGAAGTCTTCAGGGGCTCTTCCTGGGCTACTACTTTGCCCTGCTGAGCAGCTCTCCTCAGCTCTTCTAAAGCCCACTCTTCTCAGTCCTTGATGCATCTTCCTCATGCTCGGCACGCAGCTCCTTTTATATGCTCCAGGGCTCCGCCCCTGAAGTCTTCCAGACCTGACAGTTTGCAGTTTTCAATCAGGTCTGGGAGAGCTCTTCTCCCCTTCCCCTCAGAAAAGGGGCGTGCTGTCATTTCTCTTGCTGCCTCCTGATTGGTGGATGGGCTCCACCAATCAAAAACAGCAGGATCTCAAGCCTGGGATTCAACCCAAGCTCTGAAAGGTGAGCCTGCTACAGATAAAACATTCAGCAGGCTTGCTTCAAAATGGCATGAATCTATCAGTTCCATTTTAGAATTACCTTGCAGACTGGACCCTCCACAATTTTGCAGCAGTCTGTTTCAATCATGTCCGGAACAAAAAGCCAAATCACAAGGCTAGAATGAATCCACATATACCCAATGCAGACTGGTGCAGGTGCAGCTGTCTTAGCCATTATTCCAGTTACCTTACTGATCCAGGGACTGAGAACATCTCTGTCAAAGAACAGTTCCCAGACCAGGGAATCTTTAACACTAATGGAAATCATCTCTAGCTTCTGGGGCTAGACTCAAGTTATACTGCTTATGGCGTTAGTCTATCATTTGGTAGTGTATTCTAATATGCATATGCAGAAATTCAGTATTTAGAAACATCTCATCTCTCAGGACAAAGCTATTATTCTAACTTCCAGGCCTACAAACAAATGAAGTCTCATTAACAGCATTTGATATCTTGGCAGCAAAGCTTCTGTAAAGAAGAATCATTCTCCATAGTTACCAAGACAGCATAGCTTTTAGGCATAAGAAATGCCCTGATTTATTAACCCACAATAGAAAACACATCATCTTCCTGACAAGAATATTGTAGCAATAAAAATATACCAGCTTTTGAAATCCTGCACTCTTTGGTGATCTGCTCCAGTGAGGTTCTGCAGAGATCCATTACCTCAAGAGGCCAAGGTCTGAACTGAGCAGCAAAAAACAGAAACGTGATCTCTGTCAGCCTTCACCTGACACTTTCAAAACTAACACATATGGCAACATAATTGACTACTTTTGTTCAAAAGCCATCAGATGACTGAACATGCATAGCCATTTAATTACTCTTTAATCAGATGGCTTTCTCTGTGATTTGGAGAAGTGGGAGAACAGAACATAAAATCTCTGACCATACCCTTGGGGCTACCAACACAAAACAGCTAGGGGTTCAGAGTAGTGAAGACAATAAAAAAAAATGGGCACTGGAATTAAAAGTCTCTTCAAAGTCTGGGATATTTCACTTAGTGACTCCTTTTCCTCCCATCCTCCTAACTCTGTGCATTTAGTCATTTACTTTTTTTTTGTTCAAGACTAATTTTTCAACTAAAATTACCTCATCTCACTATTTGATTTCCAATGCCCATTCCCTAGAATACTACTTGAACACTGTGAGCAGAGCCAGATTTAGAGGCAGGCAACTAGGGCGGTTAACTGGAGCCCCAGGTCATGGGGGATACTACCGGGTTAAGACAGCAGAGGTCATCAAATGTGTGGGTAGGAGATAGGAAGGAACCATACTTTAGTCTCTGCACAGAGACTCCACGAATCTAATGCCAGCTCTGACTAAATACTAGATCCAAGAAGAAATTTGGGAAGGATCCTCTCCTATCCATCCAAAATGATGGTGAAAATTCTTCCTACCAGAGGTAAGGCACACTGGGACAGGATTTGCAGAATTATGATTTCTGCTCCAGAAGTGCCTGCCAGTAGGCCTGTGCGAAGCGGCTAGTATTCACGTTGGATTCAGCCGATTCAGGGGACAGTGATTCGAATCACCGAATGAAATCACGGTCTCCTGAAGATTCGAATCACTGGCCCAAATCAATCTGGCCGAATCGTTCAGGCCCCGTCCCCTGCCTGCTCTCCCAGCCCGGCAATGGCTGCCTCGCCTGCCCCAGCTCCCAGCCCTTTGAAAAATAAAAAAAAAAAAGCCCTGACTCAGCAGGTGCTGCCAGGTGGGAGGCGATCCCCGCTTCCCCCCCACTGTTCCCCCAGCCCCCCCATGGCTGCCCCTCACCACAGCTCCAGCCCTTTAAGAAAAAAACTAAAATGAGAAAACCCCCAGACTCACCGTTCCTGCTGGTAGGGGGTGATCCCCACTGCCCCGTGCTGCATGGGGGGCTCTGCATGAGCCCCACAAAGCCCCAAGGCTGCTGCAGGAGCGGTGAGTCCCAGGGTTTTTCTCGTTTTTTTTTTCCTTAAAGGGTTGGAGCTGGCTTGGGTGGAGTACCTGTCAGGGAGGCTGTGGGGGCCAGGGGGCTCTTGCAGAGCCCTGCATGCAGCATAGCACAGCAGGGGGCAGCAGAGATCGCCCCCCCACACCCAGCAGCACCTGGTGAGTCTGGGTTTTTTTTTAAAGTACCAGGAGGTGGGCAGGGGTCAGGGAGAGCAGGCAGGGGATGGGGCCTGGCAGGGGTCCCCTCATGGTCCCCTGCCCTCCCCCAGCTCCCCCTTTCCCATCCCTAGTACTTACCAGCATGGAGTCCAGCTGCAGCTCCCTGCTGCAGCCACCAGGGACTGTCCAAATCATCAAAGCTCTCCGAATCTTTTCTGATGATTCAGAAAGCTCTGAATCAATTTGGATCTTTTAATTGGTCCCCTGATTTAATTCAGAAATCAGAGATTTGGCCAAATCAGCCCGAATCTCCTCTGAATTGAATCACCACCCGAAGCTTCACACAGCCCTACCTGACAGCCCCAACCACAGCTGGGCCCCACTGTACAAACACATAATGAGAGCTCACATTCTAACTTGAAAAAAATATATATACAAAGTCTGGGAAGGACAACATATGCATATAGGTATGAAGCAGCTCACCAAAGATCATGTAGCAGGTCAGTGACAGAGCAGGGAACAGGAGCCAGTTCTCTAAAATACCAAGCCAGTCTTCTACCCATGCTATCTCAGAAGATGTTTGAACAGAACAGCTTATAGTAGTGATGTGTTGGGCTTGTGAACATATTGGGTCTTTTTCTTTGCTATTGTAAGGGATTAGGGCATAGGTGATCTTGCCTAATGATTAGACTATCTAGAGAAAGCAGAGGCCTGGGGCTGGGTCAGAGTGTGGAAGCCATATTACCAAACCAAGAGGGAACTTCAGAGGCAAAATCCACAATATGGGCCAGGGTCAGGGGATCAGATGCCATGTCCCAATCCAAAGCATAATCCAAAGGGTGAAGTCCAAGAGCAGAACCAAACTGGCGTCAGGATCTAGGAAACAGATCCACAGGGAAATCCAAAGCCAAAGTCCAGAAAGAAGCCAAAATCAGAGTGCAGGAACCAGAAAGCTTGCCCCAGCAGAACTATTGACTAGCCTGCCGACCCAGAGACTCAGCTGGTGTTAAATGGATAGGCAGCACTCCAAGTAGCCAGTCAGGATGCTTGATACTCCTAAACTGGAACAGAGATCATTAACTGAGGTTTACTGCAGGTGTGGCTGCTGTAGTACTTGGTCCAGGCTGGCCTGCCTGCTCAGTGCCTGACAGTACTTGGCCAGGTGGTCAACCTGATTAGAGTCCTTGACAGCTGTTTTCTGTGGCTTCACTGGAAAGCTGACTAAGCTCTTAGGGAAACTGATGGATATTTCCAAAGTGTCTAGTCTTACTACTAATTAAGAGCAAACAAATTAATAAAAAAAGGGTTCACCAAGCTTTGCAAAAGTGATGAGAAGTGAAAAACCCAAGCAATTCTTGCAGCAACTTTTATTTCTCAGAAAAGTGGAGTTTTTATTTGTTGCTTTGTTGTTGTGCATGTTGTCTGCATGTCCACACAGAGTTTGACAAAAGACATTCTAATAAATTTAACACACTTTTAAACATTGATATAAATATTTACGTATCTAAATGCTCATTCATTACAGATGCCATGATTTTAAGGCCATACTCAGCTCTGATTTTCAAATGTTGAATCTTAATGTTTAAATGGGATAGCTGAATATCACATTAAAGGATATACATATAAAAACTGAATGTAAAATCTGAAACTTTTGGTTGTACATTTCTGGCCCCTCAGCATTGTCTGTGTTTAGGATATACACTGCCTTTAAGATATTAATTTTAAATACTGGGTGCCATAATAAACAAAGAAGTCTTTCTTGAATCAAATGAATATAAACTCACAAATAATGTGAGAAGAGACCTTAGAAAAATACACAATGATTATATCACAATCAAGATATCTCACAAAGTTAACATATTTGGACTCTACTTCCCCCAAAGTATGCCAGATGTTCATCATCCCGGAAAAAATACCCCCTTCCACATGCTGTCTACTCCTGTAAACTTTAATTAAGTAGTGCTTGCACTGGATGTTTTGACATACAGCACTTTGTTTTGTTGGGGCCTAATTTATACTTCAGTTCACGGAGGTTCTGTTGTACAATCAGCTCTCCATGACGGTTTTAGGATAGCTTATTAAATTGGTGACCAAAAGGTTCCGCTAAGTAGCATCTCTACTGATAGTTATTTTTGGACAAAGAATCTGTAGAAGGTTTTACAATATAGAGATATTTAGTTATTGTGAGGACCACTGGTCCATATTCTTTGGGATTCAAAAAGTTATTTATTAAAAGTAAGCAAGGCTATAATGTACTGTGTTTTTTTAAAATGTACATGCGATCAATATTGACTGGATTCCACCATCAGTTACACTGCTGTGTGCTGTGGATAGAGCCATGGGCCACAACTTTGAAAACCTGGGTCTTATTACCAGCTCTTCTGCTAGCCTGAGGGCATGTCCACATGAGATGATTAACTTTGCATTAGTATAGTTTACTGCTAAGTAAGCATGTGTGTCTACAAGTGCACATGCTTACATCACAATAAACTTCCCTAATACCAAGTAAATTTGCCACCTGCAAATGCGAGTAGCAAATTTACTCAGCTTTAGTAAAAGCGTCATAGCACTCATGTAGATGCCTGACCAGGAGCCAAATCTGATCCCGGTCAGTCATCCACCAGGGAGCTGCCTGCTGCTGGGGAGGGCTCTGCCAGAGAAGCTCAGGTGATGACTATGTCCCCTTACCACAACAGCAGGGAACTCCAAGCCCCCTGATCCCAGATCACAATAGGATCCTCATCTCCTAGTCCCTGCTCCACCATCGCAATTGGGGAGTGATGTGCTGGGAGACCCTTATCTCCCAGCCCAAGCCCCATGACTGCAGAGTTCAGGCTGAAAGATAAGCATCTAGCAGCGACTCCAAGGCTGTGGAGCCAGCTGGGAGGTCCCTGCTGGTGGGGGTAGGGAGCTTGTTCCCCACCCAGCTCTGTGAACACACAGCTGGGTGGGGAACAAGCTCTCCAGCCCCTGCCCTGTGAGCCTGGGTGGGGACAATGTCTCCCTGCCCCAGCAAAAGGAAGTTTCCAACCCCCACTTCCCATTTGTGAAGCTGGGGCTGGGAACATGCTGGGAGCTTGTTCCCAGCCCCCCCTCCATGATTGCAATTGTGATCATGGAGCATGGGCTGGGAGCTCCCTGCATGGGGACAGTTCCCAACCAGCCCCAGGCTGTACAGAGAAGCCTGGAGGTGGCTGTTGACTGTGCTGTTTCTGGCTGTCCCCAGCCATCTCCAGATTGTACATGCAGACTTCTCCATGCAGGCTGGGGCTAGCTGGGTGACTGAAGTACAGGAAGAAGGTGCAGGGGTGGGGTAGGTCCCAGCCTTCTGTCCTGATCCACCAGTGGGGCAGCGAGCTGTAAGCTAGCTGCTAGCTGTCCCACCAATGGATCAGGATAGAGGGCTGAGACCTGCTCCACCCCTGCAGCTCTTTCCAAGCCCTGTGCCCCTGATCAGGGAGCCAGGGCCAGGAACTCCCTGCAGGCGGACATTGCCCCCACCCCAGCAGCAGGCAGCCCCCGGGAATCAGAAGACAGATGCTCCCTGACAGCCCCTGGCCCTGGCTCCCTGATCAGGGGCAGAGCCTGGAGCTCCCCCCCAGTGGCGGCAGGGGCCCATTGCAGGGCTCCAGGAACTTGGGAGCAAATCTGCTTCCTAATCCCTGCATGTGTAGACACCTACCCCAAACCCTTACTCTGCAGTAGTTCACTGCACGGTAAATCTAGGCTGGAGTAAATGCACGTGTAGATGCACCCCAAATGACCTAGAACAGGTCAACTCACCTTTCTGTGCCTTGGTTGTCCCATCATGAAAACAGAGATAAAGATACATACTGACCTCCTTTGTAAAACCCTTTGAGATCTACTGAAGAAAAACATCATATAAAAGCTACATATAATTATCATCATCGCACCAATTTTAATGGAATTATTCCTTATTGTAGCTCAGGTGTACACAGGTTTGTACTTCCCTCTCCAACTGAGGGAATTATTGGCAGGGCAGTGTGCTGTGGAGGGACACAACAGTTCAGTGGCCACCTCTGTCCCGTGTAGAGTCAGATCCAATCAATCAATTACTTAACTATATACAGATTTATTATCACAACAAAACCATTAAAGGGTAAGGATATATATATAATCTATGTACAAATTTACAAAACAACAAACCCTATAATATATATACACACGCACCTCACACCCAGTTTAGGGGAGGGGGCTCCCCTGTGGCGACCCTCTCTCCAGGGTAACTTACTATTACTTCACAGTCCCGGAGGGTTGCCTCTTGTTCTCCAGGTCAAGCTCTGTCCCTGCTGGGTTTTCCTGCTGACTGATTCTGCTGCTGCTGTCCTGGCTTAGGGCCACAGGCACAGCGGTGTGTAGTGGGTGCTTCACCTTATGCTAGGGGTTGGAGGCCTGGATGGCCTTGTGCAGCCCCGGGGCTCGGTCTGTTCCCAGACCCTCTGGGCTGCATCGTCTGCACTGAGCTGCTGCCCTGTGTCAGCAGCTGTAAACCCGAGCCACCTCAAGTGGCTCCCAGGGTCTCTCACCCTCCGTGCAGTGCCCCCTGCACTGAGCTCCCAGCCTCGTTCTGGGGATTGAGGACCTCCAAAGATCCTGCTCTGTGCACCAGCCTGTGCACCATGTCTCTGGCTGTACACCAGAGGTTGCAGACCTGAGCCACCTCACACAGCTCCCAGGGTCTGGACGCCATGCACCGTGCTGTGCACCGAGAACCTAACTGCTGGAGCCGTCCCCTGCTCCCCACTGACAGAAGCCTTCAGGAGCTATTCCTAGACTACTTCTTTGCCCTGCTAAGCAGCTTTCCTCAGCTCTTCTAAACCTGCTCTTCTCTCTTCTCAGTCCTTGATGCATCTTTCTCGTGCTGGGCATGGAGCTCCTTTTATATGCTCCAGAGCTCCGCCCCTGAAGTCTTCCAGACCTGACAGTTTGCAGTCTTCAGTCAGGTCTGGGAGAGCTCTTCTCCCCTTCCCCTCAGAAAAGAGGTGTGCTGTTATTTCTCTTGGTGCCTCCCGATTGGTGGATGAGCTCCACCAATCAAAACAGCAGGATCTCAAGCCTGGGATTCAACCCAAGCTCTGAAAAGTAAGCCTGCTACATTATTATGTTTATGTAAAATATCTGGAACCAGGATTTTGTCCACAATGGCCATGTAACAGGCCTCCCCAGCGCCATCTTCCCTGGTAATCTGCTCCTTATGTGGGGCACCCTTGGAGTCTTCTTTGATGTTCTTGTGTCCCGCCCTCTACTTTCCTGCCACGTCTTGATGGAAACTATTATGCTGATGGGGTTTTTTGTGAGCAGGAGACTGCCTATTGTATTTTGTATGTTGGGCCTTTTGCCTACATGGGCCTGACCCCTGTCTTTCTCTAGCTAGGCCTCCCCATCTAAGCCCACCAAACAGGGTTTAACTCTGAGGCTCTAGCCTTTTCTGGTGTCTTGAGGCTCGTGGCTCTCTTTCCTGCTTTATCTAGAGCCTGGCCTCCCCTAGCCCAGAGGTCTAGCCATCAGCCTGATGGCCACAGGGTCACAAGTTCAAAGCTGAAGGATAGCCTCAAACTCATACCCTCTCAGTCCAAAAATAAGTAAGTAAATAAAGAAAGTTGTACTTCAGGTGCACCAGACCTCACTGGCTTTTTTAAGATTGCACCTTCAGGCACCAGGGTCAGTGCACCCCAAAATCCTGCACCCCCACTAGCACTGGGGTTTATGTACCCCCAAAAGCCATGCCCTTGCTGGTGCCAGGGTCCCCACTCCAAAGTGGGCCCCAAACTGAGGCCTCCTCCTAATAGCCTCACCCAAACCACTGGTGTTATTCAATAATCAAAAGAAAAAAATAAGCAGTCCCATCTGTGGGCAACAACCGCCACCAAAAAAATGTAATCAAGAAAAGCAGCATGTCAGCTTACGTTCGAAAGGTTAGTGCTTCGGCTACCCACCGTTGGCTACAGTCCTTGCTGTGGTGCGGCTGCCATCTCTCCGGGGCTTCCGTAGTCCCCCTCTTCCCTCCTTTAGGCTGCTCAACAAGCTCTGGGATGCATTCTTTCCCCTTCAGCTGTCAGCCTCCCATTGCCACTCTGCCCAGGATTTTTATAGCTCTGGCCTGCCCCTTCCGGTCAGCTGACTAGCTAGCCAGGCTCAGCATTTAACCCCTTCCTTACCAACACTCTGCCCAGAAAGTTCTGGCCTTAAAGGGGTGGATCTGCCTTCTGGTGACAGGGCTAGGGTTCCCTGTTACAGGCCACTGGAAGTAGAAAGGCATTGGACAGGCAGTCTCTTGAATGGTAATGTGCACAGAGAGGGCATGTTTACAGAGATTTATGTAGCGCTATTTATTAAAAATAGTAGGGGGGTATTTAGAACTATTCATTTTATTTAGATGTGATGATTAATTGCTTTGTTAGTTATATCATATGTGATATTATGAGTGAAGGATTATAGACCATTAGGAACCTACTCAAATTATGATATCATGGAATCACAAAGTTGAGTAATGTGCACAAAATCTGTGGGGCAAAAAAAACTTACTAAAAATAAAATGCTCCCCAGTGGGAGCCAACAGTCCTCATAGCTGCTGCAGCCAGGCTACGCAGCCCACAAGCAGGGAAAGGGGAGAGGAGGGCTGCCAGCACAAAGGGGAGCAGGCACCCACCCCGCATCATAGATTGGCTGATAGGGCTGCCTGTCATGCAGTGCCACCCCTCATCAACCCATCAGCAATGAGGCGCGGGGCCGCATGACAGACAACCCTCTTAACCAATCAGTGGCAGGAAGTGAGACTACCAGGGCCCCTTGGCCAATCAAAAGCATGCGGGGAGCTTGTCGCGATAAACCCATGAAAATGGTGGCCAACCCCACGATCTGCCCTTGCAATTGGTCATCTGCCTCTTCAATTTGGGTAGGTCCCTACCTATAATCCCTCCTCTTCCAGCAGAGTTCAGACTCTAATGAGGTTCCATGTCAGCAGAGAGAAGTCTGGACTCAGTAGTATCTTTAGGATCCAAGCTTTCCTGCTTGTTTGTTATATAAAATAATATGTAACTCTATATTTGGTGACAGTTTTGGCTTTTTGTCAGTTGTGAAGATCTTTTATGGTTCTTTATAGACACACATGGACCTCTCACAGCTTATGTTTATTTTTTACGTGGCCTTCTGTTTGGTCATGCTTTTTTGCTTTTCTTAAAAAATAAATAAATAAATAAGAGTAATTTAGAATTGGTTTATATTTAGCCAGGAAGGATTCCCTGTAGCACCTTGGTATTCTAAATCAAATATCAAAGCTTACCTTTCCAACAATGACACATGCATCTGGTTCTATGAAGACATTTCTTAAGCAAAATCACCAAAACATATTATGAGTAATAAGAAAAAATAGAAAAGGCAGACCCCTGGACCTTTAGCTTATAGAAGCTAGTCAATGCTTCTGAAGAACTAGGATTTTCCACAATAAATTATTCCAGAGTATAAGAAGGAAAATATTAAAATATACAAATCAGTAGTATACTTACCAATAAATCCATTTCTTAACAGCTCCTCTCTTCTCTAGCTTAGAGGGGAAGTTCTCAATTTGAAAACATGGAAAAAAGTTTGCTAATATTTGAGTCCTTTTAAAGAAAATGTTTCTTACCAGTAGCACATTTTATATATCTTTGAAAACAGGACCAAGACAAATGACGTCATCATCTGCACTTCTGTGTTACCTGTTAGACAAGTGCCTTATATTATTTCACAAACATGAATTTCAATTCACACATGTTTTGTGATCTAGGAAAATATTATTCTCCTGTCACAGCTAGGGTGACCAAGGCAGAGACAAATAAAGTCCTAACCCAGTTTTATAAAATTTCATGGCAGAAAGCATAGTAGAACTTCTGCCTGTCAAGTTCCAATTGCCCAGGGCTGTATGGGCAAGACTCTCCCCGTATGGAAGACAGTATTTTTCATTACCTTTTTCAAGACCAACCAGTCTGAAACTTTCTCTCCTGAGCAGAGTAAGCTCCTAAAGGTAAATGACCAGCAATGTGGGGAGTATGAAGAGGCACTGAAAAGATGAAGTCATCTCTAAACAAGAATAAATAAATAAAAGAAGATTTACCATGTGTTTATAAAACCACAGACAGAGAAGTCAGGCTCTCCCATTTATTCTCTGTTGTATTACACGAACAACAGAATATCTAATGAAACTGAAAGACAACAAATGTGTTTCTACAGCATATAACTAATTGAAGAACTCACTGCTTTAGTAAGATTCAAAAGATGGTTAGACAGTTACCTCGAGTGTAAACACATACCTGGTTTAATTAGATAGAATATTTTTAAAAGAAAGGAACACTCATGCTTTGTGGCATAAAACAAATCATGATTTGTAGAGGATTAGGAAGAAACGTCTCCATTTGGCAGCTTGATCCCTGACAGACAGTTCTTAAGTTCCAATCATCTTCCCCCAAATAATCTGTTAACAGCTACTGTTGGAGACAGCATACCAGACCAGATGAGACATCTGGTATGACACAGCCCTGTATTTTTAAAGCATCATGTTGAGAGGTCTTCTAAAACTGTTCTGCAAAACACATTGATAACATTTCCTCTGGAGATTTCATCTTCAAAGTCAAGCTCAGACTCTGTTGTAATTGAGAAAGCAATGATAGTAGAATTTGACTGTCTGACCCATATGAAAAATATCATCATAGACCAGAGATTTAACAAGATTTCTGTAGGCTCTAAAATGACCAATATGGAAAGAGTAGCCTTCTTCTAGGAAACTTGTAGTTTTTTTAGAATGAAAACCGTCTTCTTCATCATCTGAAGTCTTAGAGCTTGACTGTCTCTTCCCATTACATTAAGTAACAAGTAATGTTTCAATTAAACAACGGTGCTCCAACTCTGCTAGCTAATTTTGATAGTTTTGATCTGTGGTTCAGCTGTTTGTAAATATTAGAAATACCATTAAGAACTGCCTCACAGTATAATACCTACAGCTAAAGGCAAAAAATGCTGGAATCCTATGATGTAACTTGCAGGTTCTTATGGGATCATTTGTAAGATTTGCTGGAGCTCTTATGGAACTCTGCAGATTTTTTTCAGAGCACTTTGAGAAACAAATGAAGCAAAATTCCAGCAAATTTGAGATGTCTGCAGTGCTTCTCAAGTGTCTTAGAAAAATTAAAGACAGAACTTCTTAGCTCCTTTGCTTTATCCATCAGCAATGTTTGCTCACTGCCAAAAGAATAGTAAGTTTTATTCTTCTTTCAGTCTACTCAGACAAGACAGATTTTGTTTTGGGAAGATGTTTGGCTTGTAATGTATCGTGCCCATTGAAAGTTGTTTATGTCTCCTTTCGTTTGTAAGGTTTTCCAGAGTCTTCAGTAGTGTCACAAGATATATTTCATAGCATGCTCACAGAAGAGTAAGCTTCTTAAATTACTGTGCAAGTCCCTGAAACTACATAAAAACTGCAAGGAAGTGACATACTAGTTACAATGCAGTGAGGGTTGCATTCTTATAATGCTTGCTCCATATTAAATACTGCTGCTCTGTGCGTGACTTGGCTCTCCCTCTGCAAAAATCACTACTACCCTTCTTTCTTTTCTAACCTTTTTGTCCCTTGGGAGATAAAGCAGAGAGCTGAGAGAAACGAAGAAACATTTAGATAGTATATACTTTGACTGTAAGTCAAGCTAACTTTTCAGTTCCTAAGGAAGTATGACAGGATTTTTTTATGCACATTATCATAAAGGACATTACCAAAGACTTTGCCAAAAAGTGGTTCCTACGTGAACTGGAGAAAACTATATTAATTTTCTGAACAAAAAAAAATTACCAACTTCCAAACAATTCAAGAACTACAAGAATGTATGTTTTATTCCGATATGTGTTTATATTATATGTGTTGGCTGCTTTAATTTTTTTTTTACTGAACTCTGTAGTAAACCAAATGTAAAAGCCTGCTCAAAAATCAGATAAGAAGTTCAAGAGAAGACCATATAAACTCATGGAATGACTCAACAGGAAGAAATCACAGGTACAGTCAGACTAATCAAAAATTAAGACAAGTCTTTAAACAAAAAAAAGTTGCACAAAACTCTCTCAACCACAGGTTCATTTCACTCCAACGGCCCAAAAAGATGGGATTATACTGAGTTTGCCAGAAGAGTGGCTTAAAGGTCAAAGCATCAAGTTACTACTTGGAAACACAGATTTGATTCTCTGCACATTCTCACCTTTCCCTACTTATTCTGGGGATAGAGAGAAAACTATATGAATGTGCATCTGCTTTCAGACAGCATGTTATAACCCTAAAATCTCGTTTTCTCTGTGTGGATTTGAGATATAGCCCATGGCATTTTTCATCATACATAACATTTACACTGATATCTTTTATCTAAACTTCCCTTGCCTCACTGTTGTTCAATATGCTAGTCATTCAACTGGTGGCCACTCTCTATACCAGAAACAAACAGAAATGTCAGATGTTATCGGTGTCCTAAAAACAATGAATCCTGGTATTACAACAAAAGCAGCATTGGTACAATTACTATTGTAACACTGCTTTAATTTGTGCATAGATCCTCTCATAACGCAAGTCAGAATGAAAAGTCTTCAACAGTAGATTAAAAGATGAACAATTAACATTCTAAGAAATCTTGCAGAGACACTGTATAGACTGATGTGCATTACATTTGAACAAATATTAACACTTGCATATTTAACTATATACAACTTACACAAATATACCAAAAATTAAAATTTTAGACACATTTTAAAAAGTTGGACATCTATCTCTGAATTGTATTTAGCACAGCAGATAAAAAAGGCAGATCCTGATCTGCCCAACAAAAGGGTACACAATTCTGACAGATCCCTTAGTACAGGCAGTGGGAGTAAAACTTACCCACACGATAATCACATCCTTATAGAAATTGAAAACGTATGTGAAAGTCCTGGTGGTCCTGCAAAAATATAAACTCATAAACGATTTCTTGATTCAGTGTCATCATTCATTTCTTTCATTTGAGAAATCAGAGTTTTAACAGGACATACAAAGATTGATGTTTTTTTCATAAAAGGATATTTTATGAAATAGTGAAATGTGGCATATTTCTACCTGATAAATGTGGAGACCTGTAAACTTTGAACCCATCTTGGCCTTTGTTGCTTGTGACCCTGTTTAAGTGATTTATTTTCTTTTAACAACTGCAGTCTGCAGGAGGTAGAATATACTATGTAGATCTTTAATTCTGTTGAAAATGAAATAGTTTAAACACAGAATGGCTGACATTAGAAGTCCCTGTACTAAGAAGTCATATTATCTTCATTTCAGTATCCTTTTTAAGAGAAATATTTATGATTTGAGAAAATATGTACTTTATAAAAGGAGACTAGAGCAGAACTTTGGAGCTGAGGACCATTGTGGGCCTACTATCCCTAGCTATGGGACAGTGCCTGAATGGGCTGATTTAGGGCTGTGGACCATGGAGGCCTAGGCTGTCAAGGAACTGGGCTTGCATGCTGGCATGAAACCAAGAAGTTTGCCTGGTATCTGGAGGAACGCTGCTGACATTGAATCATCCCCACAATAGGTTTATATACTAACGAACTGGAATATTTTGAGGAATTTATGTTTTGTCAGAATTTTTATGACTGGCTCTAACTAGAATGTCACCTTTAGTTAGACCCACTCATACTAACTCAACTCCCCCTGGCTCACTTCAGAGTTACCATACATTTGAAGTGTGCAGTGGAGTCTAACTTGCCCAGGGTCAGGAAATGTATAAAATGGGCTAAATTTACACTGTGTAACTCTCTTTATTTTATGTGAGGGGTGAGGATTTTTGTGGGTGATACCTTTAATTGACAAAATTGCATGGCTGGGATCCAATAAAATATATCCCCACAAAAATCCTTACCTCTCACCTATTTCCTGGACTATCATAGCTATAACATCACTTTAACTTGCACACTATTGCACCTCCACATACCTGGAGATCTCAGTCAAGTCCCTAATATTTTCTGCATACAGAAACTAGAAATTTCCTTATGATAAGAATGTCATGTGTCAGCTAGCTTCCCTGGTAACATATTGTAACACACTCCAATACATATATGCAATAATTACTTATTGCTTTTCAGGTGGAGTCTAAAGGGTTATTTGTAATTATTAGGATTGCTCTCCCCACCTCCTTTTTTGTTCCCTCTTATTGGATTATCATTAGAAAACATATCTCATTAATCAAATAATCCTACTAATGTGGACTTAACCTGTACTATTCAAATCCTCCCGAGTTTGGCAACAGATACAGCACATGCCGTTTTCTTGATGCAGGAGAAATTTTCACCAGCTTGATAGCAAACGGTAACATTATTTGTTAATTTTTGATGTATTAAAATGACATGTAACACGTTTTTCTTTTTACAGAACTCCTTTTAAGTAGTTATTGGAATGGAATTAGTACAGGTAGGTTCTGGTACCTTTACCTCATTGAAAATAGCCACTTTCTCCTCAAGAAGTTCCATTGGTGTCCACTATTTATCAACGTGAGTAAATCCTTGGAAATCTGAACCTGCAGGTCCTTTCATCAATACCATTCCTGTGCATAAAATTACTCTCAGTGTTACTGTTCCAAGTTTATGGAACTTTTGGCTTCCATAGCAACTGAAGGATCTGGAACACATCTCCAAATATACGCAATACTTTTTCTCCATTCTCCAGGCAAAGCAATTTTCATGAATAGATTCCCCATCTTTAGGCATCTTATGTTAAAGACTAAGGACTTTTGTTATGCTAATAATAATAAACGTTATGTTTGTGCAATAGTTTGAAATGTACAGTACATGGTACTAGTGGCTCTACAAGAGGGCCGCAGCAATTAATTATAATTTATGAGAAAATCTCTTACGAGGGAAAACCAGTAAGAAGCTGTACTATAGATCTGGCCTTAGGAATAAGGCCTATTGTATTTGGCCATATTAATGGAAGGAGACTGTCTTATGGTTTTGCTTTGTTCATCCTTGGTACATATAAATAATTAGATTCTAATCAACTCTTTTGATTAGTCAAACTGCAACAAACTGAGCTATTTAAGAATATTGTTAGCAGCTAAAAATACAGCAGAGAATCAAACTAAATTATCAGTCATTAATCAAAAATATATCTTGAACTCTATTTCATAGAATCATAGAATCAATGAGTTGGAAGGGACCTAGACAGATCATCTAGTCCGA
>NW_017729025.1:126280251-126324513 GCF_001723915.1 Gavialis gangeticus
TAGAGGGGGAGCAAGACCTCTCTGGACCTGTTAGTGATGCCCCTGTTGATGCAGGACAGGGTGCGGTTGGCTCTGCCTATTGCTTCGTCGCAATGGCGACTCATATTCAGTCTGGAGTCAATCCTGACTCCAAGATCCCTCTCTACCTCTGTGCTGCTGAGAGGGTCAGCCCCTAACCTATAACCATAATACTGGTTCCCTCTCCCCAGGTGCAGCACCCAGCACTTGTCCTTGTTGAACTGCATCCTGTTCAGATCTGCCCACTTCTCTAACCTATCCAGATCTGCCTGGATGTGGTCCCTGCCTGCTGGTGTATTCACTTTACCCCACAGCTTGGTGTCATCAGCGAACTTGAACAGGGTGCTCTCCACACCCTCATCCAGGTCACTAATGAAGTTGTTGAACAGCATCTTCTATTCTATCTTATTTTCTAGCATCTACAATAATTCTCTTTAATACATGTATAAAACAGCCATTAACTTCTAGGTATAAAAGGAATTTATTTAGTAAATTTGACCTTTCTTCTGTGAACAAATTTTGAATATCCCTAATGTATCTTTCAGTTAAAACTACTTGCTACATAGATTGTGCAAAAATACAGGTTATGTTGTTTAAATTTTGACACAATGTGCATGTCATGTGGTATGTTTTCATTCCTTGATTGGATGACTACTGTGCCTAGACTCAGATCCCTAGTGCAAATACTGCAGCTTACTAAATGAATGTTTGCTTCTGCAAACTTTCCAGCAGAAAATTCATTTGCCTAAGGAGAAATGGAAAAACAAATGTAGTAAAAGCAACTTTGTTTAAAAGTTCAGAATTTAAAAAAACTCTTAAAAGATGTTTGCAGTATTTTTCCAATACTATTTGTAAATGTATTTAGCAAATAGGCTGTTTCATACCACTTAGTTTTGTCTGTAAAAATCTCCAATGCTGAAGGTTTCTCCTGTACAGTTTTCAAAGGTCAAAGTTGAAAATTTCAACTTAAGATTCTATTGAGCTATAGTCGCTGTGCTTTTGTAAGTCATTCCATTATCCATAGTTATAATCTTCACTGACTTTAGAAGTAATTGCTTTGCTAAACAAAAAGGAAGTCTGATTCTAATTTGCTATCTAGATCTGCATTCTTATATTCTTTTTATAGATTTTTGAACAAGTTATCACAAGAATCTTCCTTCACTCAAACATAGTGAAAGTTTTATCTTACTTCGGATATCACAAAAATAATTTATTACAAAGGAAACAAAACCTTTTGTCTCACAGTATATTTCTTTGCGACAGCTGTGGTATTTCAACGAAAGCACAAAAGCTGTGATGGTCTGGACTGCAATCAACCATTTTTAATAGGAAATTTTTACAGACTTTTAATAAGATCTCCTAACATAATTTATGAGGAGAGGTTTTGAAGTGAAGAGGCATTGTTTGGCAAAGTGTTCTTCCTCTAATCTCAGGAAATTTAAATAATCGAGTGCTCATTTCCTCTAAAGTTGGGATTTCTCCTAAAAAAAAAAATGGTTAAGAAAAACACCTGCTACACCAGCACCAAAATAAGCTTATCCACAGTCCCAACAACATATATATTTGTAAAAGGTTTTAAAGACAAATAGTTCCATCTAAGATCTAAATTCTACTATGAATAATGATATACTGAATTTTACCCATTATAGAAGATTTTTGCTCTTTTATCTACTTATAGCAGGTACAAAATTGGAAAGTGCAATGACAGATTTTAAAAGTCTGCATGATTAGGATGGATTTGAAAGAAGCACAGAAGTGTGGATTATTTACAAACAGATTAAGAGAAAACCAGATAAGTACCAAAAGTTCACATACTTACTTACATCATTCAGATTTACAGAGACTGCAAAACTTGGCTAGGAGTATTACAAGAACAGGCTTCCTAATGAGATCTCTGATGTGTCTTGCAAGAATAGGCTCTCAAAGGATATTTTGGCATTTTCCCTTCTAGTCCCACCAAGAACTAGGAAAAACAGAGGAATGGAATGTGAACAATGGTTTTTTTATAATAAAGTTAGCCAAGAATTTCTGAACATTAAATAAGGTTTGATTGAAAGTGTTTCAGCTTTGGGTAAAGATTTGAGTCAGTCCTTTTTTATCTACAGAAGCTACCATCCACAGTTCACAGTTAAAAGTTTTCCTACTTCTGTAGGAACACCATGCAATCACCCCCACCTACAGAAAAAAAAACCCAAGGGTCTTAGAAGGAAGTATTCATCAGCTCAATGACAGAATGGCTTCAATGAAACCACACTAATTCTCCCAGGCATAGCATGTTAGGGACCTCAAAATGGCTCTTGGCAGCAAAGATAACATACTGTATTTTCTTGTATACAACACATACCTTCCCCCCCACCCCCCAAAAAAACAAAACAAAACAGCTGCTGGAAATTACAGTGTGCATTATATGTATGAAATACAGTAAGAGCAGTTTCTGCTTTACTGGGCAAAAGTGAAAGTAAAATCTGCATGCCACTCAAGGAGCGGAAAATGAGCAGACTTGGATCCCTAGCTACTCCTACTTAGTTACTTACTATAGGGGAAGATCTTTCTTCTTCATTCTGCCTTTCAAAAACAAGATACATATTTTATTCCAGGGCATGTTGCATGCAAGAAAATATGGTACTTATAGGCCTGGGATCAGGTGGAAGGAGGGAAAAGGCTGGGCTAATTTCATTGCCTGACTTCAGGCTAATAAAGCTAACTAGGTCTCTCATTTTACTCATCAGTTGTCACAGGGCTAGGAGAAAGTCATGTGCAATATACCACGACCCAAAACATTCCCCAGGCTAGCTCATTTTCATTTCCTCATTTAGCAAAGATACCCACAGACAGACTACAGAAAGAAGACTCCCAGGGTCTGGAAAAAAAGAAAGGTGTCACCACAAAACCTTTGCTGCAGAAGGGACAGCCTTGTTCTCCCGGCAAAATTATAGGGAGGATTACCCAATCCCCTCAGCCCAACCTCGCAAGCCCTCAGTCACAGGTGGAGTTCACTGACTTCTGAGAACTATTTGCCTTTCTGAAGATGACTCGTGTCATGTGTATGAGTTTGTAGGGTCTGGCCCTTGATGCAACTGTGTTTCTTCCTTTTACTGTGGCCCTGGAAGATGCAAGACATGACATCTATTTTGCTTTAGGCTCCATCTCTTACTTTTTTTCAAGCTCTGTCTACATCAGGTTTATAACAGGTGTCTATTACACATCACGCTCTGCTTTTTCACCTCCCCCTCTCCTCACCAGCTAAGTTGTAAATAATTTGGCCAGTGATGTGTGTATGTATACTAGCTTCTTCTGAAATGATTCTGGCCCTTTCTGTGTACTCTTTCTGCTCTGGTTCATATTCCCTGCTGCAGGGGGTGGGGCCTGTACACATTCCACCATGAAGATCTTCTTGATCTGCTCGCCCTTGTTAGTATTAGTAGACTGCAGAGAGCCAGCCTGTCAGGTGGCTGCATTCCACTGCAATCCTGGCAGCTTTTGCAGGGATGTCTGGCATCTTAGGGCAGACTTTTAACCCCATTCATGCCAGAATCTGTCTGAGCTGCATTCACTACATTTTTAAATTCCAGATTCATTATACAATTCACTGAAAAGTTACATTTTCCTCAATAACTGAAATATATTATTTTGCTAAACTTAAGTTATAGCAGTGCTTTAAAAATACATACAGTGAGCAGTGTTCTTGATTTACTGAAAATAACTGCAGTTCTTTAAAAATCTGTTTATCTGTAAAATATGTGGCATATACAGCAATAAATGGTAGCACAGTGTGACACAGTGAAAAGGTTTTTATCAATAGGATTTGGAACATGCATGATTTCTGTGCACACCACATTTTACAGGAAACTTTTTAGAAATGTTTCACGGAATTTCTACATGGTGTTATAGGCTCAGACAAAGAGCTCCACTGAGAACAGGTCCGGGGCAGAACTAGGGTGTCTATTTATTATCATTCACGTCTTCCACACTACTGCTACAGGCTTGATGACGCTGCTGCCAATATTCCAGCAGACATGCTGAAGCACCAGCTGCACAAAGCTGGCAGTATATCTCTACAGACCTTGGGTGTGGATTCTGTCTTCCTCAGTTTGCCCAGCATTCCCAACACAAAATTAAAATAAGTCAGCTTTCTGTAGGGAAAGTGGAATTTCACCCCAGTTTAGTAAAGTGAACTTAGAGCCACCAGGTTTGTTTTAATAAGGACTGAGAAATTTTCATAAAAGGGAATTTTCAAAATTACAAAAGTAACATCTGCTCTTTTTAAAGAACAGTTTAATTTAACTTTCCAATGCTGTCTTTTAATCTATATAGCTGTCATTGTAGGACTAATTGTAAATTACTACTTTTCCTGACTGCTGCAGGATTCTGATTCTTCCTCCCAAACCACAGAAACTTTCATTTAATGTTCAGGGCAATATTGGAACTCAGAGTTTCTTAAAGTGAATATTTTAAATTAATCTATCATGCATAAAAAAACTATTGACTTTGAATGCTATTTCATTAGCGTTTATCTCCATTTTAATGCTACATTGTTTGTAGCATCTGAGTTTGGAGTATGTTTTGCTGACAGCAGCACGTTCCTTTTGCTAAACAGCTTTTACACTTCAGGAAAGCACCCCCGGTACTGTGATCAGTAAATCACTATCATTTTGTTCATACAGCAAATAATTTGTTTAAACTTTTGAAACATAAAACAAATCCAGGCACTGTGAACTATACCTAACCTTGTTATTTTGCATTACAAAGCATTAGATCAGAAAAATGATTCACACTTTCTAGCATTAAACAATACAAAACATAGGGTTACAGTACCAACCTCAAAGCTCCCATTAAAAAGTAATCACTTTGGCTCCTTTTTCCCGGTACTGCTCAATTCCATTACTGTTTTTTTTTCCCCCGCAGAAATATGTTTTGAATTACCCTATGACTTATAGGATATGAAAAAGCTCTTTATTACTTGCTAACAACTACTCTTGCCTAGCCATAATAAGCCAGGGCATCCTTCCCTACAAATAAAGAAGCATGTTATTAAACAAGACTGGAAAGATTTTAACCCAGTTGCCAATCTCACGCTCCAAGAGTTGCCTATATGAGCTACTCCAGTGCTTATGTTCCATACCTTCATGCCGGCTCTTGGCTTCTTTGTTCCCTTCTGTCCTGTTGGTAGCACAGCTCCTCCTAGGGTCCTTCCTACTGGACAGTTTCCCCAAACCCTTTCCTCTTGAGTTTGGAGGATTCCACAGTATTTAGGTTGTTGTTGAAGATTAGGAGAACAGTTGTCCAACAGTCCTGCCCTCTCCAACCACACAGGCCTTCTGCAGAGGAAGTGATGTCCCTTCCTTCCATAAGCAAATCTGACAAACTTGCCTGTGTTCTTGCCCTTTCTGTAGACAGAAGGTATAACGGAATTTTAAGCATGTTGCAATTTTCCAAACCTCATTTTTTTTCAAGTGCAATGAAAGCCAGGAAGCAGCTTATAGTATGGTGCTACTTCCAGTAATTTAGGGGAGGATTTTCAAAAGTGATTAAGTAACTTGAGAGCACTTTGAAATTCCTACTTTGGTTGACACTTATTAGAAAGATGTTTATTAAAAGTAACAGGAGGGAAAAAGCAAAAATTGGATTTGGTTGTTTTATTCCCTTACCCCACAAATTTGTTGTACTTTAGAAAAAACTCAGGAATATCAAGTTTTGTCTCAGTTAGTTTGCTGAAGATCTCTTTTGAATAATTCAGTTATGTGAACTGGGAATTTTCTCAACCCTTAAATGACGGGGCATGCCATGAATGTTTGACAAGAGACTTTCTTGTTTTTACAGGAGTTTAAGTTAAATAGGCTTTAACACCAACTAACTAAAAACAAAATGTTTTATACAGTATGGCTAAAAATCCCCCCTCTCTCTCTCTCTCAGGTAAGGTTAATTACAAAGTTACCTGTGATGTCATGAACCTAGTAGTTCTCCAATTGTCAATAAGATAGGTAAGACCCTGACTGTAAAGTAAAAAAACAGAAAACAATTCATTATTATTGGAGTAAAGAAAAGATAAAACATTTCAGACTTCCTTTCTACATCATGAAAAATGGGTACTACAGATATAATTTTAAGATGTGCAAATATTTACAAAGGGGGGAGGGACAGACATTATTATCCTCTCCATTTTACAGATGAGGAAACTGAAACAAAGGCAGACCAAACGTCTTGCCAAAGTTCACACAACAAGTAATTTGCTCATCTAGGATTAGAACTCAAGACACTTATAACTTTAGTCCTGCAAGCTAAGCACGTCACCTCCCTACTTATTCTTCCAGAGTGCTGGGTTTAATTATTCCTGTCCTTTTCTTACCATGTTTCAGAGCCATCCGATGCAAGAAAAAATCCAATAGCTAGCTTCTGGAAAAAATACATTTCTGAGTTAGTTTTTACTATGATTAATTATTGGAATAGATTAGAAAGGGACCAGAATCAAACCCTGATCTGCTCCCCCCAGCATTTAAGGTGTTCAAGCTTTGAGGCCTGATCTGAACCAAAACTGAAATCTTTATAATGGAATGAACTAGAATAGGTCCCATGGGCCAACTGGTGGCCCATGGGCTACATGCAGCCTGTAAGGGGTAAGTTGTGACCTTCAGACTTCTGCCTACCTACACTGCTCTGGCAACAACAGTAGCTGGGGTCCCTGGGCTGTCCCTCCTTCCTCTGGCTGCCACTTCCTGTCTCTGCCTTGGGGATGCCCTAGGGAGCAGGGCTATGTGGCAAACAGTGCAGCAAGCTGAGAGTGAGTACAGGGCCATGTGTGCTGGGGTGGGGGGACAAGACACTGTATGTGGGCAATTCCACCCATGTACTGCAGCAGTAGGAGGAGTACCAGTGAGGGCATGTGCTGCAGCATTAGTAGGAATCATGCTCACACACTCACACGCTGGAGTGGGGAAGGGAGTGGGGAAGGTATTGTGCTCATGTACCACTGCATTGCAGCAGGGGTCTCATGTACCTGTGCAGCGTAGCAAGGAGTTGGGTGCCCAGTGCAGTAGTATGGAGGTGCCTATGCAGGTGTACAGTGCAACAGGAGGGTGTAGGGGAGTGTCTGTGCAACCCAGTGGCCTGTGGCTCACTTGTGAGGCCTCCAATGCCTGTAGCCCCTGGGGGCTTAGAAATTGGACACCCCTAACCTAGAACAAAATGGAAAAGCCCTGTTAACATCTGGGCTCTGGAGTGTTTCAGTACAAATATGGATCTGAACTTGAGTTTGCAGCTAATTGTCACACTCTTCTGTGTGTTAGCAAGTATTCTATAGCTCGTACAACTCATAATATCTGGGTGCACTCGACTTCCAGAACTGGTAAGTCACAAATCTGAATGCCTCTCAGAATTGCACTGTTATTTGACTGACATTGTCACACATAGGTTGTTCTTTCATTCAGGGAAAGAAATTTGTGTTCAATGGAACGTGTTGCTTTCGTAAGATTTTTTTTTAAATGTCTATGGAGCCAAATACCTACATAGTCATATAGTAGTGCTGAGCAGTAACCAATGCAGTTAAAAATACACAAACTGCCAACTGACCACAGTAACAAAGTAATAATAAGGAAAATGGCCAAATGAATCACAGGTTTATCAAGAACCAAGGCAAAATAACAGCCCGATGAAATCAAGAGGAGTTTTGTCATTGACTTTAAGGCCAGGATGTCACCCTAGGAAGGGTTAAATTGAAAGTAACTTATGGTGAAGGTATACACATTACACATAGTCCTACTACATCTGTGGGATGTTAAGCAGTGTTAAAGTTAGAACACTTTGTGGGCAGTCGTGCATTAATGGGCAGTACTATCTCTTGCTTGCTCTGCTCTGTCTTACCACTAGAGGGCTGGTGAGCAGGGACATAGCTAGCAGCTGGAACACCTGGCCTCTATCCCTGCTCTGGGGGACAGTGAGGGGGATTGGGAGCAGTGCATCTTGGGATGCTGGAAGACTGCAAACTGCAAATCCACAGAGCAGATTGAAGTTACCCTAAGACAAGTTGGGAAGTATGGCCCAGAGTTAACCCATGCCCGAAGTGGTGTAATTCTGAGATACTCAGGGGGCACTTAACATGTATTAACTAGTTTTAACGGGTAGATGTTTATATTTTAAGGGCCCTTACTTTGGTCTAAGTGTAACGTGTAATGTCAACCTCAGGCCCATAGCCTCAAAAGTGTCGAAGTCCCATTTAAAATCATTAGGATTTAAGCACCTACCTCCTATTTAGGCACCTAAATACATTTTAAGATTTGGACCTTGCTATATACTTACAGAGGTATCCTGCATACATATCCTTCAGCTTTGCAAATATGGAATTAATTTTGCACCTGTTCTGAGAAGTATTGTTTTGTCAGCTACAACTTATTATTAAACATTGAAACTACTTGAAACTGCCGTTTAAACATTGAAACTGCAGTTGCCAAAAATATATGTGCACTCAAACAGAAACAATTTGAAAAGTTATACATATAGTTAAAGGTAGTGAAAAGACAAGAAGTGAGAGAAGGAAATTGCCAAAGAGTAAAGGCCAAGAACTAGACTTTAGAGACTGTAGAGATGAGCAGTTTTGCTTAAAAGAAGATAAAGAAACCAAGCAATACTAAATGGGTACCTAAACACTTTTTTCTTTCAAGTAAAGCAGTCCAGTCTACTTACTTACCAGTGTAATTTATGCAGGAACCAGTGAATAAATATGTCAGAACGTATCTGTATTACTGCAACAACTTGACTGCATATAGAATATGTCTTAATGATATATCAAACCAAAAAGCTCATAAATCAGAGAATTGTGCTGTTACCTGCGCAATTGATAAAAACTAGGTTTTGTAGAAGAGTGACTTTCTGTCTCCACAGTCTGAGTTGTTACAATGACTAGCCGTGACTGTCTGAAATCTGTTGCCTTTTCAGTTATATTGCAGAGAATTCAAAATTAAGTCATGCTATTCATAGGCTTTGGTTTTTGCTGGTGGGTTTGTTTTTTTGTTTTTGGGAGGGGGGGTTGTGTTCCTGCACAAAACCTCACACAACCCCAGAAAAGTCAGTGTTCTTCAACCTGGCTCACCCAATGTGGCTCGTGGGTGCTCAGCAACCGCTGATTTTTTCCACTCCGTGCTTGAGCACCAGAGTATCCAGAGTCAGCACTGTGATGCGACTGACAAAATATTCTTCAAGTAGCTGCTATTAATCTATTAAAATGGAAAAGAGGACACCTAAATTTGTACCCTGTAATTTGTTCAACCTGACTGCATGAGTTCCAATTTATATCCAAAAACCTCCTCACTGTACCTATTTGAAGTTTGGAAGGGTGGGCACAAGCCTCCAAAATGTAGGGCTCCCTCCCTCAGAGGCAAAAAGGGCCAAAGAACCCAAAAATAAATGAATGACTTGAAAAAACGAGGGTGGAAGTTGCAGATACAAAATGTAAGGAGCCCACTGAGCAGAAAACCCCAGCCTAAGGGCCTCCAAACCAAAGACAAGTATCAGACCTTGAGGTAGACCAAGGCAACGATGGGAAGATATCATAAAAATGGATCTGGATGGGATAGGCAAAGATGCCACAAGGTAAAAGGAGATTGCATATGACAAGAGATGGAAGGTTGTAGTTAAGGTGGTTACAGACCCCCTGAAGCCTGTGACACCAGGGGAAGAGCCCAGAGAGAAGACAGGGAAGATTTGCACCTTATAGGCTAATTATATCAGATATACAACATTGGCTTTTGTGAGCAGCAGGCTTATGCTACATCTCTCTGATGTAGTTACCATATTCACGGTATATAAGTTGATGTCTGAAACCAAAATATTTACCCTTAAATTTCCACCTCGACTTATGCACTATGTCAATACTTTGAAATAAAAACATATTGTGTTTCAAAATTCGTTTGTCTTCAGCCAGACCCTGCACCCTGCCATACCCAGCCCACAGAGAGGCGGCGTGCTGGTGTCTGGGAGTTTCTCTGGCACTGACTGAGGTCAGGCCAGGCTCCTGCCTCCACCTTGCCTGATACCCCAGAGCCAGGCTGGGCACCCAAACCCTGCATCCATCGAGTCTGGCCCAGGGACACTTACCCACAGCCCAGTGGCTGCCCTGTGGGTAGATCTTGGCCAGCCACCACCTGATGGCGCAGAAGCCACAGTACTGCTGCCCGCTGCCAACAGCACCAGGGCACAGAGTGGCAGCAGCACTTGCCAGGAGCCACTCGCAGCCCCCAGTGCTGAGCTCCGCTGCTGCCCACCCAGCTGTGGCTGCAGCTTACAGGCTCTGGCCACAGTGGCCATCACTGACCTACATTTATAAAGCACTGGGATGAGGTAACAACTGAGTTCATGCACCTGATGCCTCCCCTGGAGGTGGCTGTGGTGAGGCGGAGTTGACTTATACACCAGATCTACAAAAATCCTAACTTTTTTTATAAGAAATATGGGGTCAACTTATATGTCACATAGACTTGTACACTGTAAAATATGGTAGTCTATAAGGCGCAAGTCTCCTCTGCCTTCTACCTGAAACAGGCCAAGGGTGGATCCGGGGGGGAGGGGGTGTGCAATGGTGCAGTTAAACCCCTCATTGATCCCTACTCCACTGAAATTTTAAAACCAACTACCCAGTAGCTGCATTTCTATTCAGGCAGCAGCTGAGACAGTCAACTGACTTCATGGATAATGATCGTCCCTCTGATTCCTGCTAATCTCTCTCCACTCCTTAGGTATTAACAACCCTCTCTCCTTTTGAAGAGTCTTGATGTTGAACTATTCAAACAATCCTTGCCTCTGCAATGTTGCTGTTACCATTCCTGGAAGTGACTCTCTTCTATCTCACAGTCTTATAAGCTGTTTTTAGCTCTAGCTAAACACCTTCACTCAGGTGCAGGATCAGGCATGGGAGTATAAACTCAGATGTAGAAATAACTCCTAATGAAGCACTGGAGGCTCAGGAAGGCTAGATCTTATTTTACAAATCTTAATGAGAGTAATGACTGTGGAACTAAAGACTATTTTTTACTGCATTTGCCTAGTGTGTTGAGGGGGTTTCAATGGTGTATAGGCCCTAGCACATTCATGTGCATGCCAGTAGTTCTAGTAGTTTTTGCTTTGATCTCAGACTGACTCAGATACTGCTAAACCCCCATAGCAGATTAGCAAAACTTCTAATTTCTCTTCAGCATTGCTAGGTCTTAAATATGAAATTATCAGATTGGAAGCTCAAAATGATTGTATTTGCTGAAAAACTATCATACACTGAAAAATATGCAAATAAGTACACAAATAACTATGCAAAAAGGTCATTGCCTTATTTACTATATATTGCTCACTGCACGCTTCCAAGTGAGAATTCGGTCATCTCAGTTGAAGCATTTATTTCTAGGCAAGCAGTCAAACATAGGCACTCACACCTCATGATCAAGGACTGTATTAAAATGGGGCTGAGTCAAATGTACTGGTACTACAGGAAGTCAGAAAAGGATGAGGGGAAAGAGTAGGATTACCATACATCTGGGTTTTCCTGGACACATCCTCTTCTTTGGCCCCCTGTCCCAATGTTCAGGCAGTTTTTAAAATGAAAGTAAATGTCTGGGTTTTTGCTTTGCCTCCTTTTTTCCCAGCAGCTTGGATGCTTGGGGCTGGGAGCAGCAGGCGAAGTGATTTACTGTTGGGGTTCACATGCTCTGCGTGCGGGCCCCAGCAAGTAAGAGAGAGAGAGAAAGAGAGAGAGTATGGACACGCGCACAGAAGCTGCTTGGGCAGCAGGGTTGGAGGGAAAGGGGGCTCTGTATTGGGAGTAAGGAGCACCGACAGGGCTGTGGGGCAGGGTGCTGCAGATTAGGAGTAAGGGACACTAGCAGCGCTCCCCAGCCCCCAATCATATAACACCACTCCCCTCTCTTGCCCACCGGTGTCCTCTTTTTTAATCTCGGAAATATGGTAATCCTAGAGAAGGAGATGGTGGACCGCATATGGTAGAAAAGGGACTGGAAAAGATTTTTCATAGGCAAGCCCTCCAAAGAGAACAACGAGGACAACGGTGAGAACAGCAACAAAGGCGAGGACGAACATGATGACAAGTGAAAGCGCTGGAATGGTGATGGGTGTGTGGCAAACTGCAAGAGGACTAAAATACTTTAACTGTCAAAGTTAGTTTTTACTTATCAAGTAAACCACAGTGTATATATCTGTGTGTGTGTGTGTCTACACACACACACAAATAGATATATACATACATATACATACACAAAGGAAAAGACAGCAAACCAAAAGTAGGTTAAGGCTCTCTGAGACTACCTTGGGTTTTGCACATTGCTGCATCAATGAGCTGCCTCAAAAATTATGGAGCATTTTGAGCACTTTCTCTAGGCCGGACCACCGTGCAAGGGTAAGGTAGAAAAGACAGCCCAACTACGATAACTGCTGTACACCTGGCAACCCAGACGGGAGAACAAGGGGTGCCGCGTGCTGACGTGATGCACCAACGACGTGAGGGGACGTCGTGGCATCATTCCAGCGCGCGGCGCCTCAGGCAGGGGGAGGCCCCAGCACACCCCAGCCCTTGCAGGAGTGGACAACACGCATGCGCCCATAGGCGCCGAGCAGGGTCGCTCGCGCGCGGTACCTAGCGTCATAACAGCCCCCCCACCCTTCCGTGCCCCGGAAGCGGAAACGAGGTGTGCAGCTGACCGGAAGCGACACGCTCTTTCCGGTGAGGGCGGTGTGCTCGGGCCAGGCGGTGAAGCCGGCGGTGGCCGCCACCATGAGCGTCCCGGCCTTCATCGATATCACCGAGGAGGATCAGGTCAGGGGCGTGGCCGGCTCCGGAGAGACGCGAGCGTCCGGCGGGGGGGAGTGGCGGCGGCCGAGGCGGAGGGGACGCGGGAGGGCCGGCAGGGGGCAGCTGCTCCGTGCCTCCCGCCCCCGCCTCGCGCACTGGGGGGAGGGGGCTGGGCTCGAGGGCGGTTCAGCTGCCCTAGCGGCCGCGCGTGCGGGGGCGGACGACCCCTAAGCTCAGCATCAGCCTCATAGAAGCGGGGCGGGCGAGTGTCTTAGTCACCTGCTCTTGAAAATTTCCGCGGGTGGTGATTTCAGTTTCCCTGGGTAGCCTGTGCTAATGCTTAATCGTCCTCATAGGATGTTTCTCCTAATCTCCAACCTGAATTTCCTCAGTTGCAGCTTGAGGCCATTGCTTGTAGTCCCGTCCTCTGCAACCACAGAGAGTCCACCTCCATCTCTTATAATCCCTTTTCACACATTTGACAACTGTTATCAACCCCCCACTTACTTCCTTTCCCCTCTTCTCTTATCCAAACTAAATAACCCTAGTTCTTTAAGCCTTCCCTCATGAGTCTGGTTTCCCAGGCCTCTAGACATTTTTGGCCCTCTCCACAGGACTTCGTCTAATCTGTCCACAACTCTCTTGAAGTATGGGGCCGAAAATTGGCCTCGCTATTGCCAAATAGCACAGAAAAATCTCTTCCATTGATTTGCCAATGACAGCCCTGTTAATAAGTTTATGGAGGTCACCAGATTTTTAATTTACCTTGCTAATTTTTTAAAAAACTCCAAACTGCTTTCATTAGGATTTTACAGAAAGTTCAGTTGGTCTAATAAAAGGTATCATTTTGGAACCAAGAGTTCTAGGTTTTTGCATTTCTTACAGAAAATTAAGGAATTACTTACCAGTAACTAATTTTCTTTAGTATATATTGTCCACATACTTTTCTCACTGACACATACCCACACAGAGAATGAAAATGTAAACAATTAGGCTTTTTTCTAATGAAGTTGGTGTCATAGGGCTTTTATTACTAGTATGAACTGTTTGCATTTGTTTCTTCCTTTAAAAGGCAGCAGAACTTCGAGCTTACCTAAAATCGAAAGGTGCTGAGATTTCTGAAGAGAATTCTGAAGGTGGACTTCATATTGACTTGGCTCAGATTATTGAAGCCTGTGATGTATGTCTGAAAGATGATGATAAAGGTTTGTGTCTTTAGAAGTCTGGGTGTGGACATTTTTTGGCAAGCATATTCAGGAACATTATGATGAAGTACAGAGCTTGTGATACACCCAATATTTCCATGGTAGGCTTACAGGGCAGATGGACCGAGAGTAAGTGTACTCAAACAATAGACCAGTGTGAACTAGGATGGCATTTTCAGTGTTGGTCTAGCTGTTTCTATTTGAAAATTGCATAGAACTCATATTTACCTAAATGGGAACGAAGCTAGGGCAATGCTGGATTTTTTTTTTAATCCCACCCTAAATTTTTAAAGGGACCAAGCTATGTAAGAACATCAAGGTTTTTTCATAAAATGAAAGAAACCCATTAGGAACTTCAAAATTTCTGTGTACTAAAGGTGTTTGCCTACGGTGAAAAGGATGCAATAGCACACTGACCCTGTCCTTGGCTAGTAGTAATTCAAAAATAGATTGTGTGGCCATCTGAGGCAGTGTTTAGTCTTTTTAGTCTATGGTATAGTGGTCTGTGGGAGTTGAGCTAATCTTAGCCCTCCTCCTCTTTAAATCTGCATAATGAATGCGCAGGAGAAGCCAAAATAAGTCATTGGTACTAACAACATCTCAGATAACTTTTGGCAAGTTTTGGACACTTGTTCCACGGCCTTCACTGCATAAAACATGTACATGAACTGGTTATATTCAGTAGAGGATCAGCATATACGTTACTTTCTGCAGATAACATTTTATTCACCAGAGCCTGCCATGCCAGTTATAGTGAAGCTAAGGAGGACTTGAGGGGGTACCCAATTATCCTCAGAGAGGACACGCTAGATATGCTACTCTCCATTTTTGTCATTCTCCATTTTATCCTGCTGTCATTGATCCCTAAATGGATCTTCACCCTTCCAAACATAGGATTTTATTCAATATTGGCTGTAGATTTGTTACATCTAAATGACATCCACATATGAAGAATTAGTCAGAATTAAGCACACTCTAAAGTTAGATTAGCCTGATAAATGGGAGTGCTCCAGCAATTCTTACTAGACATCAGTGGATTTGAAATTAAGAATAGTGAGAATAGGTTGGGTCAGGGATATTGGCTCTTGGTTGTTCCATCATGTATGTAGTTTTGACACACAACTGTCACCACAATTTAATGTGAATTCACACCTTCATTGCCAGTCTTGGTCTTTCTACAACCCTCACCACCATGAAGTCTGAGGGCCTCTCCAGACTTACACAAAATAACATTTTTCACAGGCAGCTAACTTTATCTCCTCTCAGGGTAGAGTTTTTTAGCAGTTTTTAAAAATAAGCATGTACTTACTGATACTTGTTTCTGTCAGACTGTGTTCCACTGTCCGGGACTGACTCCAGAGAAAGCTCTGTGTCCTGGAAATCAGATGGACTCTTATGATATAAGGTTCCATTGGGTTTGGTAAGCAGGCATTGACCAGCTCCTCATCCACAAGTTAAGGCAGTCTTGATAAGTTACTGAGTGCTCTTAAGATAGGGACAGAGGCCTTGAAATGTACGCTGGCTTCCTTTGAATCAAAAGTGGGGCATCAGTTAATGTCACAGATCAAGTTCTCTTCTCTCCATATGCGTGGTAATTGTGGATCTAGGTTGAGAAGTATTTGAGGTTAGTTTTAGGGCAGGGGTTTTCAACCTTTTTGAATCAGTGTACCCCTGGCAGCTGGATGCGGATCAGCCTACCCCCAGCAGCAGAACATGGAGCAAGTGGGGAGAGATAAGGTAGGGGGTGGCAGGCAGCTGAACGTGGAGCTTACCCTTGCATCCAGCCAGGCGGGCAGCACCTGCCCGGCAACACAAGATGGTGCATGGCGGCTCTCTGTCCCTGCCTGCCTGCATGTACCCCCTAGGGTAGGGGTGGGCAAAATGCAGCCTGCCAACCCAGTCTATTCAGCCTGCGGGACCCCTAAAAATTTAGAAAATGAATAGTTATCTGCCCCTCGCTACCTGTCATGTGGCCCTCGATGGCTTGCCAAAACTCAGTAAGCGGCCCTCCACCCCAAATAATTGCCCACCCCTGCCCTACGGCCTTCTCAAGTACCCCCTAGTTGACAACCCCAGTTTTAGGGGATTGGTTTGCCATTTACTATTTAATTTTTTGAATCTGTTTTTATTATAAATCTCCCTGAGCCTTTTTTGTGTAGAGCACCATATAAATCAAATAAAGTAAATCATGTTTTGGCAGAGAACTGGGTGACCTTGAGCTGCTGTCATTGGTGGTGCTTAAACAACAATTTAAATTTTATATGATGGTATGCTTTGCAGTGGAAACACTGGTGTCTCTCCCCATTTGATGTTCAGTCTAATAAATAGCTGAATTTATTTATTTATTTTTAAATCCTTTCCTGGATTTGCACTCTTATTGTATGTCTTGCTAAAACAAAGCAAGCATTAATGGCAGGAGCACTTCTTCAGCAATAAAGGATTAATTGTCTCTTAATTATGATTGTTGTTTGCAGTATTAAATTGATGCCTGCTTTTTTGTCTCTTGCGTGTAGATGTTGAGAGTGTTATGAACAGTGTGGTATCTCTGCTGCTTATCCTGGAGCTTGACAAACAGGAAGCTTTGATTGAAAGTCTTTGTGAGAAGTTGGTGAAATTTCGCGAAGGCGAGCGTCCATGTCTCAGGCTGCAGTTGTAAGTAACTCTGTGAAGCCAGTAGAACAAAATATTTTACAAAATAATCATTTTTTAAGAGACTCATGTTTTGGTGTCTGTTATGCTTAAAAGATTAGGTGGAGAAATTGTGGGACCTGGCTTCTGTTGAGTATGTGAGGGGCAATGTCAATTTATGCCTCCTTCTTCCCCTCTGTAAAAATGAGAGCTCTCTGTTTAATTCCCTGGGCTGTTGTGTAGCTAACTTAATCACCGTATATAGAGTGCTTCCAGATCCTTTGACGGAGGGCACTCTGAAACTGACCTCTTAAAATCTGCCATAGAATTGAAATGGTGATGCTTGTACAATGATTTAAATTTTATATGATAGTATTCTTGTCTGTGCAGACCATTCATTAACACTTAGCCATACTCACTAGACTTAAATGATTCTTGTTCTTTATAATTTAGACTGAGCAATCTCTTTCATGGTATGGATAAGAACACTCCTGTGAGATATACAGTCTACTGCAGCCTTCTTAAAGTGGCCTCATCATGTGGTGCCATTCAGTACATTCCAACTGAACTAGATCAGGTAATGAATTGGTTGTCACTAGTTATTTTCTATTAAACATGCCTCCTCTCTTGTGAAAAGGTATCTAGAAGTAATACACAGTGGTTCGGCTGCTGAAAGATGCCAAGCCCTATTGGAATAAAAGGCAAATTTTGTAGCGTAGGTGTCTAATCTTGTAAAAGTTCTTTATAATCTATGTGTGTGTGTGGGTTATAATCCCCTTACGTAAAATACCTCACAGGATCTGCCTGTTGCTTTGTTGGGTTGGGATGGAGGGTGAAAGCTGGAGCAGCATTAGGGCATCGCTTCTCTGTTCTTTGCTTTGGTGGCAGAGGTCAGTATATCTATCCCTTCCTCTTAAGAAGACAAAGCACAGATTTGGAGACTTCAGCTCACAGCAGTTCTAATTCTGGGCATTAGGATAAATATCCAACCAAGATCTGTAGGTTAGGTCCTTTCCATCCTTTTTTTCCTCCTGCTAAACATCTTGAAGTGAAGCGGGCAGTATTTTCAATTCTAAGAGGTATTTCTCAAAGGGAAGCAACACATCTTTATAAATTGTTTTCTATACAGGTTCGAAAATGGATTTCTGATTGGAAACTCAGCACAGAAAAAAAGCATACGCTTCTAAGACTGCTATATGATGTACTGGTGGACTGCAAGAAAAGGTATATGGAGTTAAGGATACAGACTAAAAATTTTCAATAGGTTTAAATTGTTACATTGTGTAAGGTTTGAAGCAAATATTTAACTAATGCACTGGGCATATTTTTACAACATCTCAAATAACTATTTTAAGAACTCTTTTTAAGTTAAATGATTTTCTCCAAGGAGAGGATGGTGGTAAAGTCGTAGTGGATTGGTTGTGAGCCATAAACATAAAAAAAGTAAAACTTTTGTTTTTCTTCTTGAAATGATATAAACGTTAATCCTCAAGCTGTATAACATTATGCCAAGTTTATTATTTAATGGAGCTTTGATGTTTTAGTGCGTGGCAGTGCTATCTCTGTTGTTTAATGGTACTGGGGGTCTATCAATCAAAGCTAGCACAATCAGCCTCTTATATAAACATTACCTTTAAGACAAAGCTTTGCCTTAAACATACAAATTAATGTTAATAAAATGGCTGCTGAGCTATTTTAAAATATGGTCCTGGATCATAAGCAGAATCACTGATATAATGAACTTGGCAAATGAAAATTCTATGTGATTCTGTACATAAGTTTGTTAGCAAATTAATTTTAGTGTTAATTGACAGTAGTTCTTGGTAGTGGGTAAGCCAGCTCAGTTCTTCAGGGGTATTGAATAATAAGTGATATACAAGAGACAAACCCTCAGACTTTTGTCACTAATATTTAAATAAGGAACAGTCTTCCTGTTTTCCAGTCTGGTTTTAACACTTCATTGTTGCATTTAGATGCACATGGGCATATTACCTCTCCATCCTGCTGGGGAGCACTGCAGTAAGGGATAGCTTGCCTGCTCAGCACTAAACACCAAGGTGGATGCAGTGCTGCTCTAGATGTGCCAATATACAGTTTCTTATCTTTTTAACCATTAACAATAGGATGAATTTGCCCTGATGACAGCTATTAGATGGTAAAAATAATGGAAATTAGCAAAAGACTCACTCCTACAGTGGATACTATCCACTATGAATTTTTTGTGAAAGCACTGAGTTCATATTCTTTTACAGTTCTGCTCTGTAAATACTTCTCTTTCTGCCAGCTGAATTGGAATCCTTGTATCATTTAAATAATTAACCATTTTCTAGCTTTGCTGCTTATCAAATCCTCATATAGCATGGCATGGCATAACTTTTCTGTTTTAATTTTGGGGAAGGAGAAGAACCAAAACCCTTAAGCTATAGGCATTGTAGATATTGAAAGGACCTTTTTTATTTACTAGTTGTCAGTTGAATTCTTAAGTTAAGCATAACAAAAAATCATTCGCAAACTCTGTGATATATTAGTCCTGTCGTAAGGGTCTTGCCATCTGTAGCAGTGCAGAGTTTGCAGTGGACTGGGCAATTTTTCAGAGCATCTTGCTTCTCCGTAGGGGAAAGAAAACAAGGCATGACCCTTGCACCTTTGACCTGGTTCATTCTCCTGGATCAATGGGCACTATCTGCACTACTCTGGGAAACTCACAGCAGCATTCCAGCCTTAGCACTTAGGAATGTCACTAGATCTAGCTGTATGGGAAGATAGATGGGAATGGAGAAAATAAGTGATAAAATCATACTTAAATTATTCTGCCTAGTTACAAGGAAGGGAATGAAGAAGCCAGTGCCTCAAAGAACCACAGATTTTTAATTCCAACTTTTCTTCCTAAGAGATGAGAAGTTGTAAGAGAGATTGATATATACAAGTAATATATAGCTGTAGACTACACCGTCAAGTTCAGGTGGCTCCTGAAGACTTCCTTGGAGTCTCAGAACAGCAGAGACTTCCTGTGCCTGAAGAAGGGTGATTGCGCCCAAAAGCTTGCTAAGAACTTTCCAGCTACTCAGTTGGTCTGATAAAAGATATCAAATCTACTCAAAGAGTCTTGCCTGCCTGTGGCTCCTGAAAGTTACTTTACAGATGTTAAACGTGCATGTTCCTTTTTCCCCACAATAAGTTTTTGTTTTTTTTTTTAATGAAAACTATTTAGCTACTTTCTTATGAAAAGTTCCTTTTCCTAATATTCAGAAAGCATCTTGGCTGCCTCAGAAAATGTTGACTTTCTGTAATGAATTGAAAAAACATCTGTAGATACCTGAAAGGCGTGTTTCGGAGATCTGTGTGAATTAGACTGTTTTTCCTGTTACTGGCTTTGCTTCTCATGCCACATTTTGGGGAGGTTCTGCAGTGCTGCTTTGTACCTTGCCTGCCTCTGTACTTTGCATTTTTCTAGCTTTGGCAGGATATAACTGTAAGGCATCTTTTGACCATAGAATCACAGAGTTGGAAGGGACCTGAAGAGTCAGCTAGTCCAATTTCCACAAATGCTGGATATGCTGTTCCTCCCAAACCATCCCAAACAGATGCTTATCCAGCCTCTCAGATTCCACAACTTCCATGGGCAGCTTGTTCAATTGTTCTACTATTCTTAAAGTTAGGAAGTCTTTTTTATTATTAATATTCTGAAATTTGATTTAAAATTTGCTTGACTGCAGTTTAAACCCATTGCTTTGTGTCTTGCCCTCTCTGGGAAGAGAGAGCAGTTCTTTTTCCCTCTTCTTTCAAATACTTGAGAACCGCTGTGATTCTTCTGCTGTGATTCCTTAATCTCCTTTTCTCCAAATTAAGTATACCTCATTCTCTTACCCTCCTCATATAGCGTGCATACTAACCCTTTATTATCATTGTCACTTGCCTCTGGATGCGCTCTAGTTTCTCTATATCCAAAAATGCAGAGTGCAATTGTGCACAGTTCTTGGTGTTGGTTAGGTCTTAGCTGGAGTATATTGGTACTATTATCTACCATATCTTACATACAGTACTCCTGTAAATGCAGCCCAAAACTACATTTCCTTTTTTGGTGACTATATCTTATTACTGGCTCTTGCACATCTATGATCCACATAACCCTCAGATCTTTCTTGGCAGCACTTTGCCTAGCCAGTTATCCTCTGTTTTGTTGTTGGTTGCTCAGTTCTCCAGTTTATCAAGATCCTTTTGATTTCTGTTCCTGTACTCCAGTGTTTGCAACTTCTTCCCATTGGAAAGAACTCAGCATAGGTACAGTTCTTGCAAGATCACTAGCTGTATTCTTTCCCCTCTCCTTCTGCCCTCCCAACAAATATTTAAAAATGTGAAGTGACTTATGATCTCCATATCCTAGTTAAATCCCTGTATATTGTTTCCCTAACTTCTCTTCTATTCCTGCTCCCCCTCCCCCCCTCCTTTCTTGTCCTCATTGGGTTTTGATCTAGTTCGGTATTTGGATGCAGATGTGGAAGTGGTGCTTTTCGAACAAGGTGGCTCATGCAAATAAATACAAGTCTTCATGATACAGGGTATAATAGAAAGCTTTTGTAAAGTACTAACATATATATCACCATCAACCTCCAGCAACAAAATTTGCATCACTGAAACTGAATTAAGCATCTGATACTGAGATGTATGAAAATTGGAGGGGAAGGAGTTTAAGAGTAATTACCCTTTTGAACTCTGGCCTTTCTTAGAAATGCAAGTGGGAAATCCCGTATTTTCTACAAAAGGAGTTAGAAATATTTTCCTCAAAATGTTTGAAATTTGTGTTGTAAACTACTTTAGAAAGATGCATCTTCCTGCAAACTTAAATTTGGTAGCATATCGGATGCACTGAAAAATTATACTAAATATGAAAACTTTCTCAGTACACTATACCTTGTGACTGTTCACTCATATAATTTGATTTATTAGATTTAATTTGATCTTGGTCACCACGTTTTTCACAAAGTGCTGTAGAGTGCTGTGTTGAAAATATATCAGTGCATTGTAGAAATTGTTAGGGAAGTGGGCAGCCTTGCCAGCTGGGAAGAACACATCTGTAGCTTTTGGTGGCTTAGGAGGTGAGAGAAACTGCTTGGTCTAAGTTCACTGGCTGAAAGTGTCTAATCAAATGATGAGTAATAAAATAGTCTGCACTGATGTTTAGAGTGCTGTCACTGAGCTAAACAAGTATCATCTCACTGGAGTGCAGGGAGCAGGTTACCCTCCACACCTGTTGTTTGAAACTGGCTACAGAACATAAACCTTATCTTACACACTTGTTCATTGAGTCTTCTTTGTAGGCTGCAATGGCATTAGGGTATTGCAGACACTTTGTAGTTTGTGCATCTCCATTATCACCTGGTGGAATAGTGTTATAGAAGCATCAGTAGATTGTCACAGAGTTCTGTGTTGCTTTTCACTTTATTTGTAAAGAATTTTCTTTTAGAAGCTGTCCTTGCAGAGTATAGTTGAGTAATTTCTAGGGCTGAACTGATGAAGATTTTCTTGGCTGATACCAATGGCTGGTTATTAACCAGCCATATCAGCTGATACCAATCCAATAACTGATTTATAAGAACGCAGCCAGGCAGCATGAAGAGCAGCTCCCTGCAGGTAAGTCTGTGGAGGGGAAGGGGCATGGGGGAGAGAAGGGGTAAGGGGGTGCAGATCAAGGCCCCCCTAGTGAGGGAAGGAGTAGGGCTGGGGCTTTGGGAGCTGCCCAGCCAGGGTAGTGCATGGGACCTGGGCTGGGGTGGGGGTAGCCATAGGCGGCTTATCCAGGGGATCAGCGTCCTGGTGCTTAAAAATGGTATCCAGGATATTTAAATGAAAGCTCTTTGAGCTTTAGTACAAGCACCACTGCCACTATTTTTGAGTGCAGGGACACTTAGCTGGAGCTGAGCGGGCCAAGGGCAGATGCGAGCTGCCCACTGTGGGCTTGGAGCTCTCCACCCTGCTGCCTTTGCCCCAGGAACCCCGTGCCAGCTGCGCACCCCCTGCCTGCCTGGCAGCAGGAGGCACAACTTGCTGCCCCCACTGCTGCCGGGTGGGCAGGGGGTGTGCAGCCAGTGTGGGGCTCCCAAGGGAAAGGCAGCAGAGCGGAGAATCCGAAGCCCACAGTAAGCCACCTGCATCCACCCTGCACACAAATTGGAGCACCCATGCCCTGCCATGCCTCCCCTGGGGGTTGTGCACAGCAGCAGGGAGCTGCCCCCTCTCTCCCCACCCCAACCCCTTGCACCCTCTGGACAAGCTGCCTGTGGCTCCATCCTGCTCCCTGCCCTGGGTCCCATTCACTACCCTGGTTGGGCAGCCTCCCTGCCCCACTTGCTCACCTTGTGAGCCTCAATCTGACTCTCCTTTCCCCCCACCCTTGCCCTTTCTCCACCTGATGCCCCTTTCCCTCTACAGACTTACCTACAGGCCACTGCTCTCCACACTGCCAGGCTGCATTCCCAGCTACATGCATGCATATGGCTGCGTACATGCACATGGTGTGTGGGGGCCCCAGCCAGAAGGCATATTATATTTGTCAGTGACATTATCAGGTACACTAGCCAAAAAAAGCTGATTAATGTTAATTTTACTTTTATTGGTGCCAATCCAATACGCAGTCAATATATCAGTGCACCTCCTAGTTATTTCTGATTTTGTGAATCACCACCAGTAGTGAAGATACAAGGAACTAGGATTAAATCATGTGACAAAACAGACTCTGGCTCCCCCTTCCAGTGTGTTTGCTCTTTTTAGTTTTACAGAAGCAAAAAAAAAAAAGTAAGAGCTTAATTTTGTCACAAAAAGCAGCAGCTGGTGCTCTGAATGTCCTTGGAGAACAGATATGTTAAATAAGATGGTTCTGATTGTATGTGGTTACTTTTCTGACTGCAAATGCTTTTTAAGATGTGCCATTTTGCATTTTGAAATAAACTCATCAGCACTACTTATTTGGCAGTGATTAGATCCAGATGTGCGTAAGGAGTGTTCTAATGAATCCTATAAAGCTGTTTCCAGCTAGGAAAGCTTTCCATAACTGGCAGGTAATTTATCAATTTAAGAGAATGAAATGAAGGGCAAAGATAAACATTTTGTAAATCCAAAATTGAATGAATACAGTTAGCTAATTTGCCCCCTCAACTTCAGTGCAATTAAAATTGATCATCCACATCCTTCAAGAATAATTTCATTTGAAATATAACTTCATAATGGAGTTGTTTTAAATATCTGAGTAGCTTGTTATAATTATTTTTCAGACTTCCTGAAGTAACACCTTTTCCCCCCCTCCCTTGTAGTGATACTGCAGCAAAAGTAATGGTGGAACTATTGGGAAGTTACACAGAGGATAATGCCTCCCAGGCTAGAGTTGATGCTCACAGGTAATATGAAACTTTTGGGTTTTCTTAAAGATGACTTGTAATTCAACAGTTGCATTATTGTATGCTGAACACAATGAGTATCGATCAGTTAGTCACCCAGCTGATTCTTAGATGTAAAATCTTTGTTAATCCCTGCCACCCTACTCTTCCCTACCCTCCCCTGCCCCCCAAAATTATGTGCTTCTATTGCTCTGAATTTTTGAACTTCTTGGGTGTTCTGTTGTTGCTGCTTTCTGGCATTCACAGAACTAAAGTGAGATTTTTGAGCTAGCCTTTGTTGGAAGGGATGATCAGGTCAGTGCATACGTATGGGTGAGGAAGGCTACTTTATTATGATATATTTTTACACTGGTTACTTTATATCAAATTCTATTTCAAAATGCAGTATATAGCTTGATAAAAAGCCACTCTTCTGAGTGTCTTTCCACTCCCAACAGACTCAGCTGTTAAGGTTTGTGGTATACAGGGTCTTCATAAAGTCCTTGTGCACTTTTAAACTTTAATACCTTAGGTTGTGCACAAGGACTTTATGAAGACCCTGTATAAGGATATTAAGTTATAATAGCTTTGGAGAAAAAGCAAGCAAATATGCATTTACTCTAGGTGCTGTATAACTAAAAGCTTTGGTCATACATGCGCAAGTTCACTATTACCTTCTCTGTACAGGATGGTTTGGAATAAGATTGCTTCATGTAATTCTGTCGTAACATACATAAAGGGACTACATTAAGGTCACAAGCCTTGATTTTGGAATCTCTTGTGTCTGAATATACAACTTTGATATTCTTTTAAAGTAGTACTTTTAATGCAACTTCCTCTGTACATTTGAAAGTACATTCTGTGTTACCTTATTTTAAAATGGGTGAATGTTTTCTGCCTGGCAGCTAAGATAGGGATGTGAGACTTTGCTCAGTAATTAAGGCTGTAAAGTGAACAGAACTAACAAGTTAGTGGACGAGTTGTTTCCATTCAAGTACATCTTTCCCTTGGTCAATATGGAATCACATGCTCTATTACAAAGCTGTTGCTCTGCTCCTACCACAGTGCTCAGTGGAAGCTAGGAATATGTTCAATTCATTTAGCACATTTGGAGATTATAGCTGCATCTGACAAGCCCTATTAAGCAAGTACAGATGGTGATTTTTTTTCACAGGATTGTCTGCATAGGGACACACAGGAAGGGTAAGACAAGTTAACTAGAGATGTAAAGTCAATGTGCATAAGCTAAATCCTTGAGGATTAAGCTTCAGCAATCTAAAGCCATTTTATTCTTAAATGAGAACATCCACGTAGGGTTTAACGCATGATGTTGTGTTTATGGAAACTGAAAGTTCTTTGAAGCGAAGACTTGCTTCAGATCTGACATGCATCATGCAGTAAGGTCACACTCTCTCTTAAGACCCATAGGTGCTAAATAATATTTCAAAACAGGTTAAGAAACTAGGTAGATCTAGTTACAAAGCATGAAGCTTAACAAAAGCTTTCATCAACAATCTTAAATGTTTTTAGGCTTGTTCAAAGTTTGTTCATACTGGTAAATGATGGACCTCAGTATTTGTAGGTTTATTCAGGTTTTTGACCCAGGCATTTGACATTCTATGACACTTTTGGAATATTGTAAAAATTATCCATCTTTAGAAGCAAAAGTCATTTAAGGGAATAAAAACCAAAAGCATAGCTAAGTCATGACATTGGGAGTTGTGATCTGGAGTCTGACAAATTTCCTTTGTGATATTGGACAAATTACTCAAACTTTCTTTTCCTCAGTTTTCCTATCTTTACAATGACATTAAAATACTTTGATTCTCCCCCTGGTGTTACACACTCCTGATTATTAATAATGTAAGCACTTTGAGATTCTATTGAAAGTATTATGGAAGCACCAAGTATATTTACACAGTTTGTTAATGTAGATATATTGTGAATAAGAGTACCCTTTTTCCCAACTAGATGTATTGTACGAGCATTGAAGGATCCAATTACCTTCCTTTTCGACCATCTTCTTGCCTTAAAGCCAGTCAAATTTTTGGAAGGAGAACTTATCCATGATGTAAGTAATTCTGTTTTCTGGAGGATGCTGTTTGTTTTGTTTTGAAACTGAATTATTACTTTTGTCTTATATGCTAACAATGACCATTGACCTGCAAGAGATGCACGAGCAAAGGATTTTTTTTAAGTTTGAATCAGTAAGTAAATAAATAAATATCTTCAGAGAATTGCTAAAATAGGTGTGCTTTGCCTTAGCAAATTTTGTTGTGAAGCTTCAGATTCTGCCAACAAATACATAAGCACAAGTGCTCTGAATTCAGAGAGTGTATAGAGAAACAAGCTCTAAACAAGTGGTCCATTTTGGAGTTAGTGGGAGTTACCATTACCTGGAGGCAGAACTTGACTTTAGTCAATTTTGTTCCTGTTTACTCAGTGCCAGTTGGCATTTTGGAAATACGTTTAGAATTGTTCCTTAAGCAATGTTTTTGTATGCAGTGCAAATGCTGAAATGTGAGGTACGTACTCTGAGGAAATGTAATGAAGTTAGAAAATATTTTAACTGGTTTTATATTTAATATTTTCTTCCTTCTCTTTAGCTTTTGACCATTTTTGTAAGTGCTAAATTAGCATCCTATGTAAAGTTTTACCAGAACAACAAGGACTTCATCGACTCGCTGGGTAAGTTGTTGTTTTAGGTTGGTTGCTTGCTTGCTTTATGATTGCATTTCTTATCCAGTGCTTCAGTTCCTGACTAGATGTGAAACCTGAGTTTCCATGCCCAGTTTGTTCCAAACCTCATCCATAATTTATTTCATATTAAAATTTGCCTTGCCTCATTCTGTTGTTCTCAGTGTCTACACTTTGAGAACTGTTGTAGAAATATCAGTGTCCCACTTTTCCGTATGCTGCTCCATACTTGAGAGCATACTGATATTTGTACATAGAGATGGCACTGAAGATCACGTGTAGTCAGACTGCATCTGAGCCCAGTGTCCTGATTGACTTGTGATCTTATGTCAAACACCTTGGCATGATATTTCCTTTCACTTAGTGCCATATAGTATTGTAAATGAAATGGCAGATGCTATAAAATTATTTTATTTCCTGTCCTGATGCTGTGTTTCAGCATTATGCAACACTTCAGTATACACAAGGATTTGAAAATTGACGTATTAGTTTGTGAAGTTTCTGTGTAGTCATTAAACACTTCAGTAAGATTCAGAATGTTTTTGTTCCTGAGTGCAGACATCTTGCTTATAAGTATCTTTACCCCCAATAACCTGGAGATACAAGCCCATGTAATTACAACAAATAAGTGTTGTGGGGAGGGAGTTACTGTGACAACTGTACATTTTGCATGTTATGAAGTAGTTTGACAGCTAAACTTGTCTCTAAGGTTAATTGTTATAAGACTAGATGAAAGATATCTAGTACTAGCTCAGAATTTGAGCTTTTAAAAGCAAGATTTGTCTAGACATACAAATGGATTAAGATTACCATAAAACATGAATAGAGGCTTTGGGGGATGGAGTTAAGGCCTTATCTTAACAAGACAACTTTGCAAGGTGAAAGTTTTTGCAGGAGAAACTCTTGCACAGGACCAGTCTGGCTTTGCTGCCCTGTTCTCCCCGTTCCCCATATGCAGGGTTTCCAGTGTGGGGAAGTGGGGGGAGTCTTTCCCCCACTGCTGCTTCCCCTGCTCTACCTCCAGGACCAGGAGTACTGCTTCTCATTTCTCCTGACATTTTCCCCAGGCAGAGATTACCCTGCTCTGGGAAAGGCACAGGGAGCAGGGGATGAGTGGCTGCAGGCTGAATGCCTGTACTGCTTCCTCTCCTGGAAAGATTTCTAGCGGTGGAAATTTATAAGAAATTAGTACCTTGTGTGTGCTTTGGTAGCTGCCAGCAGAAGCCTTCTGCCTCTGAGGTGATGTTACCCTGTTTGTAGAAGGATTCTGCTGCTGTAGGGAGCTGAGAGTGTGGACACATGGAGTCCTGCAGCAGAATGGGGGGCATGACTGAACCACGACAGCAGTGCTGCATCTGGGGTACTCCATCAGGCCCTGTCCACCTCATCTGCTCCGAACTCAGAAGCATGCTGGTGCAGCTGCTCTAGGATTATCCTCAGGAGCTATTCTCTAGAACAGTAGCTCTCAACTGTTTTTTGTACGAGGACCCATTTGTAAACATTGACAGCCAGTCTTGATCCAGTGTCTGTACTCCTGATCTGCTGCCCCCAGGTTCTAGCCCTACCCCTGCCCCACACACACAGTGGAGCTAGGACCTGGGGGCAGCAGATCAGGGTTCTGTCAGCCTGAAAGGGAAAAGCCACAGGCTTCCCATGTTTTTCTCCTTTAAAGAGACTCCATTTTTAAACTTTGTTTACAATCCTTTCATATATTCTTGCAACCCACTTTTGGGTTGCGACCCATGGGTTAAGAAATGCTGTTCTGGAACACTGAAGACAGGTCTCAAATGTGGCTGTAAAGGAACACCATGACCAGTGTTAATTGTGCACATCCGGGTTTGGCACATGTCCGGACACGCAGATGGGCAGGGCATAGTTGATGTGGTCGTTGTAGCATGCTACGGTTGTTATAGACATGCCCTCTGTAATGAAGATCAGTCCCAAATGGTTTTTCAGTGTTCAGTATAAATGTTTCCTGTTTAACTGACAAGACTGGTGTGCTGGGTTAGTCAGAACTGGGGGGTTCTATCCAAAACAATATGAGCAAGTTTGCACTGTAACCTGTAGAAGCTACCAGTCCTATACTTGCTAGAGTGCTAAATATAACCCAAAGAAAAGAGTTCTTCTGTCTTCACTTTTTATTGTTTAAATGATTGAACTCTACCAAATAGCTCTATAACAAGGGGGAAGACAATAAGATAAAGTAGATGCAAATATTTTTGTGTATGCTTAATGCTTTGCTGGTGCATTAGACCTAGCAAACCCTATTCTGTCCCAGTTAATTTGTTTCATGGCATGAAGCTGTGTGATGGAATTTTAATGTCAGCACCCTCTTTATTTACACACTGTGGAAAAAAGGAGTAGTAATTAACACTTTGACACTCCCCCATTGATGTGTAATTGACTGTTTCAAAGGAGCACTGGTTCATAAGCTATTGCATGCATTAAAATTACGTTTTCTATATTGCAGCTTTTTAGGACAGGGGTCAGTGACAATGCAGAAATTGCTCAATGATGCAGATTTTTTTATTACTGTATTAAGTTTTGACATATTGGTAATGAATAAATGTTTCCATAAAAAATAGACTTTTTAATAACTTTGATTTTGAAATGACACTTGAATTATTGAATGAATGTATTTGAGAAAACAATGTTATGGTTTTATGAAACAAAACAAGTTTAATGCAGTCTTTAACACTTGTCATTTGACTTTAAAGGGTTGTGATATGATTTTAAGAATAAATATATTAAGGATTTTAAGGAACTGCTACTTTAGGTATTCAAAGTAAAATGATGTAACTGGAAGCATCAGTGTTTTTTTTTTTTTGTGGACAAAACTTGCTGTTTGAGAGCTATAATTTGTATGTAGGATACGACATAGCTTTTTGCATGCGTATTTGAAACATTGCAGAATCGTGATTACTTCAGTGGGGCAAAAAAACTATTATGTTACTTCCACAATAAATGCTGCTTGTCTGTTTCTAGACATAATTGCCAAATATGCAGTTTTGAGGATGTTGTTTGATTAAACAGAGAATATAAATTAACACCTGATGTTCCACATTAACTCCATATTATGCTTAACCATTAATATGACCAGCATTATTCTTGTTTCATTTTTACTCTATTAAACTTTGTTTTTTAAAGTGAAATCTACGAACATAGGGATTTTGGGTATGTTAAGCATATGCTGGTCCATAATAGAACTTGTGTGTTATTAAAGTATTTTAAAAGTAAAACCTGTTTCAGTTTAAGTTTTCTCACTTCTTGCTCTCTTAATCACTGTCATAAAATTGTGTAAAGAATGTCTCAAAAAGCATTTGATAGATACTAAATCAGTGTTAGATTACAATGTGAACAAGCATTTCTGGTCAAATTTAATCTAAAACTTTTTAAAACTGGTGATTGGTATGAAAAAAGATGTAGGGTCATAATGAAAAGGTATATGAAAATTCCTAGCAAAACTTGAAAGGGTAGTATTTAAAACTTATTCCTCTGAAAATTATCTAAAGCAAAACAAAAAAAACCTTGTTTCTGCTTTCAAGATAGTACTTTGAAATTTCTATAAATATATTTTTAACAATATTTTAACAGTAGGTTTGAAATAACTGCTAATATAGGATTTGCTTTAGTTCTGCTCTTTCAGATCAAGACTAAATAAAAATCAAATTATTTTACCAAAGCTATTGAATAAAGGCTCCTACAGGTGGCATCAGATTGTTACAATTTGTTGCATTATTGATGCTGACAACTTAGGCCACCAGTAGTAGCATTATCTTGTGTCAACTGAATCGCCCTAACATGTCCACATTTTAATCTGGTGTTATCAGCAACCTTCTTGCTTCAGAAAGTTAATCAGCATCTCATTTGCATTTGTTAATTAGGGTTAATGTGCGCTAATTGATTTTTTTTGATGCTTGTAGATTTCCATTAAACCCAGTTAGCTACCGTTGCTGGTGCTCCTCATTCATTTGAGTTATGATGATCACATTTCTGTTGAATCTGTGCCAGATATAGAGCCTGCATCATAATTATTGCTAATTAGCACAACATGTCCTGTACTAATGTGCTTCCCTGATCTTCTGTTAGTGTATGATTGTTATAAATTCCAAACTTGAATATTTCCTTAGTAGTGTTACTATCCATGTTGTCCTACTATAACAAAGCAATTCTAGTTAATTTTTAATGGAACTTCGTATGTCAATTCTAGATTTTTATGTTAAAAACAATACAACACAACAAAAAATTATGAATAAGTATCCAAATAAGGTGAGAGAGTTGGGGGAGGCCACTCTAGCCTAGGCTAGTTGTTAGTATTTCTTGGGATTTTGACCTGTTCTGTATGAGACCATAGTTCAGTTTCATTCTCTGCCAGATTTCCACTATGGAGAATCTTAGGCAGGTTGTCTCATCTCTCTGTCAGTACGTAAAGTGGAGATAACGGCCCTTTCCTATCTCCCTTGGGTGCTCTAAGGAGAAATGTACTGAAGATTGAGAGGCACTCCCATGCTTTGATGATGAGGGCTATAAAAGATGGGTAGATGATTCCCATTTCTCTATCATTTCTGCACATAAATGGCATTATTTCAGGTGACCCTGTTACTGTTTCTGTCTGTAATAGAAATACTTCCTATTTGGAGGAAACAACTGTACTCTGTAAAGGTTATTGTTCGGAGAATTTGCTTTCAAGGAGCAATCTACCAAAGCCACAGTGGTATGGATGTAGATAGAGAAAATAAGGGGGCAAGAGTTCAGGATCATATGGTAGCGGGAAAAACTTGGTCTTCATCAGTCAGTTATGATTTCTTGCTCCATTATTCTGTTCTTCTGCTTAGTAGTCCACTTAAATGTGTATTGCCTTGCTCTAAAGATGTCCTGCCTTCATATTGGGGAACACTGCTATAATGGCTCGGGGACAACTTTACATCCTTAAATTTCAAGGAGATATAAACTGGTTATTCTCACTTGTTCAACAGAATCCGAGGTCTAGATAATATTCGGCATTTTCATGAAGTTTTTGTGCACTTTCAGGGTTCAGAAATATCTGAATAAATTGCACATTACTAAAATATTTAAGATATTCTGCAAAAATAAAAAGAACATTTTACCTTATAAAAGTGTTGATAAAGCCAGATAAGAAGCATTGATGTACATGATGTAAAGTGAATTTGAAATAATTCTGAGGCTTATGTAGTAGAAAGAACATGGAAAATAGTTTAACTTGTTAATACTTTATGAGCATGCATTGTATTTCATAGATGTTCTGTTGTTCAGGTTTGTTGCATGAGCAGAATATGGCAAAAATGAGATTACTTACTTTTATGGGGATGGCAGTAGAAAACAAAGAAATTTCATTTGACACAATGCAACAGGAACTTCAGATTGGGGCTGATGATGTAGAAGCATTTGTTATTGATGGTAAGCACTGGTATTTCACTCTATTTTACACCAGGGCCTTTTCCCTGAGATTTGTTTTTGTTCTAAAATTAATTTCTTACTGTTAGGACAAAAGTAATTTGAATATTACATTGGTGGGAAATAAACCTCAAAAACTATAAAGGCATATATAACTTTAATAATGCAATATAAATAATTAGCCAGATTTTACACAGCTTTGTAACATATTAAAACATGAGCAATATGAGGTTGGTGAGACCAGCCATGCATGTAAAGAATCGCAAATTTTCATTTCTGATTTATTTTGAAATTAATTTGTAAAACTTCATGTTTAAAGATATGGCCCTACTGTTGGCTTTTAAGTACTGTTTTGTTTTCAATGATGGGAATTGTATTTCAAGTAATCCTTTATGGAACTAATAAATTGTTTGCAAGTTTAATTTGTCAGCTGTTTTTGCCTGCTGTCATTAAAACAGGATGTGTTTTGTAGGGGAGAGGAGTTCATAAAAATGCACAGGATATTGCTTTAATAGATTGGCACCAAAGCATAAGATTCATGCTTGGCTTTTATCTTGTTACGTCATTGTTGTTCTGCCTACCGGATTGTTGTAACCAATAGTTAAATAGCATCAAGCAAGTTATTGCTACCATATATTTTCATTTAAAGATTTTTATGCTATTTAATATCCTTTGCTTTTTGGAGAAATATCATTCAAAAAACAAGTCTGCTTTTTTCAGCTGTTAAGACAAAGATGGTATACTGCAAAATTGATCAGACACAGAGGAAAGTAGTAGTCAGGTAAGACTTAATTCTTTGCAACATTTTGCAGAACAGTTTAGTATTTTATTATTTCATTTAATATATGTTTAATATTTTAACTAGAAGCAAGGTATTGTTCCTATCAGTTGCCTGTAGTTAAATAGTTGCTATTTATCATAATTTTATTAAAGCTCAGACTGAATGTGATTAGCTTATTTAATGAAAGAGTCCTATTTTCCAGCACATTTCATTTAATGACCTATCAGTGACAAGAATTCTAATGACTTTTGCTGCTTTAAATACTTGGGGAAGACTACAGAAGTCTGTAATGGGTGTGGTGAAGCTTTTGAGAGAGTGCTGAAAGAGATGTTACCATGCTCAATTTATATAGAGAGAATTAGTTTTTTACCTCTATTTACCCTGGTGTTTAGTTAAATATTTGCCAAACAAAAATGTTAGATGGGCATTGCCAGCAAAGATGGTGTTTGTTAATCCTTTTTTAATTTTGTTTTACTTCCATAGTCACAGCACGCACAGGACTTTTGGGAAGCAGCAGTGGCAACAGTTGTATGACACACTTAACACCTGGAAACAAAATTTGAATCAAGTGAAGAACAGTCTCCTCAGTCTTTCTGATACCTAAATGTTTTGTTTTTATTCACTTTGAACAAATTTCCCAATCATAGTAAAGCATTCAAAAAATTATTTTGACAATTGTGAACTTTTCTGTCTCAAATGTCTGCATTTGGTTTTAAGAAATGTGACTTTGAAAGATGAGCTACAGAAAAAAATAAAATTGAAATAGGAAAACATCCTGAGTTGACTTGTACAGTTTGTATTAATAATAATGGACAGTGCACAAAATAGCACGTTTCGTTCTTGTTGGTTATGTCAGTGGTCATCCTTTCCCTGTTTGGTTGTAGTAGGGAAGGGATGATGATGCAAAAAATTATAGGGGATACAGAAACTTAACTTCTGCCAAAACTCAGAAATGAAAACTAGTTCAATAAAGAAAAATTTACTCTGTTGAAGTAACTGTTGATACCTCGTATATATGTACATATGCAATACACTTCAAAAAGGCAATATTTAGTCTAAGAATCAGCATCCATCATGGTTGGCTCTTTATTAAAATACCTGATGCATACGAGTAGCATACTTTGTTCTTCTGGCAATTTGTGATATTATTTATCCTAAAAAGCCAAGGTAACCAATTCATTCTGAAACCTGTGTGTGTCATTTGATTGTTATGCTTTCAGAAACAAGGAAGTACTCTAGTTAAGGTTTTTCAGGATTTGAGCTGCATATATACTGCCAATTACAGTTAGCAGCTGTAAATAAAACTGCTTACCAATGTGTTAACTTCTAGCAACAGCTTTACGACCTATTACAAGGACTTTGGTTGCAGAAATACAGGGAATCCATTCTAATAGGATTACATCCACACTTGGAAGACAAAAAACTTTGGAGGGTCTGTAACTTAGATTTACACAAAGAATAAAATATGTAGTTCTATGCTTCCAATGGAAGACCTCTCTACAAATCTGATTCACATATTTTAAGCATATTCAGACAAGTGAATTAGATATCTGTTTTGTCTTCTGTCACTGCATCTGTATTTTCTTCGTATTTCCTCTTACGAGATCGGCGGAGCCTTTCCATATCCAAAAACTTTTCTATTTCCTTGATTTGATTTTTTATTAAATTATTCTGAGTATCCCCGCCCTCCTCTTCATATGAACTTTCATTTAAAATTGGTGTGTTGGCTTTGTACGTCGCACAAGGTTTCTGCTCATAACACAAAGCTGTAGTAAGTCCTGGTTTGACCTAAAAACAATACATACATTTAGTGCTTAATGTGGTAGATCCAGGCTAACTTGACAGGTCTTGAGATCCATAGCAAGTTACTGAATTTTGCTATTTAGCAAGTAAAGGAACAAACATGATTAACGATGAGTATAATCAGAATTGTACACTTTTAGTTTGAAAAGCATATTTTAGTTGCTTTATACTGGATAATGTATTTGTAAATGTACTACAGCATAAACTAAAGATAAGCTTTAAATATGATACTTCAGTACATTTGAGGAAAAGGGGAGGACTGCCAGTTTTGTTGATTATGTATGCAGATCAGCAAAGTATTTGCTAATAAAATTGCCAGTTGTATACATTTTACAATGATTTCTAACAGTTACAAAATACACCTTTTGATGATATTGCACAATTTCTTTTGACAAGCAAACAAAAACAAGCCAGGAAGATAATTTATCTTTGAGTCTAATTAGCTTCATTTCTCAGAAGGGTTAAGACATCAGAGAGAATAATTGGGAAAAAGGTGGAGCATTACTGCATTAGATGATTTTAAAAAATGGCTAAAATCACATCTGCAAGCAATGTCACTACTTCAAAATAGTTTGCACTTAAAAATGTTTTGAAAAAACTTCTTTTGCCTGTTTTTAAGTTCTTCTATCCCTTGAATTGCAGATTGGCTGAGGGGTCACACTCAGAGGGTGGTGGTGGATGGGTCATACTCGACCTGGGGGGAGGTGGGTAGCGGAGTCCCCCAGGGCTCGGTCCTGGGGCCTGCGCTGTTCAATTTCTTCATCAGCGATCTGGATGATGGGGTGGAAAGTAACCTGTTTAAATTCGCTGATGACACCAAAATTTGGGGGGAGGTGAGCACGCTAGCAGGGAGGGAGAGATTGCAGAGGGATCTGGATAGGTTACAGGGGTGGGCTAACAGGAACAGGATGCGTTTTAATACGGACAAGTGCAGGGTGCTGCACTTGGGCAGTAGGAACCAGCAGCACACTTACACAATGGGGAACTCCCTACTCGAGAGCACGGAGGCAGAAAGAGATCTTGGAGTCATTATTGACTCCAAGATGAACATGGGCCGACAATGCGAGGTCATGGTTGGCAGGGCTAACCGGACCTTGTCGTGCATCCACAGGTGCATCTCAAGTAGAGCCAAGGAGGTGATCCTCCCCCTCTACGCGACGCTGGTCAGGCCACAGCTGGAGTATTGTGTCCAGTTCTGTGCGCCCCATTTCAAGAGGGATGTGGACAACATGGAGAGGGTCCAGAGGAGGGCCACCCGCATGATCCGGGGACAACAGGGCAGACCCTACAGTGAGAGACTGCGGGACCTGAACCTATTCAGCCTCCACAAGAGAAGGCTGAGGGGGGACCTGGTGACCGTCTATAAACTCACTAGGGGGGACCAGAAGGGTTTGGGGGAGACGCTGTTTCCCCTAGCGCCCGCTGGCATAACAAGGAGTAATGGGCACAAGTTGATGGAGAGGAGGTATAGATTGGACATCCGCAAAAACTACTTCACAGTTAGGGCGGCTAGGAGCTGGAACCAACTTCCAAGGGAAGTGGTGCTGGCCCCTACCCTGGGGGTCTTTAAGAAGAGGCTGGATGCCTACCTGGCTGGACTCATTTGAGTCCCGTTTCTTGTTTTGGGGTTTTGTTGTTCTCCTGCCCTGGCGGGGGGTCGGGCTAGAAGATCTACTAGGTCCCTTCGGACCCTAAATCTATGAAACTATGAATTATGGCCATCCATTTAATGTTCTACTGTAGCAAAACATGGTAAGTCACAATGTTAATGCTGTGGAAGGAAAGGAAAAATATATACCACAGTTTTTCCCTCCATTTTCTTCTTTGCAGAAAACTACTAACTATTAAAGGAACAGGTAATTGTTAACCAACCCTTAGAAAGTTGACAATTTCCCAAGCTAGGACTTCGGTGCAAGCTTCCTATTTTCATCATTTTAAAAAAGCTAGTATAATATTTCCTTTCTTTTGGTTTTGGATAACAACTACAGCAACATAACATTTCGTACAGCATATGCTGATTAAATGGTGAGTGTAGACAGCTGCTTTATTTGTGGGGGTGGACCTTTACTGGACTTTTGGTAAACTCAGATATGATATAGTGACTAAATTAAGATTTAAACTGCCTGTCAGATTACTAATAGAACATACTGAGCATGTCAGGCTGCGTATTAAGGAACAGCACTATAAAAACACACCGTGCCCATTCTGAGTGCCAAAAACTAGACCTTGACCTGACACTAGTACTTGGGGTTTGTAGAGTGGATTTTCACAGCAATGCCTCCCTAGCATAGTCCAGCACTGTGGAGAAGACCTGAAAGCTAATTTAAAATGGCACTTCCATAGAACTGCAGCTGTTCTATGGAGGTTCTTAACCTATGGGCAAAGGAGCTGGCTTCATGAATGCATCTGAGTAAGGTATGACTTCCATTGTATATTATGGTCACTCTTCAGCTTCAGGCAGAAAGAGTCCATCTCAACATTTGAGGGAGTGCTGACCACCACCCTACCAAACAATACTGACAAAAATAGATATTCAAGCCCTAACCAACTACAAGCCACAAATTCGTTTATTAAATTATATTTGCATTTTAAAGGAAATAGTGCAAGGGAGATTATCCCCCAGAGTACACTGAGAGTATCTTATCTTAATTTGAAGACAATGTAGAAAATTAATCCGATTAATTCTTTCGTGGCCAAATGCTATGCTGCACACCTAACCAAAAATGTGTAACCTTTCAGGGTTGGTTGGTTTGTTTGTTTTTAAATGATAAGGAGTCAGCAGAGCTTAAACTACAGAGTTCTCTAAACAGCCTAATCATTCTAATGAGTATCTTGTGCTGTTGCCATTCTTATCCACAAATAATGGAACACATCCTACTAAGGTCAATAGGATCATGTTGTTTCTGAAAGACTTCATTAGGAGAATACTAAGATTGCATAGTCAAGTGTGCAAGTCAGGAAATAATTTGAAGATGTATGTGCATCCTTAACTTCATACGTGTGTGTCTACTTTCTGATAGTTTAGTTGCCAGCAAAGTTGCTGCTTAGTTCACAGCCATATAAATTTTTCCCTATAAGCTTAAGTAGCATCTTGTATTACTTTTCATAATTTGTATGTGTATTCAGTTTTCAGGTTATGATGGTCCAGTTTATCTTATCTGCAGTATCCTTTGTTTTAAAAAAGTACATCATATGGTCTACTTCTAATAAAAATGACTGATTACTTTGAACCATAGTACAGGAGGATACTTGCAAAACTAAAGTTGTAGAAAAACTACATGAAGTATTTGAACAAGTATAAATATATAATCGCAAACTATGATATTAAAATGTATAAGTACAAATTATCTCCAACTTCATGGCTTCTATCTAAATTCAATGTTTTCTAATTCTTCCATATTTTATTTGTTGAAAAATCTAGTGCAGAAATTAAAATTCACATTACTAATGTATAATCCTATGCATCATACAAGTTTTACAATAAAAATACCCTTCTCTAGTAAGCCTTCACTGTAAAGCTTTTATTTGTCAAGATGTACAGTGAATGAAGAATCTTGATTTATGAATTAAAACAGGAAGTGTTTCAGAACTAAGGGGCTCAGTTCCCAGGGGAAAAAAAGAAAAAGAAAAATGTCCTGTTTTTACATCTAGACCAGTGTACTTGACTACTAGAAAAGAACTGTGGTAAAGCACAGTGCAGTGCATATACCAAATAGTACAGTAAAGTGCACAATGAGAATAAATTGATCAGAGCAAAAACATATTTTAACTTCTTTTTAATTTTTCATTTCTCCTTTATCACAAAAGTTACAAGTTTGAGGAAGGAAATTATGACAACTAATGTACCAAGACAGGAAAGAAGTGGCATTAGCAGTTTTCTAATACTCTGAAATGCACTTAAAGTCACAAGCAAGGGGCGTATTTACATAAAATACTTTACTGGTCGCATCTATACCTTAATTAATGTGCCGTAGTTACTGCGCATTAAGTTTAGTTCTTGGATAACCAAGTACTAAATCAATGTGCGGTACTCACTACTGTGCAGTAGCGCTTACTCATGGCCTGTTAGTGACGCTTACTGCACAATAGCCTAATACTACTGCACAGGAGTGTATTAGCATGGTTTTTACCCGGCATGCTACTGTGCAGTGTTATTAGGCTACTGCACAGTTAGCATCTTGTATAGATGCACCCACTGTGCATTAGACTAATGCTCAGTAAAGCACCACCATCTACACATGCACAAGACTTAATACACAGTAAATTAAGCTAATGTGCCATTTGCTAGTACCAGGAAATACAGGTACTAGATTAAAAGTGCATTAGCTACTGCACGGTAGTGCATGTGTAGATGCTAAACAGGAGCATTTGCTGGGGTCTGCTGCTGCCTAACTAAGCCCCAACGTGGAGTGGGGGAGCTGTGCTAGCCCAACCCAATCCCCACATGGCCAGCAGAGCTGTCCTGGCAGCTGGGACTGCTGCATCCCAGCCACATGAAGATCAGGTCAGGACCTGATCTCCAGGTGGCTGGGAGAGCCATCACCTCTCAGTGAAGATGCTGCCTCCCAGCCACATGGGGATTGGGAGGGCCCCGATCCCCATGTGGCCAGGAGAGCTGTCCTCACCAATGGGGATCCCCATGTGGCTGGCAGGCAGCATCCCCACCAAGCAGAGATAGTTCTCCTAGCTGCATGGGGATCAGAACCCTACTGATCCCCAGGTAGCTGGCAGGCAGTGTCCTTGCCAAGTGGGGACAGGTCTCCTGGCCATATGGGGATCAGGACTGGGCCCCATGGCCCCTGCAGCTCTGAAGCTGGCACCTGGGTGACACTAGAGCTCCCGCTGGTTGCTGCACGGGGGCAGAGCAGAGCAGGAGCAGCCCTGTACTGGACTGCTCCTGTCGGGCGTAATTTGTTCCCGACGGAGGCACAAGTCTAGATGCGTGCCCTGGAGCACTTGAATGAGCCTGAATTTTCTGTGATGAAAAGTCAAGTGCATTAGTTGCACGTGTAGATGTGCCCAAGGACCGCTGGTGGTTATGTGTTCACAGCTATAATGTATTCACTCTTTAAAAGAAGCAGATCTAATTCCTGCTAGCATCTCTAGATGTTTTACCCTGCTTCATTAATGACTCATATTTTATTTGATTCCTATCTGCCATACATGAAAAAAAATCACAGACCCTGGGTTAAGCAAAAGGGACAAAGCTTAGTATAAGTAGCTTAGAGATGGCCCACTAGTCTAAAACACCTCATCTTCCAGGTGACTTTACATTTGCTGAGAATAAATGTTGATAACATGGAAGAAATGCTTTAGGGAGGGCTGGGTGGTAGTCAATACAAAAGGAAGGGTGCTATTGAAGAATATGTTAGCCAAGATATTTTAAAGTGATCCAGTAAAATCAATAGATACCTAAACTTGGCCCATCTTCACCAGAAAATTATACTAGGGCTGTGCGAAGCTTTGGTTGCTGATTAAATTCGGCAGAGATTCAGCCCAATTCGATGGCCAATCTCCAAATCTGAATAAAATCAGGAGACTCTTTAATCTCTCAGAATTAAATCGGAACCCTCCAAATTGATCAGAGATTTGGAAAGATTTGAAAATTCAGACATGGACACAGCTTTAAATGTTTTTTCTACACACTTCAAGATACCAGGTGGCTCGTGAACACTGAGATGATGGGAAGGATGGAGCATCCCACAGGAATGTGAGGGAGTCCCCAGTGCACTTGGCAGCAGACCCAGAAGTGGACCAGAAGCACTTCCGGGTCTGCTGGGGAGTGTGCAGGGTGCCCCCCCCCCGCACCCACCAGGCTTGGCGACTGGTACCTCCTGGGTCTGGGGGGGTACCTGGGGTCCCCCCATGGCCAATCGCCAAGCCAGGGGGACACGGAGGGGTGGGGGCCCCCTACGCACTCAGTGGTGAACCCAGAAGTGGACCTGAAGTACTTCCAGGTGACTTTACATTTGCTGAGGTAAATGTATTTCCGGGTTCGCCACCAAGCCTGCAGGGGAGCCCTCCACGCTCCTGTGGGACACTGCACTTGCCCCACCATCACAGGATTCACGAGCCGCACCTGGTACTTCAAGGTATGTAGAAAAAAACATTTAAAGCTGTGTCTATGGCCAAGTCGTTGATTCTCTGAATCAGCATTGAATCTTCAGATTCGGAATCGGCCAAATCAAATTGGGGACAGTGATCTGAATCAACGAATCAAATCACTGTCCCCAATTAGGGCCGAAGCCAAATCGAATACAGTCCGTTTTGCATACCCCTACTAGATACCAGTGTAGATATCTTTTTATACCCACACTACAAATCAGATCAACAAAAGCCAGCTGTAACTGACTATCCATACCTTTTGCAATAACCATTTCCAAGTTGGTTGTAATTCAGAAGTTTAAAAAAATCACCCCCTGAGGTTACATTTCATATTGTGCTTTAGAATTTGTTTCTCTCTCTTCAGACAGGAACCAGACTTAGCCTTTTTGTTCAAGTTCCTCACACACCATTACAAACCACATAGATCTAAAAAATGCAATGTGAACTATGGCTAGTGTCATCTCATGTAACAAGTAGACCCAAGGGAACCACAGGTTTCCTCTTTTAATTTTCTGTTTATACATAGATGTCTGTATATTGACATGGAAAATATTTTGCCTTGTCATTTTCAAACAGTTATTCAAAATCAAATTTTTGCTCCTAGTATTTAAAACATACTGAAATACTTCAAAATTCCTTGAAGTTTTTTTCTAAATAGATAGCATGTATTCATGTAAATTAGTAAGCAAATTGGTAAGTAAAGTGAACATAACATGTTTATTCCTACATTGTAGGTGATCATTTTTATTGAGGTACACAATGAACTACCTCTCCCTGTCCTCCCAAAACAGACTGGCTAGCATCTGCTTGATTTATATGCTGTGACTTTTTCCGGCTGTTTTCTATCAACCTTAATTGTGAAAAATGGTGCCATGTTGCCCTCTTGATATTATTTTGGAGATCGACTAGGTCTTAAAGCATCCAGATGCGTACAGTTCTACACATATCTGTGGTATTAGCTCACTAAGGTCTGCTCTGCAATATTTTTAATTGACTTACATGTTCTGTGGGAAAAGAAGAATCATAAAAAGTCTTTGCTATTGCATTCCATTCTTCACTGAGATCTCTCTTGGGGTCTCGGTGGATACTGGAGGTATTCAAAGTGTCAGCAACTCTGTTAATACTGGTAGAATCTGATTGACAAAAAGGAAATGGTAACAACTGCAATTTATTCTCTAGGCACTAATTTTAGAGTGACTAAACTTCTGGTTTATCTCTGATCTTAAGAGCCAAAAGTTTTTGTTTTAAATCACAGAAATTCTGTGTTTTGCTTCTTCATTTCTATTTTATTGTTTTTTCTATACTTTGATCCTATTGCCAGACATGTTTTTCAGAAGGGCTACAAGAAAGATATTTTATAACAAGTTTCTATTTTATTAAAATACAACTGTTTACCATAATTTTGAAAATCTATTAAAAAAAGTCCTGATATTAAAATTCAAGCACATTTTTACAAATTATTGACATTTAATATTTTCCCAATCGTCATATTGTACAATGTAAATCATAATTGCTAGGTAAAACATTAGTTTCTGGAAGTGACTGACTAATTCTGAATACCAGCTTCTAGTAGCCAGCCAGCCATCAAGTATCTTTATTTAAAAATAAGTATTTGTTATTCTCAGAGAGCTGTGCATTCATAAATCCATTGCCTTAATTGTGGTGCTTAGCATTCTTGGAAAATCAGGTCATTAAGCACTTATGGGGTGCGTCTACACATACCATTAAGGTGACACAATAAACTCTGGTGCAGTTCATGCCAGAGTTTACTGCTCCCGGGCTCAGTGTTTACACGTGTGCCCAGGACCACAGCAGTTTGAGCCAGGGCAGAGCAGACCTGGGCTGCCAGCAAACCGGAGGGGGGTCAGCCCCAGGCTCCAGGTAGCAGTGGTAGGTGGCAGAGGGGCTGGCTGGGGCATGAGACTGCCAAAGTGTGGAGCCATGGCCATTCTACAGGTGCATTTTGGCGCAGTAACTGACTCCGCCGTAAGATAGTACTGTCTTACAGTGTAGTTAATTAATTTACTGCACCCTAATATGGGCACACAGATAGAAAGTGACACTTTACTGCAGAGCTAATTAGTCAACTAGGCAGTAAAGTGCACATGTAGATGCGCACCCATAGTATATGGACATGGACTCAACAAGTAACAATTTGCATCAAGCTCATAATTCCTGATTAAGATATAATGTCCTTTTTGACTTTGATTTAAAGATTTCAAGTAAAAGGAAATCCATCATATACTTGAGGAAAATTGTTTCACTGGTTAATTCCATAATTCTTATACATTTTTGCTTTTTCTTTAGTTTGAATTTCTTTAGCTTAAGCCTTTTTGACCTCACTATGCTTTTTTTACTATATTAAAGAAAGATCTGCATTCAGAAATCTACATCTCAGGTAGGTAGATCAGGACAGTGTTCAATCGACTTTTGGATTAAATAAATAGACTGACCTTCACAGATTTCTCAATAAAGTGCATTTTCTAGATTGGTCATTCTTGTAGCTCTCTCTCAACACTTTCACATTCTCTACAACCTTTTGAAACTTGAACACCAGAACTGGAAACGATATACCAGTGATGGTCACACTAATACCATATATCAAACTACCTTCCTACAACTTTTTATATTGTTCTGTTTATCCATTTAAGAAACATATTCATGCTTTTATTTAAACAACTGCACAGGAAGCTCATATTTTATTATCTACCATTATCCTTCAGACTCTAGAGTCACTGCAATTTAATATTCTGTTTCTAAATTGTAATTGTGACCTCCATTTCTTTCCCCAACTTTGCATTTTGCTGCATTAAAACATATAATTTAAATAAGTCCAATTTATCAAGTGATTCATGTTAGTATATACAATTGATCTTTCCCTATTATTGCATGTAATTTCACCAATTTTTGTCATCTGTAATCTTTACCACTAATGATCCTACATTTTCTTTCAAAACACCAATACAAATATATAATAGCACTGGGACAAAAACAAATGGTGGGGGAGGTGCTAGTACAAGGGAGGCTAGGGGACAGTGATCATGAAATGATCCGGTTTGCTATTCAGAGAAAGGTGGGGAGGGTAACTAGCACAGCACAAATGCTTGACTTTAGGAAAGCCAACTTCGATGTGCTCAGGACAGTAGTCAGGAAGGCACTCGGAGCCCAGGGGGTAGCTAGTATAGGGGTCCAGGAAAGGTGGTCCTTCCTCAAGGAGGCTATCCCTGGGGCACAGCAGGACACAATTCCTCTGCGCAGGAAGGCAGGAAAAGGGTCCAAGAAACCTTCATGGCTGAGCATGGATATCCAGGCTGGCCTGAGGGCAAAGAAAAAAGCGTACTGGCGGTGGAAGCAGGGGGCAGGGACAAAGGAGGGGTACACCTCCCTGGCCCGAGCTTGTAGGGATTTGGTGAGGAACGCTAAAGTAGCACTGGAGCTTAGATTAGCTTCTGGGATTAA
>NW_017729025.1:126329513-126349333 GCF_001723915.1 Gavialis gangeticus
GTAACAAAGAGCTTAGATGGGAAGGAGGAAGTCGATGTCATCTTCTTGGACTTCCAGAAGACCTTCGACACAGTGTCCCACCCAATTCTGGTGGGCAAGCTGAGGGACTGCGGCACTGACGAATGCACAGTCACATGGGTGGGTGTATTCAGCATCTCACACTCCAAAATGGCGGCAGCTGCATTTTAACTGAAGCTCGTTCAATAAGCTTTAGTTAAAGCACTCCCGCTGCCATTTTGAAGCATGGGGACACTGAATACATGTGATGCTGTGGGCACTTTATATGAGCAGCTCCCAAGAGCTAATTAGCACTCTCCAGCAGACTCGATTAATCAAGTCTACTCCAACACACTGTAATTACAGCGCATCAGAGCAGATGTCCTGCACATCTACAGACACCCATGATCCTTTGACAGGTACATAAGATAGAACAAACAGGGTTTAGGATCCCTCAATAAAATTATTTTTTCCAGGGTAAACCAGTCATTTGTTTTTATCTTCAGAGGGGTATGAGCTTTTGTTTTAGCATTTGACAAAATTGATAGTTGTATAAAAAAGGTCATATGTCTCTGAACCAGTTAGTCTGGCCAGCTAAAAATATGTACTGGATTTTTCCCCGGGCTGATTGTCCCAGGCTTTGACATGCATCAAAACAGGTGTAGGAAGGTTGTTTACACATTCCACTTGAATGGCACCTACTTCATATTAGACCATATTGTCCCAGGGGAAAAGTGTCATCTCAGTATATCACAGGTACTTAGGCTGAGATAATGAATGTGTAAATCTGTAGGATTCCAAAATAAAAGGCTTTGTCCTCAAGAAATCCATCTGTTTTTAGCCCAAACAGCCATATTTTGTAAAGTGGGTCCAGATGCCTCCCTTAGGATTCCAGATTCTACTCTTGGGACAGATGTGTAAAACCTAGGCATTGAAGTACCTAACTTCTAGGCAACTGATCCTATGTACTAAATCCTATACTCCTATAAGAAGAGAAATATCAGACTAACTCAGATTAAGCCATAAACCTATGGCTTATTCCATGAACAAAGCATGACACACAAGAGTCATGGAATGATCCACCAGTTCTCCTTGTAGGCCTCCTCTTTAGCCCTCTTCCATTCATTCTTCTGTGCAAGGGCCACATAGGACTAATTAAACATTTCTGAATTCACTTTCTATTACTCAAACATTGAAATATTGGTACAGATCAATGAACAGAATCCAAAATTATACGCATGTGTGCATGGGTGTGCAGAGGAATGCATATAAGGAACACGTGACAACTTATGTGTAACAAGTCTATGTAATCGCATTACCTTATTTCTGTAACTCTAGGTTATTCTTGCTTCTATTGCCTTACAGTTACCATTGCTCAAGCATGTCACATCCTATCCATGTCTCTTTCTCCCTCTCTCTCTCTCTTTCTCCCCCCCTCTCTTTTTTATGATTGTAAACTTTTTGTGATAGTTATTAAGGGTAGCATTTCAAAAGCACCAAAATATTTTATGGTAAAAGTCAATGGGTCTCAGGCATCTAGATAATTAAGCTGCATTTTAAAAAGATTATCTTAGGTCCTCATTTCTTTTCTGGAGCAACCAACACAATTTTGGTTATTATGAAATCATTATTTTTTCATCAAATATATTAAAGTAATCATAATGTGGAAACAAAAAACCTCTTTCTTATCTTGATAAAGATTATTTTGAGTTTCTACACTGCATTTCCCAATAAAGTAATCAAAATGTACTACATAAGTTTATTTCAAAATAAATTAAATCTATGATATCTGCTTTACTACTTTTCATGTTTTATTAGGAGAGATTTTTAAAAACTGTTTACTCTTCCTGGAATTTGTGCATACATAATATTGCTAGGGAATAATCACCAACTGTGAAAGTAGCAATTGAAAAAAGCCTTTATTTTAAGCTTTATTTTCCTTTTCCAAAGCTTCAAAGAATACATTTTTCTCCTTTTTCATTTTTGCCATGTTCAGCTGATATTGGGGGCATAATTAATGACATATAGTAAAATAACTGAACTAGTTGGACTCAGTTCTAAAAGGCACTAATTGATCCACAACTGGCATTAAGCATGCATTGGGTACTTGGAAAGAGTGTGATACCCTCAACTCTTGTGGAAAAAAAAACAATAACAGTTGATTTATGACTCTACCCAGCATCAGGATCACTTACCAAGGATACAGGTATTCACTGATGATGCATAAATGTTGACAGCGTGGGCAGTGGGTTATAACTCTACACCACTGTCACCCCTGCTGCCGCCAGGTGCTGACTCTGACCAGATTGCAGCCCTGCACCCTGTGGCCAGTGCAGAAATTGCACTGCTGCTGCTGGCCATGCCACTGCTGGGCCTTTTTTTTCTGGCTGGGCTGCAGCCCCATACCCCACCATCAGCACAGAAATCTGGGTTGGCATGTGCCACCCATGCTCTCTTCTGATGCATTGCCAATGCAGGTATCCATACTAGGTCTTCACTCTAATGCCTTCATCTCTGAGCAATAAGGCTGATGTTTACTATGAACACATCTATAAAAATTAAATTAGTTGTCATAGAATTACTCCTGTTCTATAAGGGAAAAGAAGAGATGAATTTATTTGTTCAAATAAATGGATAAACATATAGAGATTATTTAGATCTGTCCACATAAGAGAATGTCATGTTAGTAGAGAAAATTAAATATCAAAAAGCTTAAGTTTTTTTCTCTAATATTATTTAATATTAATTAAACAGAAATTCCATATTTAAGTACTGTTCCACATTTTTTCTATACAGTTTAAATTATCAAAGAAACACAATGGAAATAATTATTGCTCTTACCTAGTCCTGTTTCTTTCGTTACAGCATTTCCACTCAGATTATGACACAGTTTTGGAGAAAGTATCTCTTTGTTTTCTGATAGACATAATAGTTTCTCTTTCAAAAGAAAAGGCGCTTTGGAAGTTGAAGCCCCCATTGTTTGACTTTCAACATGATTTACTTTTGACCAAGGACCGAGATCTAAAAACTTTAAGTCTACTGGAGTTTTCTCAGTTTTTTTATCTGAAGTTGAAAGATCAAAGGATGACCTTCCACTTCTGTTTACTAAATCTCCAGATGTCCTTATGGGTAAAGAACATGATTCTTCCAGGTGACCTTCAGCAAATTTCGCTCCTGCAACTGTATTATTTAGTGACACTTTTTCCTCTTTTAACAATGTATTCTTCACAGCATTATTATCATTAATCATAGATGACTGTCTTCCTTTAATGTTTGATATCTGGGTATCATTTAATTGATCTTTTTCACAGGAAATGTGTTTACCTGTGGTAATTTTGTTTGTGAAATTTTGTTTATGTACAATTTCAAAATCATCACTCTGGGCTGACCAATTTTTCTCAGTGTTTAAAGGCAAAATCACATCCGTACAAACATGTTTATTTATAGCACTTCCTGTTTGTTCAGTAGTGTCTTGCTCAGGTTGGTCACTTTGTATATCATTCAGTTTTGTCAATGTATCTGGTTTTTCAGTACCTACATTTACATTCTCTATCACAGATATATTATTAGTATTCTTTTCGTTTGCATTGCAAGAATCTGCACTTGCATTATCAAAAAAAAAGGTAGGTTGAACTGGAGCATCAATTATTGTATTAAAAGTACTGTTTAATATACAGTTTCCATTGGTTTTGCTTGCATTTTCATCATTGCATCTCTCTTGAACATCTTTAGGAATCTGTTTAAATGAAGGTGTATCTGAGGAAATGCCACTGGTGCTTCGATATAACAGTTGTATCTGTTCTGTTTTGCATTGTTTGTCATCTAAATACTTGCCATTGTCCTGTAAACGACATTTCAGAAATGTTGTCCGATTATTTTCTGTAGCCTGAGACAGGATGGCAAAATTAAATTCTGTTTTAGCTTGTGGAGTGCTTGTGGTACTCTCAGTTGCAGACTCTTTTGCAGTGCCTAGAGCAAAGCTGCACTCTTTGTTAAGTATATCCTTTATAAAGACATCTTTTTCATACTGTGTGGGTGTGATGTCTGCCTTATCATTTGTGTTACAAACTAATTCATTTGTAGTACTGCCAGCTGTATGCTTGCTGGAGCCTGTCTGCTGACCTGCATCCTCACTGAAGACACCTGATGCTTCAGTATTGTCTAGGAGCATTTTTCTTATTTCAGCTGGGAGCTTTGTAGGTGAGCAGGGGCTGTCCTGGGCCTTTACTTTTGCATTTACAATGCTTTTCTCCAAGTACATTTTTTCTTTCGCAACCTCTTTGCACCCAGCAACACATACTTCCCAGGTGTATCCTTGATTACTTAAATTAACATCTGTGCAAAAGGTTTTGCTTGGAGAAACCTCTCTTTGTTTTTTTTCACAAGGGCTAATAGCCTTATCTTCAATCATACAACAGTTTTCAAGAACTTGTAAATCTAAAAATATGAGAGTGTGCTATAATTAGACAAAAAGCTAATGGCTACATAATGCATTATTTTTAAAGTAATAGGCAAAATGCAATCCATACATAGTTGCATATATAGGACATAGTTGCATTTTAGTTTTTTATTTTTCTCATGTGAAATAGAGTTGTAATTTTCTCTATCAGAAAGTTCTGAGGGGTCAATTTTGTATTAGGACAATTTACCAAATGTTATGCTTTTTAAACTGAGAACAGTATGCTAACATTGTTTTCCAGTTTTAAAAAAAATAGATAGTTATAAATAAATTTAGGCAGGAAACTAGAAGAAGCTTACCATCAAAGAAGAGAAGTTCTGGAACAGTTTTCCCAGTTGGAGTACCAGGGGTACAAAAGACTATCTACTTTTAAGACAAATACCTCTAAGTTTACGAAAGGGTTAACATGATGACACACCTGCAAAAGCAGGGCACTGCCTTGAGGACCTAGGAGGTTCCTCACTGTCCTATGTTCATGTTAACTGTACAGGTTCACTTTAAGTCCTGTCCAACTGAATATTTCTCAGCATAATTGAAAAAAAGCTTTAATTAAATTAATTTATAACATATATTCATATATTTAATTTTATGTTTTCACTCTGCATATATAATAACATGATTGGTTTACTAGCACAATTGTGTCTATTCATCCTTTTAACCTAAAACTCCCTACATTAAATAAAATTCATCTGCCTAATCTAGGGATTGTGGTCATATCAAACAAATATGCCATTGATTTGTCACGACTGAACAACACAGAAAAGCTAAGGCATGATAGTAATCGGAGAAAGTATTAATTGGAAGTATCTTCCAATGTTATTTCTATTAGACCACAAGAGAGATGATTCAGCAAGTACCTATGAAGATCATAACAATCTGACTTTCTAATTTTGAAGGCTGATGTTTTCATGCCAGGTTCAAAATAAGAAAATATTGTTACAGGGACCTATAAAATGGGGATGCTGTGACTGCATACAGAGCTGCAGTATTCCTGGCTTGTGCATGAGCATACAGCGAGAAGGGGAATCTTTGCCTGACAATGCTCCTTTACAAGAGCTGGGGACAATCAGAGTTTCTCAAAATACAACCATGTGCCTCACGATGGTATGCAGAGAACAACATGCTATACCAGCTTAAAGGATGATGCAAGATGCAAATACCACTGGTGTGCCAAGCAGCTGTGTAAGAGATTGGGCTTCTACTAAATTTTGTTTACTTTACACAAACTAGCACCTACAGACACCAAGCATTTCAAAATGATCTGTACAAGAACACTGATTTAGGGCACTGAATCATGCTCTTGTCATACACTGTCTTTATAAGTATTTATACCTTCAGCAATTATTTTATTTTCCTCTTCAGTGCTATCATTATTTTGTTTTGCCTGTACTTTATCAATGTCAGAAGAAAGGCCTACAATCTTTTTTACTCCATTTTCTTTTTGTTCATAAATGCTATCGTTTTTAATGTAGCTTGCATAATATTCATCTTCTCTCTGACTAGTCTGTATTCTGATGACCTCAGAATGTGCTTCACCATTCTGTCATAAAAAGAAACAATTTTTAACATATTAGTAGGAGATAATGTATATGGGTTTCCTATTGAAGTTTAACATACATTTAACGTAGAAGTCTTGAATCATTTTTTGCTGTTCTGATGTAGAACAGTAATCATTCCTTGGAATTATAAAATTATAGTGTGTAAGTGAGAAAAAAGCAGATTTACAAGCCGGATGCAGCAGAAAAAGTCATTAAATTATTAGGTATTCCAAAGGGGCAACTTCACCTGAAATAAAATCTAACAGATTTTTAAAGGAAAAAGGATGTGAATTAGATTTACTGATTTGGTAATTCATAGAAAGTTAGGTTTCATCATGCAGTCTTTATGACCTGCTCAATAATTAGCGACAGCTGAGAAAGAAGAGAATAACAAGTGCAGAATGAAGAGAAGAAATAAATGATATTATGCACATAAACTCAAAGATATACCCCTCCATACGTAGACATCTAGTATTTGTTCCCTTCACAAAAACATTTTTTGCCTCTTTTTGTCTCTGAAATATTGACAGGCATTTCTGTTTACATTTTTTTCCTACAGGCTAGAGCAACATCACCCTATGTCCATTCAACCCAACTCTGTTGATTTTTTTTTCTCTTGGGATCTGCTGCTTGTTTCTCCTTCTCTGAAGTCTCTTCTCATTTTTCATCATATTGTCTTATGTCCCGCCCTCTCTTCTCCCAGTTTGTTGCTTCTGTTCCTCCCTTTCTCTGTATTACCAACCTCAAGCATTCAAAATACACAAGAATGACTTAAAAGCATAAACTTTTTTAAAATGTACATTTGTGTTATTTGCATTTGCCCTCTGGCTCTGAAAGTTTAGGATATACTTCATATTTTCAAGCTTTTCTCTGGAACCAGAAAGGCTAGAAATTTACTTATTTATGACAGCTGATATTTCAGCAACTGAGACTTTAAATAAAAACACCAAGGGCACATCCAGACAACTGCAGACGTGCGGTATGTGGCACCTCAGACCCATCTGCAATGCCACATACCACACATGCAGGCATTCCCCACACTGCTACTTTGCAGTGGGGGGAGGGAGGGTTGACCCCAGGAGACCCTGAGGTCAAAAACACCCATACCAAAAAGGGCAGCACACATGGCTGCAGCATATGCCACCCAAAACTGGAGCCCAGCCAGCCACAGCCACACTCTGGCTGCTAGTCAAGTTTTCTGCTAGCAGTGTAGCTCCCTGAGACCTCCAGGACCTGAAGCCAGCACAGTTGCTGGCCTTAGCCTCCCCTACCCCACCCAGGGTAACCTGCCATGTGCCAAAGTGCACATGGCATGGGCATTCCTCAGGGACAAGTAGGACTGTGCCACTGCTACTTGTCCATGGAGAAACAAATGTCTGCACTCATCTGGATGTGCCCCAAATCTCCTATGGTTTACATACAAACTGTGCAAGACAGTAACACATTCACATTACTCCCTCCTACTGCTTCAGTCCATTGGGCTGGGTCTGTGAAATGAGTTTGTACAGGGAATATTACTATAGCAAGTTGGCATAGGCTTGGTGGGAAAGGACTTGGGCATTTGTACATTTGAAGCGTTTCAAATTCCACTTCAGTTAGGGGGACTTGAAATTTAGACTGCTTCAGGGTATGGACAGGGGATGCAAAAAGGGGTTGCTCAGTCCTGTGATTCTGCTTTCCCCAACGTGAGGGCTCTCCTGTGCATACTGATGTTGGAAAAGGTTTTGAATTTCTTTCCCTACTTAATTCATTGAAGTACTTCATAAGATACAGGAGCACAAATTTTCAAGTGTGGCTTCCAGTCTTGAGGGACCTAATCTCAGACCTATTTTTTAAAGGTACTCAGCGAGGCTACCTCTCTCAGTAATTTCAAATGAATAGTCAGTTCCTCTAAAGATAAGACTCCAAATACGTAAACTTAAGTGATCAAAAATTGACACTTCCAAATCTGGCAGTCATTTAAAAAACTGGCCTATAACTCATCACAAAAATATAACCAGACAACACATATGCATCCATAGTGACCTCTGCTTGTATTTCAGACCAAAGAAATTCAAAACCTTTTCCAACATCATTATGCATACACAGGGTTCACAACAATCTGCAGCTAATATACACACAGTAGGTACATCTACACATGTACTTAACTGCAAATAGACTAATTAGTAGGGCTGTGCAAAGCTTCGATCACTGATTTGATTCGGAGGAGATTTGGCCCGATTCAGTGGCCGAATCTCCAAATCAGAACTGAATCAAGAGACATTCGATGATTCGGCCATAGACACAGCTTTATGTTTTTTCTGTGTACCTTGAAATACCAGGCGTGGCTTGTGAATGCTGCAATGGTGGGGCAGATGGAGCATCCCATGGGAGCGCAGGGGAGGTCCCCTGCATGCTTGGTGGTGGACCCAGAAGGGGACCAGAAGTAGTTCTGGTCCCCTTCTGGGTCCATTGCAGAGTGTGTAGGGGACCACCCCCCCCAGCTCGGTGACTGGTGCCTCCTGGGTCTGGGGCGGGGGGGACCTGGGTTCCCCCTGTGACCAATTGCTGAATCAGGGAGGCGCGGGGAGGATCCCCCTCATGTTCAGTGGCGGACCCGGAAGTGGATTGGAAGTACTCTATCCACTCCATCTGTCCCACCATCTCAGCGTTCATGAGCCACGCCTGGTACCTTGAGGTACATAGAAAAAACATAGAAAGCTGTGTCTATAGCCAAATTGCTGATTCTCCGAATCAGGATCAAATCTTCAGATTCAGCCAAATCCAATTGGGACAGTGATCCGAATCAACTAATCAAATCACTGTCCCCCTAATTGGGCCAAATCCAAATCGTATACTGCCCTCTTAAAAATTACATTAGTAGTGGAGTAAAGTATCACCATCTATACCTGCTACACTATCACGCCACGGCAAATTAATTTATGCTATTGTCAGATAGTACTGTTAGGGACAGTACTACTTTACAGTGGAGTAATTAACTGCAGTTAAACACAAGTGTAGATGCTGACCAGAGGTATAAATTGAACCTGGTTAGTCCAGGTAGCAGAGGGCCAGACTCCTGTCTGCCACCTAGCCACACTCCTTCCTTCCACCTAGCCACTTTTGGCACCCTCATGCCCCAGCCAGCCCCTCCACTGCCTAATGTCACTGACCCCCCATACTCCCTGCCAGCCTAGCCCTGGCATAAACTGCTCTGCCGTGGCTCAAATTGCTGCTGTCCTGGGTGCATGTGTAGACTATGTGCCTGGGAGTAGTTTACTCTGGCTCCAACTGCTCCAGAGTTGATTGCTTCACATTAACTGCACATGTAGATACATCCAGTACGTATATGCAGGGATCACAGTGATCTGTAACCATTCATAAGGTGATATGTGGCAGTTATTTAACATGCATAGCTACACACAAAACAGAGTAAACCAGAGGAGAAACATACCATTAAAATAGGGAGGAAGTCAAGATAAATAACATGTAATTACTCAAATTTAAAATTTGTCCAGAACACCAAATCTGACAATGTTACTTTAAGGAAACAGCTTTTAATTATTTAATGGCTACAGCTGGACTCCAGTCATGCAATAGTTTATGCATATGCTTAACTTTATGTCCTCTGAGAAATTCAGGGAGTTCAACTGGACTATATACAGGGTGTAAAGTTAAGCATGTGCAGATGTCTTTGGAGGAGTGGGGCCTTAGTCAAAATCTTCAATATTACATCTTTTAAAGTAATTTTAAGGCATCTACAAAATGATTTCTCATATTACATAGGCCACTGGCACAGATAAGAAAGCCACTTATTGAATCACCAATGTTTGTGACTAGCTCCTGTGACTTCCTTGGCATTCAACCACTGAAGATTTGACTAATTTTCCTTAATTTTTGCTATCTGATTATCTTACAGCTTAAACTTTTATGGCAGTAGGCCATCAGATACTGTAAGACAAGGCCAACATGTGGCACTGATGCCACAAGCTGGTGCAGGCAGCTTCTGTGTGTGGCATGTAGCAGATTGGTAAGGGGTCAGGCAGCACAGTGGCAGATACAGCAGGAAGCAGAAAGCAAAGTAGCAAATTGGGCAGGAAGCACAGGGAAGGAAACATAAGCCAGAGCAGCAAATCAGACAGAGGGTGGGGATTGGAGTGACACTTGATGACTGTGCAGAACTAATTGGTGGCACACTTGGCAAAAATTACCCCCCACCCCCACTGCTATATCTATTTAGAAAAAATTCCAAGAATTTTGGCATTTATAAACATATACTTTAAACAACTATACTTTCAAAGAGCTCTTACATAAAACATAGAGACATATTAATATATATTATCATAATACAGGTTTTAGTGGATGATTAATAATATGCCCTAACTGTACAATTGAAACATCTTTATTTCACTCAAATAAACAATAATTTTTGGAGCCACAGGACTCTTATAAACATTAATGGAACTCGTGCAACACTATCCCCATGTAATACACTGAAAAACATTGCCTCTCTCAAGTTTAAATCAGTTAGGTGTGACAGGATGCTTAGGACACCTGCCACTTCAAGAGCTGAAGCAGCCTGCACAGCATCCTGCAGGTGCAGGCCAAGGCTAAGTGTGGAGTCAGCTGACCCAGGGTGCCTGCAAGTGTGCTAGGGCTGAGTGGAGGAGTCATCTGACTGGAGGAGGGCTGGGCTTAGTTTAAGCCCCATTTAGTTAGAACCTTTAAGGATCACCTACCTCTTTTCTTCTATGGCAGAAGGTCATGGAGCAGGTGCCATAAAGCTGAACTTATGCCATCTATGGATTCTCCTAAGCCAGTGATGCTCAACCTTTTGGCCCTGCAGGCCAGATGACTGGTGTAGGACCAGTTCACAGGACAGATCCAGCATGTGGGGTAGGTGTGTAGGGTTGGTCCACATGTGTGATCTAGCATGATGGCCCAGGCATACATGCTGGCCTGATACCATGCATGGCCTGATTTCACCCATTAGATATGGCTACTCACCAGTTCAGCTCTGTTTGCTGGATCCAGCTGTGTGCTGGCTTGACCCAGGTGCTAGATTCAGCCATGTGCCAGCCTGACCCCATGTGCTGGCCCCACTGCATGCTTGTGCAATCTAGTGCACAGGGCCACATCATCCAGCATACAGGGCTCCCCACGGGTCTAGAATTTGGCATCAGGGGAGCTACAATTAACAATCCAATTACCTTACTCCCCCCGCCAACTACCGTATTTTCAGACCTGTGGGGAGACCCAGAGGCTCGCGGGCTGGATCTGACCCAGTCTGGAGGTTGAGCGCACTTACCATAAGCAAATGGGAGTTTTTCACCCCATTTTTACTAACCTGAAATAGTGGAAAGATAGAATCTGGACAAGTTTCTGTTCTACTCTTGTTGTTATTCTTCTATTTTCTGCAGTCATTTATTAACACATTCAGAATTTTAAGCCTTTGATGATTTATTTAAGACATTGGATAAAAGATTGTTTAGACTGAATATTGGGCTTCAGTTATTTTAATGCAGATGATACCAAATTTTTCTGTCATCCTACATTACAGAGACTGAAATTAGTTTCTCTGTAAAGGATCTGCTTCTACAGTTCCACCAAGCCTTTGTACAGGTGAATGTTTCACAGAAGTAAATTCTGTCTTTAACAAATTCTATCTAACACAACTAATTGCCAAGCTTATAATCTTATCTAAACTTAGTGAGGGAATGAATAGCCAAATCTCAAGATTTTCTAGGCTCAGAAAGGAGAAATCTACTGTAGGTAGATTTTAGAATTTTATTGGATCACTATGTTGAAGACCTTGGCTTTACAGAATGGAAGTTTCATGAAGGTCATAACAAGGTTTAGAATAAATGCCAAAGACTAGACAGACAGATGAAATATGAAAATTTGCAACTATTCATACACACTTCATTTTTACCTGCAGGTTTTCCCCTTGCCCAGCATGTTGATCTGTCTGAGGAGAATGGCAGTCTTGGAGATGTGTGAAAGCTCCTTTAAGTGAGAGCAACTCATTTTTTATAGTATGTACCTCCCTTGTCATGTTTTCCTCCTGCAATTGTTGAACAGAAGAACTGATCACACCATTTGTTGCATCTGGAAACTTGAAAAATAATATTTTTATAGCACAAATCTTCGAACTACAGAATCAAAGAGAAGAAACAAGAAGGCAAAAATAAAACTCCTCAATTACTGGCATAAACTGTCTTAAATATGAACTATATCTTCAGAGAAACATGAGAACACAGCAGAAGGAAAAGGGAAACAAGAAGACAGAGAAACAGAGCTCATTGCATGAAAATGTGTGGGACTCTTCTGGTCCCACTCATTGCAGATTGTATTTATCTGACTCTTTTCTTTTTTTTTTAATTTCTGGTTGACAACCAGAAAATAATATTTGTATGTCTCTAATGACTTTTTGTTTGAGCACTTGCTGAAAAGATTCCATTTGAAAATTAATCTCTTAATTTATAAAATATGAAAGAGAATAAAATAATGGCTCCCATCAAAGGAAAGTATGCTGTGGGTATATCTACACTGCATTCTAGCTCACATTTGCGTGGGTGCTGACCGGGAAATTCTGCCTCCAAAAGTCCACACTTCAGGAAACAATATGCATCAAACTGTATACATGTACATGAACTGACTCTGCAGCTACACATTTGGCAGAAAGAGTTCTGGAAGTATATCCCAGAATTCACAGCATTTCACCAACTGGATCTACTCTAGGAATTAGTTTGCAGTGTACTGCAAAGAACTTATGTGTACTTCCCCCCTTCCCCCCTGCCCCGCCCATGGAAGCAATTTTAGCCCATCAATACATTTCATTTGAGATTGTATCTGAAGTAGGTTGTTGCCTATGAAAGCTCATGCTTCTCTGAACTAGTTAGTATCTAAGGCCTTTGCCAAATTACGTATATTATGCAATTAACTGATTAATTGCACAATAAATGTAGACCAGCCATATGTGCAAATTATCACGCCATAAAAATATCTAGCTAGCTATAAAAACGGCCAAACAGCTCCAAAATTAGTGCTTCAAAATGTCTAACAACTCTATAGTTGGTTTCTATCCAGCTTTGGTTTGAATGTGTAAGCAAGCTCTAAGATACCCCCTCCCTGCCATTTTTGTCTGACTTGAGAGTAACTTCCTCTGTGCTCCTGGATGTCATTCTCAGTTAACTGATATATTTTTTACAGCTCTAAACAATCTATTATAGGAACAGGTTACAAAAGTCACCACTTAACAGTAGTAGAAAAATTCCAGCCGTACAGACACAGGAGACAAAGAAACAATCTATCACAGTGGGTAAATGAAGGGACACATAATTTTTCCTTGTACATACATTGTCCTCCAGCCTGAAAAGATAATCTTGGCTAATAGCAGATAGAATGGACAAAAAAAGGAGAGGACCTATCTTCAGTAGACACTTGAAGGAATTTGTAGCTAATGTCACCCTTAAAGAAAGGAAGACCATGAAAGCATGGTCCTTCATCATATATGGTGAATCAGATGTAAATTACATAGCAGGTTCTCCAGAATATTGCACCTGAAACCACAGATCTATGTGACACTGCATCCCCCAATCCCTGTCCCTTCTAGGAGCTAACCCCATCCCACCAAAATCATCTGCCTTGTATAATGTATTATTTGGCAGTCCATTCAATTTGTATTCTGCTAACACTTTCTATTAAAAATTACTTGATGAATATTTTTGTCATTTTATAAACTAAGCTCAAATGAACATGCTTTGGCCTATCTTAAGAAAGATAATGAGGATAATATTGAATGGGCATCAGAGGTTAATCTACCTCTGTACACAGGAGATGTCCAGCTGCACATGATCTTAACATTATCAATGAGACTGGAATATTATAAGGAATTAAATGAAATAAAGTCAAATTGGATTGGCTATAGTAGAAACACAAGTTAAGAATAAATATTTGCCAAATAGATCAAACTGGGAATGAAGTTATAAAGAAATATCATTTGCAATTATTTAGAAGATTATTACAAACATTTCAGAGAAACAAACAGAGCTAATTCATATTTGACACGTAAAGCGGCTTTGACACGTAAAGAGTAAAGGGCTTTGTACTGGAGTTATTTTGAACAATTAGGGAGATGTCATCTTCCCTCCTTAAACCACTGAGCATCACCGGAGCTGCTCTAAAGCTTCAGGTTACAGTACTCTTTCCAGCACTTGTATTCAAAGAGTCAAGTCAAGAGAGAAGGCAGAAATATACAGACAGCTCTGCACAAGCCCTTCACAGCCTTCTCTGCCATACTTCCATTGCCTTTCAGGAAAGCAAATTAGAAATGAAAATTAAAAAATTTTGTGACAGCTTCTCTGGTTGCCACTATTCTCTGAAAACTTTAAAATGTTAATTTTCTTACCCAAATGTTTCCTTTCCTTACTTGTGAACAATGGTTTATTATTCTAGTTCATTTGTCACTGTAATTTTACCTTGAAGATGCTGAGTACAATATTTGTTTTTTACAAATCACAGAAATATTTTTTAATAGTAGTATGAAAAACAAATATTGAAGATAGGTCAGTGTTTTGGGCCCATTATATTTGACAAAATGTCTTACATTTTTGTAACTTTAATGTACATGAGCTTATACTAGAGTTTTATAGTTTAATTTCTGGCAGTTTACTAATGATTTTTACAGTCCAGGAATATAATCTAGGAAAATGCCAGCAATGGTTGACAAATGTATTAATTCTGGAACACTATCCAAATACTGTATTAAAAACAAACAAAATAAACCTTCCATTTGGCTTGTGTGATAGAGGCCCAAAAGCACACATTGCTTGCCTTCTAAAGTCCAGAAGCCAAATGGAGTTTATATTAAATCTATATTTTAAAAATATTTATTTCTAGAAAATCTTGCATTGCCAGGAAATAAATGATATTTGACTTTTTACCTACTTTATTTTTGCAATATTTTCTTGGCTTTTAGGGATTATTTGATGACTATTTAAAAAACCTCTTAATACTCTAACATTTAATTTAATAAACCTACATCTTTTTTCCAAGTTCTTACTGCTTCCTCATGCTCATTCTGAAGATTAAGGAACTTTTCTTCATTTTCTTTTGCCTTCTCCCTTTGCAGCTCATTATCTCTTTCAAGGGTCTGCAATAAAATTAATTATCCAAAAAATAATCAATACCACATTAATGAATTTTGATGTGTTTTATGTTGCTGAGACCTTTGCTTCTAACATGCTGAAAGTGCCATACAGATCAGTGATAATGTGCTATCTCAACAATAATTTTCATAAATTAACAGAAAGGTGCTTATAGTTTAGCTAACAGGAAACAGGGGGAGGTTATGAAAAAGAAATGGCTATAAAAGGGTATAAAAACACTTGCCATTATTCAGTTTCACTGCATAAGTTTTAATGTGCTGAAAAAGTAATATAAAGTGCAGAGATGAGAAATATGTAATGTAGCACAATCTAGCCCCACTGAACTTAAAGAAAAAAAACTACAGAATAGCCAAAGAAAAATCTTCTCTTATCAATATGAATAACCTTTCTTGTAATTTGTACTTTTGATTGTAAACTGTGATTCCAACATATCTATTGAAATGTAAAAAAAAAATAGTGTATGTTTGATTGCCCTTTATTTTTACTAGTTAACTGAAACTGAATAAAAGTGTATTAAAATAATAGCAATATGCTGCACAGCTTTTATGCTATCATAACTGTGTTTCTAGCATTTCTGGGCTAACTCAGTGTCAGCTTTATTATCATACTGATAAATTAAAACAAGCTTGTGTAAATCAATCACAACAGTTCTCAAACATCTCTCAGGTACTGCTGGAATTTTTACCTTATCCAATTTTTATAACACACAGTACAAAGGTAAAAGATTTAGCACATCCATTACCTATGATAAACATGATACATACACACTTGAAAATATAAATGCAGTTTTAATGCATTCAAGCTTACTTATATGATTTTGTTTCAATTCTCTGGTAGCACTTCTAAAATATACCAGATATAAAAACATTCTTTCAAAGGAATTCTTCTCTGCTTTACCTTTTAAATACAAAAATATGAAATTGCTTCTGATTTACTTCACAACAAGATTAACATGCTTATAATCAGACTAATTATGATAGCATTTGGAATTATAGCACAAAATATAGCATATAAAAATTAGAGTACTTTCATCCTTCTAAGTTTTTAAAAACAGGTTACACAAACACTTGTCTGGAATGGTTTAGACAAGAATGACTCTGTCTTGAACACAGGTATTGGACTAGATGACCTCCTGAGGGGGTGGGGGGGAACAAGGCTCCAATGATGAAGAGGGAGCAGGGCACAGGCAGGAGCAGGGGCCAGGGTGAGTGAGGCTCCGGCCAGGCCGGGTGGTAGGACAAGCGGAGGCCCAGGGGGCATGTCCCCCCCCAGCGATTTGTGCACAGGGTGGAGGCGGCATGCTGCTATGTGCTGCACTTTGAACTCCACTGCCCTGAGAGCCATTTCTGGGGCAGTTGCAGCAGGGAACAAAGAGCAGTGCTCAGTGGCAGCTGCCTCCGCTTCCATGCACAAATTGGGGGGGGCACGTGCCCTCTGTGCCTCTGCTTGTCCCACTACCCAGCCCAGCTGGAGGCCTACTCAGCCTGGCCCCTGCTCCTACCTGTGCACCACTCCCACCCTCACTGCTGGGGCCTTGGCCACTCAGCCAAGCCCAGCCCAGCCCCACACTGGGAAGAGCCCGGCGCTGCCCGCAGCGGCAACCCGCAGCAGCAGCCCGCCCTTGTCTCACATGCAGATCCAGGGGCACACGCCCTTCATGCCTTTCCGGGGTGTGCCTAGCAGCAGGAGCTGCATCCCTGTCCTGCGCCCCAGCCCCAGCCCCAACCCCACTCCCTCCCTCACTGCCATGGGTACAGTCAAGGCCTTGGAATGTATCCTTATTAGTTATATTGTAGAGTGGGTTCCCTCTATGCGAATACAAGTTATGCTCAGTTTTCTGGGAATGCATGTACCACATAAAGTGAAGGAAACCTGTACTGCGCAGTAGCACTGTGTGGCAGAAAGCATGATGTGACACTACTGTGCAGAAGTCTTGGAATACTGTGCGGTCAGTGTCACAAAAACGCCATTTGGTGACATTACTGTGCACCAGTAACGCTAAAGTTACTCCAGTTACTGCACAGTCATTTAGTACTTGTTCATTACTGCTCAGTCAGCATCTCATGTAGACATGGCCAGTATGAACCAAATGTATGAGCTTATCTACCATATCTCCCAACAAGTTCCCTTCCTCAGGTCTAGGAAACAAGCAGGTACAGCTTAAGCTGAATAACAAATTACAAATGGTATTTATTTTAACTCCATTTATGTTTAGAGATGGATTTTTTAAAGGAGTCCATCACTTAACATTCCCCACTTTTGCACATAAGCTTAACTCCATACATTTCTCATCTCTCTGATATAAGAATGTCTTGCCTCTGCTCTGAAAGCTAAGAATTGTTAGCAAGAGTTCCTTAACTGATGTCAAGTACTAAGATGATGGATGAGAACAGAAACGGTACCTATAGAAATGGTATGGCAGACTGGACCCAAACCAGATCAAAACCAATATCATTACAACTAGAAATAAATAAGTGGCCTGAGCAGGCTATAGGAACAGGTCTTTACTCCACCCATGAAACACCAACAACCAAATCAACTGCCATGAAGTTTCTCTGGGATCTACAATGGTACTTCCATATAAAATAAAATGCTAAGTTTGGAGTTATAAGGTATAGACAACTATAGTGAGTTGTTTGTCTGAGAAACTGTGAGGGCCTGGGCCTAAACACCCAACCGGTAGGCTCAGGGCCCAAGTACCAGTTTGGCCCTCTACCAGGCCACAGCTCATGGAGGAAGGCAGAGCAGCAAGGAGAGGGGCTCCACCAAGAAACGGTTTCTCACTTCTGGCCCCTGATTGGCCCAGAGCTCTGAGCACCTGACTGGATCTTCCTGCCTATACAAGGCTTCCTGTTTTCTGGGAAAACTATCTGGACCAGCCTACTTGTGCAAGTGGGCTGGTACCCACCAGATGGATCCCACAGACTAGTCTCTAACCCCCAGACTCTTCTGAGTGGGAACTAACAGCTTCTCAGAAACAGCTAATCCACTTAAAGTAGGCAAACCATGTCCTGCAGTTCCAGGCCAGTCAGCTAGTGGCAAAAAAGCAAGACCTGAGGGCTTATGACTGCCAGCGATTGCAAGACCACATAAGGCGGTTGCAAACGAGAATTAGTCCTTCTAGGCACATTCACTGGACCTGTACTGAGCACACTCATTTTATAACTATTACTATAGCCTTTTAATTTCTTCAAGGAACCAGCATTGTATCTCTCCCTTCTTTAGAATTAGCTTCAGAAAATTTTGCTGTTATGTAGGTCCCTATCTTTTTTCAGGTTGGGGGAGAAAATAAACTTTAGTCTCTTTATCCAATAAAAAAATAATGTTAACAGAATATGAATAGCATCTCACTTCAAGTTACCTCAGTATTTCCTATAGTAATCTATAAACACATTTCAATTGTAATGGCTACATAATAGAACTCAAACAGGGGACTTTGCTTCTAAAGTGTATATATATATGTCAGGATGTAGGAAAACAAATGTCAGGACATTGCTGTAAAACATTGAAGGGAAAAGTACTATCAACCTGTGGGTACACGGTAACCTGGGTGATAGTGACCACCACTTGGTAGAGGTCACTATCCAGTGAAGGGTGAGAAAAATATCCAGTGATGCTGAAGTTTTAGACCAACTTTAGGGCCAACTTTAGTAAACTTAGGAACCTAGTTAGTGAGGTTGCCGAACTCAAGAGCATCGGGCTAATGGGGGTCCAAGAGGGTTGGAAGTTTCTCAAGGGAGTGATCTTTGGGGCACAAAAGGAGTCAATCCCCTTATACAGGACAGGGGCAAAGGGGATAAAAAGCCCCCTTGGCTAAACAGGGAGCTTCAGGAAAGATTGGGGGCAAAGAAAGAGTTGTATAGGCAGTGGAAGCAGGGGACAGCCACCACGGAGGCATACACCATCCTGGCACACTACTGCAGGGAGTCAGTTAGGCAGGCCAACGCAGAACTGGAGCTTAGGCTGACTACAACAATCAAGGACAATAAAAAGTCCTTCTACAGATACATAGTGAGCAAAAAGAAGGCACAGAGTAGCATGGGGCCCCTGCAGGACAAATCAGGTCAGTTGGTGGTTGACGCAGACAAAAAGGCTGAGCTCTTCAGTGAGTTCTTCACTTCAGTATTCCATAATACTGACCAAGACAATCCCCCCACCTTGAGCATTGACAGATGTCCAAAAGGCACCAGCCTGCCAAAGGTTAGTTCTGACTTAGTTAAAGAGCACATGGAAGGGCTGGATGGGTACAAGTCAGCCGGCCTGGATGACCTCCATCCACGGGTGCTGAAAGAATTGGCCAGTGTCATTGCTGAGCCACTGGCATGGCTGTTTGAGCTCTCATAGTGCTCTGGACACGTCCCTGAGGACTGGAAAAAGGCCAGCGTGGTGCCGATTTTTAAGAAAGGGAGAAAGGAGGAGCCGGGTAACTTTAGGCCAGTCAGTCTTACCTCTATCCCTGGGAAAATACTAGAAAAAATCATCAAAGAGTGTATTTGTGAAAGCCCAGCAGGGGAAACGATGCTGAAAGGAAACCAGCACGGGTTCATCACAGGTAGATCCTGCCTGACAAACCTTAGCCTTTTATGACCAGGTCACACATTGCCTTAACACAGGAGTGGAGGCCGATGTCATCTACCTGGATCTTAGGAAGGCCTTTGACACAGTTTTGCATCCTAG
>NW_017729025.1:126354333-126364458 GCF_001723915.1 Gavialis gangeticus
TGCACTTGTCGGTGTTGAATCCCATCCTATTCTCATCCGCCCACCCCTGTAACCTGTCTAGGTCCGATTGCAGCCTATTCTTCCCTTCTAGCGTGCCCACATCCCCCACATCTTAGTGTCATCAGCAAATTTGAGCAGGGTGCTTTTTACCCCCTCGTCCAAGTCACTGATGAAGATGTTGAACAGTGCAGGCTCGAGGACCGAGCAGAACCCCACTTCCCACATCCCTCCAAGTCGAAAACGACCCATCCATCACCACTCTCTGGGTGCAGCCCTCCAGCCAGTTGGCGACCCAATTGACTGTGTGGGTGTTGACACCACAGTCCCCCAGTTTCTTAATGACAACAGGGTGAGAGACAGTGTTGAAGGCCTTCCGAAAGTCCAGAAAGACTATGTCCACTGCTACCCCTGCATCTAAGGATTTGGTGATCTGGTCATAGAAGGCCACCAGGTTGGTCTGACAGGACCTGCTGCTAATGAACCTGTGTTGGTTGCCCCTAAGCATAATCTCCCCTGCTGGCCCCTCGTGGATATGCGCCAGAATGATTTTCTCAAAAAGCTTGCCCAGGATAGAGGTAAGACTAACTGGCCTATAGTTTCCCGGGTCCTCCTTCCTCCCATTTTTGAACATAGGAACCACATTGGCCTCGTCCAGTCTTCTGGCACCACACCAGAGCACCACAAGTGCTCGTATAGCCATGCCAGGGGTCTCGCAATGACCTCAGCCAATTCCCTCAGTACTCTAGGGTGGAGATCATCCGGACCAGCTGATTTGAATACATCCAGTCCTTCCAGAAGTTCCCTAACTAGCTCCTCACTAACCCTTGGCCTAGGTGCGCCTCCCCTGGGATCTAAGGGGGCCCACCGGGGGTGTGACTGTTCTGGTCCCTGCTTAGGAAAACGGAGGCAAAGAAATCATTAAATATGTTGGTTTTGTCATCTAGTGTGACGACCAAATTTCCTAACGTGTCCTGCAGGGGCCCCACATTACCCAGAACCTTCTTTTTGCCCCCTATGTATTTAAAAATTAATACACCAGAGGGGAGGGAGCAGTTACAGGCCGACCTGCACAGGTTAGATCAATGGGCAGAATGTAATAGGATGCAATTCAACAAAGATCAATGTAAGGTACTCCACCTAGGAAGGAGGAACCCCCAGCACACCTACAGGTTGGGGGATGTCCTCCTCAGCAGCTCAGCGGCTGAGAGAGATCTTAGAGTCATTGTTGGCTCCAATATGAACATGAGCCAGCAATGTAACGAGGCCATCAACAAAGCCAATCAGACCTTGTCATGTATTAGCAAATGCATGACCAACAGATTGAAGGAGGTGATGCTCCCCCTCTATGCAGCATTAGTCAGGCCGCAGTTGGAGTACTGTGTCCAGTTTTGGGCACTGCACTTCAAGAGGGACACAGCTGATCTGGAGGGGGTTCAGAGGAGGGCCACTTGCATGATTAGTGGTCTCCATGAAAGACCCTACAAGGAGAGGTTGAGAGATCTGGATCTCTTCAGCCTATACAAAAGATGGCTGAGGGGTGACCTTGTAGCTGCCTATAAATTTATCAGGGGATGACAGCAGGGAATTGAGGATGCACTGTTTACCAGAGCGCCCCAGGGAGAAACTAGGAATATTGGGTGCAAACTAGTGAAGAGTAGATTTAGGTTAGACATTAGGAAGAAATTTTTTACAATAAAGGTGGCCAGAGTCTGGAATGGGCTTCCAAGAGAGGTAGTGCTGTCACCTAACTTGAAGGTCTTCAAAAGGAGGCTTGACAGTCACCTGGCCAGGGTCGTCTGACCTCGGCCCTTTTTCCTGCCAAGGGCAGGGGGTCAGCCACGATGATCCATTGGGTCCCTTCCAACTCTATAATCTATGAATCTATGAATCTATTTAATATTATATTTATGACTGAGATGTGATTTACTTCTTTTATTTTTAATAAAGTAGAGGAATTGAGAACTGGATAGCCTAGAAAATTGTAACAAAGGCTTCAGTTTCCCTAAAGCCACTTGGTGACCTCTAGTGGACCTCTGAGGCCTGTTTAAACACCTCTCACCACCCATCAGTTCCCTCTCTGACACTCACCTGCAACAATTTTAATGTTATTAGGAACATTTGGGAGACTAACTGGAGTGTGGGTTTGAGTGTCCTACTCTCCTCTACCCTATTAATTGGGCTCTGTCTCTCCTCTGCTCAGTCCATGGGCTCTTTCTTGATCCCTGTTCAGTCTCTCAGAGCTTTCATGCCTTCTGCACCATCTCCCTGGTTCTCACACCCTCTGTACTGGCTCTTGCGGGTCCCATGCTCTCTATACCAGCTCTCAGGGCTGTAGTAGCTCAGTCACTATTCACTGGGGCTCTGACAGCCCACTCCTATTTCACTCGGCCTCTGGCAGCCCATCAACTCAAAAAAAGTTCTAAGTCCTCTGTGGGACATCTTCAGTAGCCTCCATCCCTCCCCTTCAGCCTTGCAGTACTTAAGCCAGTCCACAAATAAACCAAAATATGCAGCTTCTGCCACTTATCTTTTATGCAGTCCTTGACAGTGGCTCCTTCCTGTCAGAGTTTCTAGACTGCCTTACCTCTTGGGTCCATGAGCTCACATTCTGGAGGTTGACTGTCACTTCTCCCCAACCACTGGACCTGGCAACAGTCCTTCTGCAGTATAAAATCTGGATTATATCCCCCATGGGACCCTCATTGAGGTACTAGACCCCACTCTGGTCTTCCATCTCTTAGTAATGGGGTAAGGGACCTATTACAAAGATCAATAGTGGACTACCGATCTTTTATTTTCATTAGTGCAAATCAAGACCTGGTAATTTCTGAATGTTCATTAAGACACCAATATGTATTACACTAATACAAATGCAGGAACACAGATGGTTGGAGAATAAAACTACAAATGAAAATTGTTTATTTCTGTTCTTGATGCACTGCTACCACCGTACAGAGTGCTACAAAGCTGTAACTAAACTCCAAAATGGGATTCTGGTCAGTTTTGTGTGATGAAGATGCTAGAACCTAGTGCTAAATGTGCAGTGTAAGTGCCAAATTCATCCCTGATGGAAACTGCTTCCATCTCATGTCTTACATAAAATGAATGCCATCTGTACAAAACTCTACATAAACGAAAAATAAGAAAAAAAGAAAATAATCATAGAAGTATAGGGTTGGAAAGGACCTCAGGAGGAGCATCCAGTCCTCTGCTCAGTGCAGAATCATCCCTCTCTCAACCATCTTAGAAAAGTGTTTTTCTAACTTGCTCTTGAAAACTTCCAAGGATGAAGGTTCCAAAAGCTCTCTAAGTAATTTGCTTAACCACTCTTGCTGCAATTTAAAATCATTATTCCTTGTTCTGTCTTCTGCAGCCACAGAGACTAGGTGGTCACCAACCCCTTTATAATCATATTTCAGGTATTTGAAGACTGTTACCCAACTCCCACATGCTGTTCTCTTCTCCAGTCTAAATAATCCTAGTTCTTCAGTCTTTTCTTGTAAATCACATTCCTTAGATCTCCAATTATTTTTGTTGCTCTTTGCTGGACTCTTTCTAAATCATTGATATCTTTCTTGAAGTGTGGTACTAAAAACTGGACATGGAACTCTACCTTAGGCCACACCAGTGCTGAACAAAGCAGAAGAATCATTTTCCTTGACTTACAAACAATATTCCTATTAATACAGCCCAGAATCCTATTAGGTTTTTCTTTGCAACAAGAGCATTCTGCTGGATCATATTCATCTTATGGTCCACTATAACAGCGAGGTCCTTTTTTGCAGTACAACAGCCTAATCAGTCATTCTCCAATCTGTATTTGTGTATGTGATTGTTCCACTCCAAGTGCAGGACATCATACTTGTTTTATTGAATTTCATTTGATTAATTTTGGACCATTTCTCCAGTTTATCAAGGTCATTCTGAATCCTAATCCTGTCCTCCAGAGTCTCTACAGCTGTTTTGCCAACTAACAGTAAATTTACTGAATGTCAGTAAAAAAAAAAAATCAGGCTAAAAATGGCTGTCAGTAAAGTCTGCAAAAAAAACAAACAAACCGTTAGCTACCACTAAAACACTAAGTAGCTGCACTTTGTTTGAAGCTCATGCAGACACAGTACAGCATTGCCACCTGGTGTCCAAATAACAGTGCAGCACCCTGCAAGGAGTATTCTCTCAGTCATGTGCTGCTGCTGCTGCTGCTGCCCAGGCTGCCTGTAATACTGCTAAGTCACAAGGAGGCATCTTTGGGGATCTATGCCAGGAGAGGGGAAGTGGGGTCAGTAGGGGGGAAAGGCAGCATGGTCCAGGCTGCAGTCGGGGACATCAGGACATAGGGGTAAATAGGAGCTCCTGGCAGATGGGGACAACACAGTGTACAACCATCGCTGCAGTCAAACAGGGTTGCCAACCCAACAATATATTTTACTGCAAACTTATGACTGACAACCAAACTTCTATTTTTTTACTATGCTTAATAATAAGCCCCTAAATTTAAACCCAGACCTTCTAACTGATGTCCTGCAGCAGGGCAGGGCCTGGCAGAAGAGTGACATTTACATTATGTAAAACATATATCAGTAAAAACATGCATCAGTAAAAGCTTGGTTGTCAGTAAAAAGTTTGCGGATTGTCAGTAATTTTTTTTCCTTGGGTTGACAACCCTGGTCTGTAACTTCACCCAGCTTGATGTCATCTGGACATTTGTGAAATGTACACTTAATCTCATCCTCCAAATCATTAAAGGTGTTAAACAGCACCAGGCCCAGCACAGATCCCTGGGGAAACTCACTTGATAATGCTTCCTAGTTAGACATCAAACCATTATTTCAAGCCATTATTATCAAGCATAGTTAGACATCAAGCCAGCTATTGAAGCATGATGATGCAAGCAGGTATGTATCCACCTTACATCAATTTTAACACTAAACCTATTTAGTTTCTTAATAAATAATCAAAGGACTAAAAAGAGCTAAAATTATACCTTCAGCCTTATAGATGTTCTTTTAAGGTCATTGTGGGGTGCACTTCTGTGGGACAACACTACTGCTATTTGCCCTATACTGTTGTGTGTACATACAGGAACTTTGGAACACATCTTTAGCTACACCAGGTTTGTGCCTGGCATTTTTAAAGAAATAGTGGGGTAAAACAAAGTTGGTGAAATCATATTTGCATTCCTCCAACTCCCAGTGGTACCACACGCCAGTTTGATTTCCCGTGAAACAGAATTTCAAAGCTCGTCTAATTAGGTTGGCTGAGAAAAGTTACAGCTGACATACTCTGACCTGGCTCTTTTACCACTCTGGACATGAATCCTAGATAAAGGCAGCAGAAGAGAGATGGCATTATGCTAGGGATACCGTTATGCTGGACATTTGTTTCCTTTTGGCAAAACAGAGGATGGGATTGGGTCCCTACAGTCTCAACTGGATTTTTCTAGTACCTTTCAATAACAAGAAGTTTCCACAAAACTAAATAATTAACACAAATCTAAAAACAAAAATAAAATAATTTAATTATACCAACATTTGTGATGGAAACCAAAATTATGTTTTTGTTATACATGACAGAAAGGAGCCAGCAATCTTTTTTCTTTGCAGGGGTTCAGGACAGGAGAACCATGGGGTGTGTTTCAAGGTTTACGCTGACAGTTAAGGAGCTGAGGGAGCAGTGAAAAAGAGGTCAAAAGTTCTGAAAAGCATGCAGATGTCTTTAACAGTCCTAAACTCCACAAATAGAGCAGCTACTAGCAGATTTTATAATCAAGAATAATCTGACCTTATAGTTTGCCTTCAGTGCATTCAATTCACTTTCCAATCTGCCATTTGTTTGGGCCAGTCGCTGGAGCAGCTGCTGCATATGTTGTAGAGATCTCATAATTTCCTTATGAAAATAATAAATCAAAGAATATTAAATAACTGCTTTAGTTTGCAAAGTTTGAGTATGAAATAAATAATGCTAATTTATTACAAAAATTTATATTTTTATTAGCAAATGTATTTTTCTCTTAGTCAACAGATTACATAGTTAAGATTAATATAATTGTTATATTCCCTTTTTATAATCAACACAATTAGTTTGGAGAAAGAAATTAGGGGAGAAAGAAATAGCAACTCAACTCCTCTCTGCATACTATCTGGGAGAAAATATAATATAGTATGATTTCTTCAAGATATTATCTTATATAATACAACTAGATGAACAGTCAAGTAACAGTTCTAGGCCATTCTGAATAAGACATGTTTAAACATGTCAAATTCAACCTGAATCTGAATACAGCAGATTTGGCAGAGTCATTTCACAATGTTAGTCTGCAAAGCCCAAAGATGAAGCATGTAAAAGTTATCAGCAGCCATCTTGGAAAATGTAAGACATTCTTCTAACTCTGCTATCTCCTGAATTTGGAATCAAGGCCAAAATTTATACACAGTAGCAGTACATTATATCTCAACAAATATATCAGAACGTTGTGATAGAGTTTGGGGTTCAGCTTTGTGCTTAGAATCTTAACTTTCTGGAGTATAGCTATCAATGATCTATAGCAATACTATAGAAATTCTTAAGAATTAATAAAACAACACACACAAGCATTTTAATTTCAAGATAAAAATCAGATCCAGATTGTAAGCCCCCTATTTATAATATTCTCATCAAATTCAACAGAACTACACTTATGAGTAACTGGGTGCATCTATGTGTTCACCAGACTACACAGTTGTTACTGCGCAGTCATTTAGCATTTGCTTTACTAAATGACTGTACAATATCCACAATACCCTGAGGTACATGGGTTGTTTCCGACCCTAGTGCATAGTAGCAAACAGGCTAGCTGAATCCTCATTGCATGAGGAGTCAAATAAACACATTGCAAAACAGCATCTTTTGTAATCATCTGCTTGCCTGCCAGCATGTCACTGTTTTCAGAATGGGAGAGAGGAAAGGGAGCAGAGGGATTTTGGTCTGGGTGTTTTTTAGCTGCCGCTGGAGGGTGGGGCCAGTGTATTGGAGCCCCGCTGAGGTGGGAGTGCTCCAATTCACTCACTCACTCACTCACTTTACTGGCTGGTAAACCCCTAGAATGAATTTCCTCTGCTCCCTTTCCCCACTCCTATTCTGAAAACTTTGCAGCCTCACAGGGAGGAGGGGCTGTTGCTAGGGGAAAGCAGCTGCAGACTCCCAGGCAGACTCCCTCCCACCCACCCTGCAACCAACAGTGAACTTCTGTTCGTTTCAGGGAATTGTTGCAATTCAGAACACTTCCTGCAAAGTGTTCTCAGTTACAGCAGGAAGCTGCACTTCTGTCTGCAGTCAGTGTTCTGCCATAGACCTGCATTACTGTTATTGAATAACAATAATAATCAATTGTTACTGCCTAAGAGAAAATTGTAATGCACACTGCCTAAGAGAAAAAAAAGATGGAAATTTAAAAACTGCAGCACTGTAACTATTTCTGAAGACTATTCTCATCCCAAAAAGAAAAGGTCTGAAATATAGAACCACTCAAATAATTGGTTGATTAAGGTGTAAAACTGAAACTATCTTAGAGAATGTAAATTGATCAAGGTGATCACCATATCCTTGTGAAACAAACTAAATGGCGGTTGTGATGACAAAAAATTATTAGCTAATTGAAACAACAGAATGGGGACAATGAAAACTGTGTAACATGAAACAATATGCAAAATACATTTCTGAAGATGCCAAGATAGAATAATCTAAACAAGCAATAAATATATACAAATACCTACAGAACACAATCCTAAAAACATATCTAGCAAGCAGCAATAAGTAAATGATTTGTGCAGACAAAATATGTAGACAGAGCTGAGTCAGAATGGAAAATATTATTATATCTATAGGTTAGCTGGTATTAAAAAGCAAACCCTTGAGCCAAACTGTTTCCATGTATTTCTAAAAAATCTTCCAATTTGAACATTTTCTAGCTTTTTCCATATACACAGAGAATCATAGAAAATGAGGGTTGGGAGGAATCTCAGGAGGTCCTCTAGTCCCCTGGTCAAAGCAGGACCATCCCTAACTATATCATCCCAGCCATGGCTTTGCCTAGCTGGGTCTTAAACACCTCCAGTGATGGAGATTCTATAACCACTCTGGGTAACCCATTCCAGTGCTTTTCTACCTTCCTAGTGAGAAAGTTTTTCCTAATATCTAACCTAAATTTCCCTTGCGGAAACTTGAGACCATTGCTCCATGTTATGTCATCTGCCACTGCTAAGAACAATCTAGCTCCATCTTCTCTGGAACCACCCTTCAGATAGTTGAAGACTGCTATTAAATCCCATCTCAGTCTTTTCTTTTTGATACTAAATAGGCCCAATTCTCTCAGCCTCTCCTCACAAGTGATGTACCCCAGGCCCCTAACAATTTTTGTTGCCCTCCATTGGATTCTTTCCAGTTTGTCTACATCCTTCTACAGTGGAGGGCCCAAAACTAGACACAGGATGCATCTACACATTGCCCTATGGCAACATTGGTCCTACACTGTGCTTTAGTACTTTCTTTAGGAAGTACTAAAACATGGCGCAGTAACTGCCCATAGTGCACTATATGCACTGTGCATGGTTATTTTTAGCAGCTACTTTGCCATAGTAGCATGTTATAATGGGTTAGCAGTCCACTACAGTGAAGTAGCTGCTGATCACATGTAGACACCCATGGACACTATGCCACTGTAGCATGTCATTACAGTAACATAGCATTATGTGTAGACTCGCCCACAGTACTCCAGATGTGGCCTAACCAGTGTTGAATACAGGGGAATAATCATTTCCCTTGATCTGCTGGCAGTGCTCCTACTAATGCAGCCCAGTATGCCATTAGCCTTCTTTGCAACAAAGGCACGCTGTTGGCTCATGTTCAGCTGCCCACTGTAACCCCCATGTTCTTTCCTGCAGAGCTGCTGCTTAGCCAGTTGGTCCCCAGCCTCTGCCGGTGCACGGGATTTTTCTGTCCTAAGTGCAAGACCTAGCCCTTGTCCTTTAGGGCTGTGCAAAGCTTCAGTCGATTTGATTTGGCAGAGATTTGGCCTGATTTGGCAGCTGAATCTCCAAATCCGAATCAAATCAGGAGACATTTTAATCTTTCTGAATTGAATTGATTTGGAGTGATTCAGAGAAATTCAATGGTTTAGACATAGACAGAGCTTTAAATATTTTTTCTACATACCTCAAGGTACCAGGTGGCTCATGAATTCTGAGATGCTGGAGTGGAGGGAGCGTCCCACAGGAGTGCAGAGGGGCCCCCAGCGTGCTCGGGGGAAGACCCAAAAGTGGACTAGAAGCACTTCCAGTCCATTTCCAGGTCTGCCGTAGAGCACATGAAGGACGCTGTCCTGCCCCCCTGGCTCAGTGACTGGTGCCTTCTGGGTCTGGGGGGGGCACCAGGGGTCCCCCCCATGGCTGATTGCCAAGCCATGGGGATGTGGAGGGACCCCCACACGCTTGGCAGTGGACCCAGAGGTGGATCGGAAGTACTTCCGGCCCACTTCTGGATCTGCCACCAAGCACATGGGGGGCCCCTCTGTACTCCTGTGGGATGTTCCATCTGCCCCACCACTACAGCATTCACAAGCCATGCCTGGTACCTCAAGGTATGTAGAAAAAATATATAAAGCTGTGTCTATGGCTGAATCACTGATTCTCCACATCAGCATCGAATCTTTAGATTTGGATTCAGCCGAATCAAATTGAGACTGTGATCCAAATCAACAAATCGAATCACTGTCCCCCGATTTGGGCTGAACCCAAATCAAATATGGCCTGTTTTGCACACCCCCATTGTCCTTATTGAACCCGAGATTTCTTTTCCTCCAATCATCCAATTTTCAAGGTCACCCTGAATCCTGGCCCTACCCTCTAGTGGATCTACTACTCCTCACAGCTTGGTATCATCCATGAACTTGCTGAGGGTGCACTCCATCCCATCTTCAAGGTGCTGATGAGAATACTGAACAAAACCAGCCCCAGAACCAACCCCTGGGGCACTCCACTTGATACTGGTTGCCAACTAGACATCGAGTCTTTGATTACTAACCACTGAGCCCAATAATCCAGCCAGTTTTCTATCCACTTTACAATCAATTTATCTAACCCGTACTTCCAT
>NW_017729025.1:126369458-126414825 GCF_001723915.1 Gavialis gangeticus
TCCAGCCAGCTTTCTATCCACCTTACAGTCCATTCATCCAACCCATACTTCCTCAGCTTGCTTGCAAGAATGCTGTGGGAGATGGTATCAAAGGCCTTGCTAAGGTAGAAAGTCAGGGTAGATTATGTCCACTGCTTTCCCCACATCCACAGAGCCAGTTATCTCATCATGGAAGGTAATCAGTTTGGTCAGGCATGACTTGGTGAATCCATGCTGACTGTTCCTAATCACCTTCTCCTCCAAGTGCTTAGAAATGGATTCCTTGAAGACCTGCTCCATGATTTTTTCAGGGACTGAAGTGAATCTACCCGGTTTGTAGTTCCCCAAAGACACTGTCAGAAGACTCTTTGCAAGCAAAACTAGGTAACCAAATGGCTAAGTGCCAACACTGTTTTGCCTAAAATAAAAATCAGAGAAGATCCAACAGAAAATGAAGCTCTATTCAATAAAAAACTGCATATGTCTTTGCGCATAAATGTAACAAATAATAATGCCTGGCTGAGTACATTGCAAGGGAAGGGAAACCCCATTTGACAGCTATGAAACTGAACCACAGAGTTGTGAAGTAGCTTACTTAAGGTCAACCTCACAGATCACAAGCATAATTTAAAATGGAATTCATGTCTTCTGAGCCTTGTGCAGTGTATACTACTGCACTAGGTAACACTGTCCTTCTGCACCTGCATGTGCATACTATAGTGTACATTTGCTAACTTATTTAGGGGGCAAGGAGTGATTTTTCAGCATTCTGTACATTAATAGAATGAAAGATTTCTAACACAAATGGGGAAATTCAGGAAATATGACACAGAACTCTAAACTTCTTTTTATGATTAAGTAACATTTCCCCCTACTGTTGTGATTGATATCAAGACAAGGGAACACTAAACATAAAAACTAGATATTCAAAAAAATACCGAATAATAGAAACAGGTAAAACTAATATGTATGCACCTTTAACTATGGGAATACTTGCCTGTCTTCCCAAACAATGAAAACACACACACACGTATTAGACTGAAAACTCACTAGAGATGTTCTTGATACAACTCAGAATCATGGGAACTGTGAAGCTAAACTCTAATAAACATGTAGTACCTGCTTTTTCTAATATTTCATGGTAAGTGTTTTTCAAAGTAAAAATGCAGTCTCTGGCACTAAGTCAGACTTTAAAGGGTGTTCAGTGGGTAATGTGGTCAGCATTCTGCTCCTTCCCCTCCCTGAGACCAAGTACATCACTTTCAAAAGCTTGATTTTAATGACCTATGGAGTGGGAGTCTTCTATAACTCTTTCACTACCCTGAAAAGCAGAGCACTATACTGCTGTTACAGAGAACGTGTGTTTGAATACTTCATTTAGATGTTTGACACATGATTCCAATTTTACCTAATTGAGCTACCAGTGAGATACAAGAATTTCATTGGGTACTGTTGTCAGAAGGAAGGAGAAAGTTTTACAAACCTTCCTGCATAACTTTATGGAAAAAATTTGCTGAATATTATTTTCAGTGGCGTGCCAGATTTACATGCATCTGATCTCAAGTAAATGAAGATTTGGAAATGTATTGCTGAAAAGTTAATGCAAAACTTATTTTGTCCTATTAATTCATTTCTTATAAAGCAGAAACTAAGATCATGTTTATATGTATATTACCAATAAGTCTCTTTTTTAAAGTAATTATTTTAATAATTACTTTTTTAATAGTTTAGCATAGGTTTCTATAAAAACCTAAAATACTAATCAGAAGTATTAATTTTAAAATGCAAAATATTTTTTATAACTCACTTGTTTCTCCTCTCTAATGTGTGCATTTTCTTCATTGACTCTTTTACTAATCACTGACTCCTTAACAAAAGATAACACACAAATATTATTCAATGATCTTCAATGATATTAGACCATCTATTTTTAACCAGCTTATAGTCAACTATCATTTTGTATAATTATTTTAAAGCTTAAGATTTAGTACTTTAAAGAAATGGAATCTTACTAACAACAAAATAATATTTTATACTCCTAATACACTGAGTTTCTCAGAAAATGTGACATTTAATACCCAATAGTTTTGTCACAAAATATATGTAGATCATATAAGATATGTAACAATTTGAATGTGTAAGTTAGAAATCATTACAGCTCTGTTTATTAAAGGAAGCATTAGCCAACAAATGTTAAATTTCCTGAAATACCATTCTAATTTTTTGTTGTAGTTCTTGTAACTGCTGTTCCTTTGCTGTAAGATTGATGTTTTCTTCTCCCACCCTGTACTGACATGTGACCTTGGACCTTATCAAATCTGTAGTTACTTTCTTCAGTTCCTTAACACAGGAAACATGCATAAATAGTTCATCTAGTATCAGCATTTCAACTCACAACAAAGACAAATCTTTTAAACTATCCTGACTCCTGCCCTCTCTTTAACAAAAAAAGAAAAATGAATGGAAACACCAAAGTAAATGAAATTAAGTAATATAAATTACATTAATAGTAATGACTAGTTAAATTTTAACCAGGGGTTAATGTTTTTTTCATTGTGAAGAGTTATGTTAATTTTACCAGATATTGTATACAATGTATATCATTTTCAATAACATATTTTAAACCTTGTCCTGCCAAGAAAGTGTATATAAATATTGCTACTATCTCTTCATAGGAAAGTCAAAGAAGTGGACACTGAGTCATATTACACTTCAGGGGTGGACAACCTGAAGCACATGTGCCACGAAAAGTACAGGCAGCCTCTGGGTGTGGCATCCAGCAAATCAGGAAAGGACAAGAAGCAAAGCGGCAGATAGGGCAGGATGCAGAAAACAGAGCAGCAGAAGGGGAAGAGACAGGGCTGGTCCAACCATTAGGTGAACTAGGCAGTTACCTAGGGTGCCAAAATTTGGGGAGGTGCCAAAATTATATGCAGAACAAAATAAGAGGAACATAATTCTAAATAACAGCCCTAGCTAGCTATGGCTCCACCTTGGACTGGTCCTGCCCCCAGCCCACCTAATAACCCTTATTCCTGACCTGCACCCCTGCCCCCAGGCCAGGGGTGCCACTCACTCCTGCCCAGCACACCCACCCCATGGGGCTGGAGCCAGAACCTGGGCCAACACTGGGGATGCAGGGTCCAGTCTCCAGGCTGCTCTCCCCACTGAGCCATAAAGTTTCATTCTAGACTTCTTATTTTCCTCTACATTGGAAGTGGTGGGGGTGCGGAGGTACACAGTTCACCTAGGGTGTCAATTACCCTTGGACCAGCCCTGGGCAGAGAGCATAGGGCAGAAAGCAAAAGCAGAGTAGGAAAACAGGGAGGGGGATGGCTTCAGAGTACCATGCCTGCCAAGAAGGTTGGCCACCACTATAATAGTTGATATTGACAGAAAACTCCAATGTTGAGCCATGCAACAGGAACAGTCCTCCATGAGTCCACCAGTGAGTCCTGCTGTGTACTCTTGGGAAACAGCAGGGGAAAAAGGAAGAGCAGTGGATATCTGGTAAAAGCAAGAACTGACAAAACATTTTGGGGAACTTTGCTTTCACTGTACCATTAATTACTTAATCTCAAGAGAATACTAAATTAATATTAAAGACCTCTACAACATGGTTTTCCATTTAAAATATTCCTTTGATTTCATAGTCTTGCAACCTTTTAAATATCCTGAGCTTTTTCAGTGTCTGTTTTCTAACTAGTTTATTCAAAGCTGCTAGTGCAGCAAATAAAGAGCAAATGCTTTGATCTCATTAAATTACAACTTATAGTTCTTAGAGCCATAAATATTGTGCCCTTTTCTCCCCCACCCCTCCCTTTCTGGTACAAGGTAGTCTGTTTAATATCGCTCTCTCCTTGAGCGCTCTGACGTTTACTCAGACAAATAGCAGAGGTTATGAATGCTGTTCACAGATAGTATCAAGAATTCTTCATGATGCCATAGTGGCGAACTAAGCATTCAGAATGGTAATAGTTTTATCTAGCAACTAAGTTTGGTCTGTTTAACTTTTCTTCACAAAACTGGAATTCCATCTTATCACAAAGCAATGGTTTAACTGTTCTGGACAAAATCATATAACAGTACAAAAGAAAAATGAAGATTATCTTGTATTTAAAAATCATGTATATAGAGTTATATGAATGAAACTAGTCAATACATTCATATTCTCATTTTTCCAATAATTAGATTTTATATGTTGTTCTAAATGAGTCTAAAGTGATTGAATGTGGACAAAATATTGTTGTTTAATTTAAAAGTTCTTAAAGAGTATAATATTACTTTGCAGTATTCTGTAGTGTAAAATCTAGTTAGGATATTTCCTTTTCACATAAAAATAGTATAATACTATTATTTACTTATACAGCAAGAAATAAATTACATTTGCAAAATTTCATGTCAAAGCGGGTATTAGTAGAAGGGAACATTGGTCAAGTTTTAATATATCATCTGACTTTGCTGTTTTTAGGAGATAGTTTTAAGGTTTTTGTGATCTATAAAGTCCAATACTCAAGCAGGTGCAAACACTTTCTCTGGGCCCACCACTTCACATTTTCTAAAATTCAGGGATAGCTTCCACGCACAGAAAAAATTCTACATAGTAGACAATTAGATCCTTGTTTCTTATTGTGTTATGTAAAAAATCATGTTATGCACATTGTATCCATGGAGGTTAGTGAGAGGAATGGAAAGCCTACCTAGCTTGTGGGAGATGTACATTTTAGACCTATCACCAGCCTGAGATGTGATAATATTTTTTTCTCTTATGAATAGAGAAAAGAAATCAGTTCTAATTAAAGCCACTTGCTAGAAGCAAGTGGAAAGTTTTCTGAAGTGAAAGGGATATAAGGGTCAATTTATGAATAATTATAAAGTTTTAAAATAAAAATAATATGTGTATACTTTTATCATTGCAAAGGCAATCCTCTAAATGTTAACAAAAAACAAACAAATAAAACATTTTCTTCGTAAGGCAACCATGTCTGAATCCCAGGGCTTCTGCTTTTGCTTCTAACTTTCCCCTTTGAACTTCCTACTGGCAATAAGATATTGGTTCTCTTCAGAACCCTGTAAACAATCCGTACAAGTAAAAAACCCTTATAAAAGGGATGTAGAATAGTATCTGTTTCATCCTTTTGGTTTTTAAGAAAACTGAGGGGCAGATAAGGTGCTAGACATATCTTTGACTTTGCTGATGGCCTTCTCCCCAAAACTATCCTCTTGCTGAAAGGTTAATTCTGGGATAAACTTTTCAAGCATTGCTTAGCAAGGTTATTTGTTTGTTTGTTTGCTTGCTTGCTTCTAACTGCTTTTAACTTTGCCATGTTTCCATTTATGAGTCTCATAAACAATAAGTACTAAATGCTTGACAAAAAATCCCTAAATATAATAGCTAACACCAAAATACAAATAAAAGCTATTTCCACAGGACCTTTTAAGACAAATAATCAAGTCTGTACTTGTAATGAGTCCAGGTCAGAAGACTGTATCCTCCCCATGCAGTAGAACTAATTGTTTTTAGAGCTTCTGGGTATTCCAAGGCCAGTACTAGAAGTTTTGGTAATCAAACAAATAACCTCCACTGCATTTAGGAAACAATGGGTGTGTCTATACATGCAATTAATGTGAAGCTATAAACTCTGGAGTGTATTGCTCCGGAGTTTATTGCTCCCAGGCATGCCATTTTAACATGTGCCTAGAAGTTTATTGATATTTAAATGTGCACCTGGGAATGCAGCACATTGAGCCAGGTCAAAGCAGCCCAGCTGGCAGGGGGCTCAGGGGGCCAGCCTGCCAGCCAGGGCTGCTCCCTCGGCTCAGCATAGTGCAGAGGGGCTGGCTGGGGCATGAGGGTGCTTCACCATGGGGCTAGCCAACAGATAACCCCCACACTGAAGCACCCTCATGCCCCAGCTAGCTGGCACAGCATCTACACATGTGCTGCCGCAGAGTACTCCACAGAAGGAGTAAATTGGTTCTCTACAGAGTAAATTGGTTCTCTCCAGTTTAACAGAGGCACACACGTAGATGCCAAGACATTCACTGTGCAGCTAATTAATCCACTGCAGAGTAAACATCTTGTGTAGACACACCCAATGGTACTAATTCTCCATGTGGCAGATATGCTTGCCTGAACCAAATCCAGGATCTATTGCAGTTAAACCTTAGCTTCATATCTAATCCCTAGATCTGCATGCCTCATTCCCTGAATCTTCAAGATAAGTTTACTTTGTTAAGTTAAACTGTACTCTCTAATTTTAGATTCCTGCCAACAGTAACTGAATGACAGGATCTTGGTAAGTAAGGTAAAGGCAAAACATACTAATGGCTGTGAGACTAGATGACAGGACATTAAGTCTAGTAAATAAAGCAGGAAATTCATTTCTACTTCAGTACAGAGGCTGACACAGGGACTTTGTGGGGCAGCTGGCACCTACAGAAGTTAATATGGCTATTAGAAGCCATCTCAACCCTGAAAGCAGGTTAAGGCAGCCATGTGAATTACCTCAAATTGTACCTGGGATGGAAGCACTCCTTTGCAATTTGCAGTAACAGAGTCAAATAGAGCAAGGGTGCAAAATATTCTCTCTCAGACTCTCCTAAACTTCTAAAAAATATCTTCTGCCATGTTCGCTTTGTATCTTGCAGATGCCACCTAGAATGCACAACAAGGGCATTCTCCAAAAGGGGGAAGAGTAGTATTACCATTTTGTAACCACTTGGCACTGACTAAGTAAGCATGAAGGGAGTGTCTACACATCCATTGACATGCTTTAGTTAATACACATGAAATCTAGTGATGTACTAGGAAAATGCATATTAGCTTGTCTTAATGCACATTAACTAAAAAGCACAATCAGGGTGTCTGCACATGAGTTCAGAAGCTGCTCCAACATACTCTAATAACAGTAATGATAATTGCCACGCTCCAGCAGCCTCCCATGTCTCATATATCAGCATTCCCAAGCTTCAAAATGGCAGTGGCAGGCTTGAATTAAAGCTCGTCAAATTAGCTTTAGTTCAAGTGTCCCCACTACCATTTTGAAGCACAGGGATGCTGATACACAAAACACTGAGCGACTTTAATTAGAGCAGCTCTCAGAGTCACTCTAATGAAAGTGCTGCCCACTCCACTCCCAGAGTACGTGTAAAAGTGCCCATAGTCACGCTTTACTGCACATTCAAATCTACATTATGCGAATTAAAGCGCACATGTAGATGCCCAAAATAACCACAGGGAAAATGTGTTGGACTCAGGACACTTCTTATTTAGTCATTGTCATTATGCTTCTTCTTTTCAGCTTGTAAAATCATAGGATTATTTTCTTCTTAGGCAATCCAGGAAGTAGGGCTGGAAGGGACCCCGCGAGATCATCTAGTTTAGTCCCCTCCTTAAGGCAGGATTGTCCCTGACTTAACCATCTCAGCCAAGGAAATACAGTTTCCAAGACGATGCAGTCTGTAGGCAGCAGCAAACAGAAAATGCCCTGGGTTGACAAGCCCCATCATAAGTGTAGAGGAGTGATGTAAAGTAACCCATAGTATAACGTGTTTGCTCACCAGAAGTGAGCAAGGAAACTGCTAAATTGCAGAAAGAACTGGAATTTTTTGTTGAAAGGTTTCACTAGTTTTTATTTGAAATTCAAAATATCTGATAAAAATAGCCATCAAATGTTGTTGGGTTTTTTTACAGTGCCTAGTAAATTGTCATGAAACATAATTATCAAGGAAACAGTGTCTGTATCTTAAGATTTGAATAAAACGTATAAAATAGAAAAGCTTATTGAGTTTTCAGTTTCGATCATTCTTCAAGGAAATAAAAGAACTAAGGAAGCAATTTTAGGGGTTCTTTTGAAAGTAAAAACTTCTGCTGTTCACAGCTTTGTGGTTATATGACTAAACATATTAGATTCTGATTATTCCTGTCTTCACATAATTTCTTTTTCATTTAATTCAATTGTATGCTGCTTTTCCTGTGTAAAACTATGTTTAAAAAACTGAACAAACACACTTACTTTTTGGTGGCAGTAGCTAATCCACCAGTGTTCAAAGTGGAAGAGTGAAAAACTTAAAGAGCAAAGTCTAATTAGACATTCACAAAATATCAGGATACTTTATTAAAGTATTCCCTGGCAGTCAGAGGAAGAAAAAACCAAACAGTCTGAATTGGCCCTTTTTTCTGCATCTATAAAAATGTTCTCTTTTCATTTGTGACCTGTTAAACCTCAAGAAAAACTCTTTGAAAAAAAGTACTGATTTATTAAATAATTTTATTATTGGAGATGAAGCAGCCTACTAATTTACACTACATTACTTATTTTTGAATACTTCTGATATACACAATACAATTTTATCTACCTTATATCTTAAGAAATGTAAATAAAATTATTCTTGGTTTTCTTTTAATCAGAAACAAATCTAATTTATCATTATGCAAAAATGTTTATAGAATTTGAGGTTTCTTATGAATCTGAAGTATATGGAGAGTTCAGGATCAGATCATAATGCTAGTGTATATCTTTCATTTTCAATTATGAAATGCCACTTTTCTTAGCATGCACACAGTTCTTGATATAGCATGAGAACATATGCTATCTTGTGCAGATTACAACATACTTTTACAAAATTAAGGCTTCTATGCTTGACCTGCATCAAAATTGTTCTTCAGAGGAAAATTATTTACCTACAAAGCATTATTGGAACAGACCATTTTTTTAAAAAAAAAATCTTCCACTTCAGTTTGTTTTCCTAGAGTATTTACTTGTTAGTATAAAGCTATTATTATTTGAGTAATATATTTGCACAGCAGAAACCTTTTCTAAAAGCTATAAAACCTTCTCATGATTTACATACCCTTGTCAATAATTCCACAGTGTTCTGCTTTATTGTTAATAAGTTTCTCAGTCTGTTTTTAATGATGGCAGGAGCTATACAATCTCTTGGATCAAACGGTCATTTTGGAACTTGATTGTTTTGCATGCTCAAGGTGTGTCTTATTACATTCCAATATGTGACCAAAAAAGCCCTCACATTTAATTAGTGATTTATCTTTGTTTTTATTAAAACTATACCCATAAAATATATGTCTACAGTGGGCAAAGAACTAGAGATTACAAGAATCAAATAGATGAAAAAGGACTTAATCAATTAAACTGTCTGGATCTCAAGATACAGCTGATTTCTAAACCAAGTCTTTAAAGGCATCATAACCCCATGAATCGTAACAATGAGAAGTTGTGTGTTCTATTAAACAAAGAAAACAATACTAAAAAGAATTTTAAAGCATTGTTGTGCTCATCAACCTCACTTTTCAGAAAAGCAAGGGTGAGTAAATGTCCAATTCCTGATCAATTAAAAAGACTGAAACTGTAATTAATCCTTTGTCCTCCACTAACCAATCTTTACATTTTCAAGTAACATTCTCACAACCCCTGCAAACATAATTTCACATAGCAGCCATCTGGGAAATAGGGGAGGAAGGGTGGGGCTCAACACCTGCCTGGTAATATCAGAGCAACAGCAATTCAAAGCTTCAAGTTCAAGGGGGAAAAAGTTCTGGACTCAAATAAATGGAGGTGGGAAGGAGACAAGGACAAGTTGGAATATGCAGAGATAATGAATATACATGGCCACTATAAATCCTGCAGTTACCTTTACCTTTCTCCTATCACCCTTTATTTTGTTTCTAGGAGGACAGAGATAACTTCCCAGACTCCTCCAAGGTTGCCTTATTTACCTAATTAGGAAAGGGCAAAAATCCAAAGAGGATGTATGACTATTACTATACTTTCTGCATGTATGAGGGACAGGGCAGAGCTCAATAGCCAGCTACCCTCAATAACTATATTACTCCTCCTCACTATCTTCAATACTCCCAAAAACTCTCCATCAATTGTAGCCAACCTGAAATGCTTTTTTGCTCCTGCCCCAGCTTTTTTACTTCTACCAAACATATTAGTACAAGTGCTCTTTTTCCTACTCTGCATAATTATATTTATTCAGTAAACACTGCCTTATGAAGAAAAGTTCAGTGTAGTGGCATATTATTCTCATTAATAATATTAATTATTGTGGCTGCCTATAAATTCATCATGGGGGCGCAGAAGGGAATTGGTGAGGCTCTACTCACCAAAGCACCCCTGGGTCTTACAAGAAATAATGGCCATAAGCTAGCAGACAGCAGATTTAGACTGAACATTAGAAAGAACTTCTTAACAGTTAGAGTGGCCAAAACCTGGAATGGGCTCCCAAGGGAGGTGGTGTTCTCCCCGAAGCTGGGGGTCTTCAAGAGGAAGTTAGATAGGCATCTGGCTGGGGTCATCTGAACCCAGCACTCTTTCCTGCCTATGCAGGGGGTCAGACTCGATGATCTATTGAGGTCCCTTCTGACCGTAACATCTATGAATCTATTAATCTATAATGTAGCTTGTAGAGATCCCAACCAAGCCCAATTAAACATTGCGAAATTCATATTATACTTACTTCTTTTAGATTATTTATTTCAGACTCTTGTCTTTTATTCACTGATGTCAATTTCTTGTTAAGTTGTATTGCTTCTACCACTTGAATTAAAAACAATTTTAAAAAATACATTTTTCAAAATATACCTTTATATTTTAAAGAAAGCATCATATGGTTTTATAAATTAAAATCTCTTTGTAAAAAAGAAGCCAAGGTTGAATATGTATTTTAACACTTATTTAAGTTAAATGTATTTTAACAATTTATTTATATATGACACTACAAAACTACTGTGGTTGTACACAAAGAACTCCAGCAGAATTAGGCTCAAAAAGTGCTAGGCACGCTATAGCTTAAATTTCATGTTTTCAAAAAGGGAGTCGTTTTTAAAGAAAAGCATTCCAGAGTATTTCTTACATGTGAAGTATTAGCTGGATTTGACTCCATTAACTTTCAACATTAACATTTTTAACACATCTTGACCCTGCCCCCATGAATCAGGAGCTGGGAACCGTGCCCTATTCTTAGCTTCCTGGCTGGCTAGGAAGAGGAAGAAGCCTACACTGGGGCTTGGCTCTGCCTCCCACCCCCTCCCCCAGCCAGGAGTAGGGCTAAATTCCCCTTGCCATGCCCCGTTCTCAGCCCCTAGGCTGGCTGAGAGAGGGGCATGGCTCCCAGCTCTGGGGGGCAGAGCCAAGGCCTGGCTGCAGGCTTCTCTATCTCCCTCCCTTCAGGTGGTCTGGAGGCTGAGAAGGGCCATGGCTCAAGGCTCAAGGGGTCAAAGCCAAGCCCTGGTGCAGGCCTCTCCCTCCCTCCACCCCTTGCCATCAGCCAGCCCAAAGTCTGAGGAAAGGACATTGCTTCTGATTCTGGGGGAGTGGAGCCAAGCCACAACTTACACCCCTCTCCCCTCAGCCTGCCCAGAGGCTGAGAAGTGGGCATAATTAGGGGACTCCAACCCCACTCTCAGTTCTGAGGGGGGGTGAAGCCAAGCCCCACTGTGGGCTCTTCCTCCAATCCAGTCTGGAGGCTGAGGAGTGGGCATGGCTCCTGGCTTCCAGCGCCGGGAGCAGAGTCAAGTCCCTGTTGTGGGCTTCCCTTCCCACCTCCCCTCAGCCAGTCCCAGGCAGAGCCAAGCCCAGGTACAGACTTGCCTCCCTCTCTACCTCAGCCAGCTGGGATGCTGAAAAGGGGGTATGGCTAAGAGATTCCAGCCCTGCTCCCAGAGGGGGAGAGGGGAGATAGAGAGTAGAAGCAGAGTAATGGCCCCGGTTTCAGTTTCCCACCCTCCTCCCAGGCTGATCGCAGCTAGGGATCCGACGCCAGGTGGGAGGGATGGGTTTTTCCCCCACACCTCTTGCTCATCCAGCAGAGAAGCTGAGGAGGGAGTATGGCTTGGGGAGTCAGAGGGCTCCAGCTCTCTGCAGTGGCCAGCAGGCTGGGAGGTGTACTCTAGTGTCCCCTGGCTATTCATATGGATCACTGCAGGGATCTGGCTGCCTTTCATTTGAAAAGTGAACATCAGTTCACTTGCTTATTGGTTCAATCTATGCCAGAGGTTCCCAACCACCGGGTCATGAACTGGTACCAGGCCACGGTGGGTTGACTCTCAGGTCATGTCATGAGACCTTCATCTCTCCACCTGGGCGAGCAGCTTCTGGGGTTAAAGCTGAACTTCCAGGGTTAAAGCTGGGCAGTAGGGCAGCCCCGGGAGGGAGGCAGCTGTGTCCTGTCTCACTCCCTCCAGTTCATGGTACAAAAAAGATTGGGACCACTGATCTATGCAGTTTTAAAAAAAAACCTGCAAAGATTGAATCAGTTAAGCCTCGGCATTTTTTTACTTTTCTGTACTTAGCTACAATGTCTCGAGGAAGCTATAATTAGGTGGGAAGGTAGTGGGCAGTCAAAGTCAATGGAGGAAAATAAATCCATTTCTATGTACACTAAAAACTTCAAGATTGCAATTCTGGCCTTATTGAAAAGAATAGGACCTTTGCCTTTAAGATTTTGCCAGGCTACAGCCTCAAAGTTAGGGCCTCATCCTGATCAGAACAGGCAATCATCCTGGCCTGTCACCCTGCAGCAGGCCAACTGGACTCATCAAGAGTCCCCTGGAGCCTCCAGCAGGGCCTACCCTCCATCCATTCATTGGCACTAGAGTGACCGACTGAAGTTAGCTAACCCACCCATTCCCTGATAAAACCCCCTGACCTGAAACAGAAAGTATCTGGACCATAGGGTTCAGCCTTACTGTTCCCTCTAGTCTGTGCTCTGAATCCCTCTCTGTTTGGTCTCCTGGATTGCTCTCTGATTCCATTCTTTGCTTGATCCCCCCAGCTTCCTGACATGGACTGTCCCTGAAATCTGCTTGATCTTCCTGACCCTGGGCAGCACCTTGATTCCCAAGTAGCTCCAGACCTGGCTGCTCCTGACCTGGTCTGAAAATTTCACTGTCAAAGTGTTTTAAAATTTACATCTAAAAAACAGGATTTCTTCCTCCCCACCAACTCCCAAATGTCAGTCCATTTGCCTTTATCCCTTGTACCTTTTCCTAACCTGTACCTATTTCCTGTCTCCCTTTTATTCAGTCCTTTTACAGTCCCTAGTACTGCACAGATTTCCTTTTTCCTTTCCAAAAAGGTCCGGAGAAGTTCTGCCCTGGCATTAGATATAGTATCTGAATTTCAACTAAAATAGGGCTTAACATATGACAAACAGGCTTATGGGCAGCACCTTAGGCCTCTACTGGTTTTAGAATTATGCAAGAGAGAGGTTTTTAGATTGTAAATAAATTTAAAATACTTCTCAAATATCCAAAATAAAGCTTTCTAACACTAAAAATATCATGGGTGAAATTTTGCCATGCTAATGTTTCTGATAAAAATCCCATTTGAATTCAGTAGGGCTAGAATTTTATCTTATGATTTTAAAAGCTGTCAGGGCTACAAGTCCAGGGACTCATTAGCAGGTAGAGAATCTCTCCCAAATAATATAAATCATCTATTTTTAAATCTAGTAATTGCTTTCATACCCAATATACAAATTGTATTGAAAACAGTAGTTAGGTTAGTAATGCTCAACAAGGGTGATGCAGTGCCTTAGGGGGCTGTGACGGTCTTTGATGGTGCCCCCAGAGAGGGGAAATAAAATTGAGAAGCTAAGTGCAGGTTCTTTTCTTCCAGCTGTATGCCCTTTTCCCACCCCAACTACAACATGGATTCTTCCCTGCCAGCTGCTCCTCCACCTTCCTAGCTTGTCTTCAAGCAGGTAACCATTATAATAAATAAATATTTTAAATGGGTGCCACCCAGTTAACAAAAGTTTTGGAAGGGCGACTCAAGTCTTTAAAAAAAGCTGAGAAGCACAGAGTTAGATATTGAAGGCTGTTTGTGAAATAAATGACCTCCTATCCTTTCTACATTACTTTTCTATGGATTAGATGCTTGTTAAGAATCTACATCTACATGCTTATTATAGCTGTTATAGACTGCAATAAAACTGAATTTTCTCTACAGTGAAAGATACCCTGCAGTTAATACGGTGAATAGATAATTTTCTTGTTGAACAGAAGCAGTTAGTAACTGTTATATTAATCTTTTCCAGGTGTTCACCCTGCAAATACTGATAAATACATTTACTGATCAAATATGTTTATATGTATTACATATTTTGTAAATACTGAAAGATATTAGTTTTCCATGAAACCACAGAAAGTGCTTTCTACATCAGACAAGCAAATAGGGCTTTCCATGATAAAACAGAAAAAACAAAGCAAACAAACAAAAACTCATATAAAAAAAAAGAATAGCAATGTTTTCCCTTCATTTGTTTTAAACATTAGGCACAGTTCTTTGTCTAAACTTAACTTAGAGGAATAACTCCAACCTGTAAAATGCCCAGAATGTTAACAGAGCATAGAACTTACCATATTTACTCAAATCTACAATGAGGATTTTTATCCCAACCAGCATAGATGGAAAAGACTCTCAGATTAATATACAAAGTGGGGGGCAAGGCGAGTAGGCAGCAGCTGTGGCTCTAACTCTGGCCCTGAGCCCAGGTTGGGGCCAGAGTCAGACCCACAATAGCCTCCTGTCCCCCCTCCACTCGCCCTCTATGGCTTTTGCCCCCCCTTCCATCCACCTTACTATCAGGCACAGCTCAGCTCAGGCTGGACACAGAGCAAAGGGGACCTCTTCCCCCTACCCGGCCAATCAGCAGTGCTGTTGCTGCTGCATGGTCCAGCCAGAGCTATACCTCTACATGCTGTGTTCTGTAGAGGGAATAGAGCCTGAGCAGCATCTGATGGTAAATGGGGGAAGGAATAGGAAGAGACTGTGGGGAGCAAGGGGGAAAGGGCAGAGATTTTGAGGAGTGGGTAGAGGGGAAGGAGCAGAAATTATGGTGAGCTGGGGTGAGGAGCACAAAGGCTTGAGGGGGAGGAAATGGGGCAGAGGGCAAGAGGGCTGCCTGACCCCCCCGCCACCTGATCCAGTTATCAGGTGACTAGCCCAGGGGTGGGCAATTATTTCGAGTGGAGGGCTGCTTACTTAGTTTTGGCAAGCCATGAAGGGCTGCGTGACAGGCAGCCAGGGGAAGATAAATATTCATTTTCTAAATTTTTTAGGGGCCCCACGGGCCAGATAGAATGGCCTGGTGGGCCGCATCTGGCCCATGGGCTGCATTTTGCCCAGACCTGGGCTAGCCACGACTTTCCCTGATGTAGCAATGGCGTGCAAGAGGGGGTGAATTTAAGACAAGCCTCCAATAATTAGATTCTATATCTGGAAATTATAAAAAATGTATAAGTTTTCCAGATATGGAATCTAATTATTGAGAGGTCATCTTAAATTCAGGGTCATCTTAGATTTGAGTAAATAAGGTATACTATCTAATCTAAAATTCTAGTTAGCTTAAGATTTTAAAAAACTTACTAATCTTCACTGGTAGACCATAATTTTTTACTCTGGAATCTTGTTTTCCCCCTTCTTTTCAAAATAATGTTTCTATAAAAATATTAAATAATCAGTCTATGTATACATAAAAAAATCTGCCACCCCCTGCACCTGATTGGCGGAGGGGTCCAGCTGGCTGGGCCATTTGCCACTGATCACCAGGGAAGTGAAAACTGCAGTTTTAAATATGCCACAGTTTTTACTTCCCCAGTGATCAGTGGCAAACAGCCCAGCCAGCGGGGTCCCTCCACCAATCAGGGGCAGGGAGATGCAAGTGGCAAAATGAAAACTATTAAAGGAGCTACTGCAGGGGCACTTCCAGCACAATTTACAGAGATTGTCTGGCTATTTATTCAGTACCTAATGAGTTGTTTTTTTACCTGCCATATTATCTTCTTTCTATTTCTATATAATGGAGAAGATATGTCATTTAAAACAACTTGTATCAGAACTGTGGCTCTTGGTTGATGGCAAGCAGATGGCAGCTTATACTCTTTTCTCTAACAACAGTGAAAAAGTACTCTAAGTCAGGGGTTGGCCATCTTTTAACAATAGTGGGCCACCACTTGCAACCCAGCCACCATTGTGGGCTGCTAATCCCCCACTCTTGCTGGACAATCCTCCTGCCTGTTCCCAACCCCAGTACATTGCCAACAAAGGCACAACTGTGATTCCTTTGTCAGTCTCGTGCCCCCACCTCTCCTCCCCATGAAAGACACCTCTGCTGTGGAGGGAGATCTTGGCAATGCCAGGAGCCCAAAGGTTAATGCAGCAGCTGTCTGTGTAGGGACCTTTTAGTGTCCCTCTACTGTAGCTGCTGTCAATCATCCCTGCTGCTGATGCTGCCAATTCCTATCACCAGCAGTAATGGTAAATTCAGGGTAAGAAAGATGTGGCTGTAGGAGTTGGGCTGCATTGATCCCCTTGTTGCTGGTCATGCTGATACCTTCCCACCCTGCAACAGTGGCATCTCCCAAGAGGGTAAGTGAGACTGGTAAGGGACTTGGGCTACTGGGACATAATTCCCTACAAGTCCCCAGCTGTCCCACTGGCTATAGAGAATTTGCTGTGGGCTAGTCAAACCTTCATGGAAGATTTGGATCCAGCTGCCAGTCCACAGGTTGCCAGCTCCTGCTGTAAGTGCATAATACTCCAAGATGCTGAATGCCTTCAACTCTCAGGATTGTAAAAATATTATTGAACTTACTACTGACAGGCTATATTCAAGGCATATTTACCATTCTGTTCTAATTTCTCATGAGCCCCTTTTATCATTCCAAATTGACATGTGATAGTAGCATAGCATTTCTCAACTTCATTCAGTTTCCTATGATGCTCTTCTTTTGCCATTAAGTGTAACTGTAGCTTTTGATCCTGTTGGAAACAGGAATAAAACAAGAGTTTAACACTAATTCTAGCAGCTATAGATGTGTTCCCTAAATTTTCAAGTATTATCATAAATAGATAAATCAAAGCATCAAAATTTCAAAGCCCTGCACAGCTTATCCCCACCCTATCATTTCTAATTCCTAGTCAGAAGGTCAATTCTCATCTCAGTCAGTTTGTCTTGCTATCCTTCGCTTGTTAAATTTCCATGTTAAATTTAAATCTGAAATTGAAATTTTAAATCATTACATTTAAATCTGACATGTAAGATATCGAATTTTAGCCAATTTTTAAAAAAATGAAATCTTCATATTTTCCCAGGCAGGAAGCAACTGTGACCACCTGAGAACTGAGATTCTGTTCCTGCCTTTGTTTCAAGGTAATTTGCATCATCATAGATCCTCACAGGAGGTGAGAGACTCCATACCAGCTATGAACTGACTACCCAGGGGAGTTTTCCATCTATTGACTCCTCTGTGAAATCCTATGAAATATGAACTTTCATTTCTACCCAAGAGAACTTTTACAATTGTTAATCCAATGCCAAAGTTTTGGGGGTTTTTTTGCAAAAATCTTGTTGATCTAATAAAATCTCTACTATGAGTCCTGATGGTTAAATTTTCAAAATTCATACTTTCTTCCAGTGTCAATGTGTAGGGGGGGTGTACAGGGGTGCACATGCACCCCCTGAGAGTGCCAGTGCACCCCTGACCAGCTGTGCTCACCATTTAGGCAATGGGCAGGGGGCAGGCAGGAGTGCCGGTGCTCGCCCTGCAAGAGCCAGCCAGGGAGTGGAGCGCTATTGTGCTCCCAGAAGCAGCCATAGCCACTCCTGGAAGCAGCTGCAGCAATTGGCTTCAGTGATCAGCCATCTCGCAATTGGCTGCAGAGGGACCCCGCTCCCCCTGGTCACTGACTGATTGCTGTGGGGGGAACACATGCGCCCCCTGACTAAGGTGGCACCAGTTGCCCATGCTTTCTCCCCTGCTGCCCTTCATGATTGGGAGGAGCTCCCATTTCTTTAAAACTCTTTCCTTCTCTTTAAAACTCTCCTTTTCTGTGATTCTAGACAACAGTTTGGCTGCCAGTCTGCTCCAAATGCAGTGGGGAATACTGACTCATTGTTTTCTTGTGTTCCTCAATATGTCTGTATTTATCTATTGTCTACTGTTTATGCTTACACTGTATGCATTTTAGGGCAGGGACTGTCAGTCTGTTTTGTGTCTCTATAGTGCAAAGCATAGTGGTATCCTGGTTCAGAATTTGGACTCTTTGGTAGGACAGTAACATAAATAGTAATTAACACAACAAAGAGGACTCTTTAAAAACCTGGCATAGTACAAAGAAACTTAAAGGAAAATTTCTTGCATGCATACCAGCCTCTGGCTTCTTTACTGTTCATTCCATCCAGGAAGACCACACACCAAGTGCAGATGCTTCCTGAGCCTAAACCCAAAAGCTTGCTAAGAAAAAAATTTCCAACTATTTAGTTGATCCAATAAAAGATATCAGATTTATCCAAAGAACCTTGTCTGCCAAAGGAAAATAATACCTTTGAGTCATCTGAGTAAACTAAATTTGAATATATTATTTCCTGAAAACAAAGTGTAACAGGGGCTCAGCTGGGAGCCCTGTTACTGAGATAGTTACGGGCATGGATGACCTTAGAATGCACCCCATCAAGTGAAGGGAGTTACACACTAGGGGAAGGTCAGGGTGATTAGCCCACCACAGCCAGTATAAACCCAGCGGCTGGGCAAACACACTTCACCTTCAGGCAGTGGAAGACAGACGAGGGACTACTGGACCCCAGAAGAGGGAGAAAGAGAAGCCTGACCTGCAGTCCAGAAGGCTGCCAGGACCGTGGGACTCAAGACGGCATGGCAGGTCAGCCGCAAGGCAAGATACTTCCCCAAGAGCCGCAGCTGCTTCGGTGAGTGCAGGGAAGAACCAGGGCTTTGGGAAGTGGCACCAAGGGGAGCTCTGAGAGAGAGTGCTCCCAGGGCTATGCACCGGCAGTAGGAGCTGGACCAAGCCACCAGCCCCACTGGGACAGCAATGATGAGCTAAAATGCCTATACAAACTATGACAGAGCAATGGGGACAGCTCCCGGAACAAGGCTCACAAAAGACACTGAGAACGCGCTTGGCTAATGAGGCAATTAGCAGCAAGGACTATGTTTAGTTCAAAGTATCTATGAGGCATCCAGTGCTGAGTTCCCTTATCGGCCATACAGGCTTCTCTCGCTAATGAAGTAATTAGCAAGGCTATTGCAACCCTGTAACCTCCTGCTGCAAAATAAAGGCTGCACTGTGAGATTTTACCACCTGGGTGGCGTATGGTGATTCCTTGCTCCTAAAATACCACTAAATCTCTCTCTTTTTCCTTTCAATCTAAGCCATGGCAGATGAGTCCAGGGGGAAACTGAGCTAGGACCAAACCCCCTCTCGCACAAATGATCATCAATTACTTTTAAACAGTAGTCAGGGACTTTAGTAAGTTGTGTCTTCTAAAGGAAGCAGCTGAAACAAGGGTGGGAAAAATATGGCCCATGGACTGGATCTGTCCTGCCAAGCAATTTCATCTGGCCCACAGGTGCCCATCGACTAATGGTACCCCACCCAGCCCTTCTGCCCACGAGGGTGGGAGCAAGGCACCCACATATACACCCCACCCCAAACTTACTGTATTGTACCTTGTTTCCACAATTATGTGTGGAAGGGCCTGGCCCAGTCAGCAGAAGGCCCTCAGGGTGCTCATGGCAGTGTGCAGCTCTGGCCAGTGCTGCATGTGGTGGAAAGAAGTGCAGCCAGGATGGCCCACCTCTACCGCACAGGGTTCTGTGCAGCACATGTGCATCTCTTGCACTTGTGCGCCACTGGGGGAAGCCCCACACAATGAAGCTTGCTGCCTTCACTACTCCCTGCTGTGCAGGTCCTAGGACTCCACCAGAAGTGGAGGGGAGCCCCAGGCTCTGCTTCCCTGCAGAGTCCCAGTACCTGTGTGGCAGGAAGCGGTGAAGGCAGCTGGCTCCATCACGAGGGGATTCCCCTGGTGTTGTGCAAGTATGGGAGCTGCATGTGCACTGTGCAGAGCCCCACATGATAGAGGCAGGCCAGCCTGGCTGCACTCCTTGCCCCCATGTGCAGCGCTGGCCAAAGCCACGTGCCTCTGGCAACAGCACTTGAGCTGGGCACGAGTGCCCAAGCACCGGCTGTCTGTTGCTGCTGTTGATGCCAGCAGGGGCTGTGCACCATGGTGGGGAGAGTGGGGGGGTTCCAACACCCTCCCCCCTCTCTCACACCCCACAAACCCCACACATCCACACCCTGCTCCCACAACCCCCACATATATACACAAACCCCACACACCAGAGTATACCAGAGTAAGTTTTTTTGAGTTATTAATGCAATCATCTCTATATATACTACACAAACACAAATCATGACAAAAATATTTTTGTAATAAAATTAAAATAAGTTATAGCATGTGTTTGACTTTTAGTATATGATTTGTTTTTTTTCTGGTTCCAAGATGGCAACCCCTCCTCCCAAAAGGATTATTTCTGTGGGGCAAGGGGAGGGACTTCTGGTAGCAAAGGTCAGGGGTTAGGGGCAGGATTTCTGGCCCCAAGGTGGTGACCAGGAGGTGGAGCACCTGTCAAGGAGCAGGGCTATTCTTGTGGCCCTCAACAGCTCACCAAAATGCATTAAGCAGCCCTCCAGCTGAAATAATTGCCCACGCCTGAGCTAAATTGTGAACCACTACTCAAAAAAAAAAAGTTAGCCCCACAGATCAAGATATTGAAACAAATGCAAGTCAGTACCAGGTGCTTCACAGAAAAATGCAGGAAACCTTATAACAGATAGTTAGGGAACAGCCACACACTAGACAAATTTCTTCCTAACAGCTCCCAGTTAGTGATTCCTTTACTAAAACATGATGTATTGTATCCCATATGAATGTTTATCTTATATTATCTAATTGTGAATTTTCAAATTATCCATATAAATGTCTTTTTTTTAATTCTACTAACCTGAGTTAACACTTTGCTTTAATTCTACTGATGAGTAATATCTTGTGGCAATTAGTAATTATTCATTATGTAATATATATTTTCTTTTATCAGTTTTAAGTGTATTGTTTCTCTCTAAGCTATGGAATACTAAGCTGATAGTAAGGTGATCCTTATATGGACACTTTTCTACTTCATTAATAATATTCAGTACAGAATCTATAGCCATTTTCTTGTTTTGTGATAAGAAGATGTGAAACTAACAGTAGAAACGGTGATGGGTATGCTTGATTTACTTTAATACAATTATAATATCGCTCTTATTCCTTTCTTGAGATACCCTAAACACTTTATTTGTCTGTTTTGCTTTTTAGGCTTTATTCTTTTTTATGATTTTTTCCCACTTTTGTTTCTATCTTATTTCAAATTAATTTCAAATGAATCCCTGTGTAACTTCATTAATTTACTTGAACATATATTGCATTTCTTAACCCACAAGAGAGGAAGACAGTAAAATAAATTTTAAAAAGGCGTGGCCAAATTCATCCCTTTTTAAATTTGGTACAGTTACATGGAGTGATTTCACCCAATGCGTTTGGCTTTTGTGGGGCTCCCTTCTTGTAAGCTAACAAATGCAATGCATGTCCAAGCATCGAAGTATAATAAAAGCCAACAGTAATCAGAAGAAATGTCCAATATAAGACTATCAAAATAGCATATGCAATACAAATTGTTCACATTTTATAAGGTATGAAATTAAATACACTATAGCAAATGGAAATACATAATTGAAGAACAGGTAATGAAACAGCAACCACTTACAAAAATCACTGTCAACTATTCAGCATATGCATTTTCATATAATTCTCTCTTTCCTAAACCTCTACTTAAGTTAGCATGGAAAAATCCTCCAAACAACTGAATTTAACTAAGGCTAGGGTTGTGAATCTAACCAACAAAAAATAAGAAAACAAACTTAATGAGACACTTAATATTTACCTTTTTCTACCAAGTATAATTCAATCATGTATAAGAGTTAGGAGGTGAGATGCAAATGTTCCTTCTGCTCCAGGCAGGGTGGACAAAAGCAGCTAAGCCTAAACTAACTGACCTCTGAGATGCTCCTTGCCGATATAATTGATCCAGGGAAATGGTTTGACTAGGAAATATGTCAGCTCAGATGTGTAAACACTCGATTTGCTTAAAACTAGTATACAACAAAGTAAAGCTTCAGGCACAAATATACCATATTGGGTGATATGGTTTATCAAGCACTACTTTTAACCAGTCTAGTCCATGGTGTTGTCTTCAGTAATGGTATAGTTACCAAGATGAGGTAAATATGCCAGGGACTTCCTCTCAGTTTTTAGGGTTCATTCATTTGATTCTATTCCTTATTGCCTAAAATTGTGGCAGCATGACCACTGGGCCACTTCTCTAAATTTATTTGTGGTATAACATTCAGCAGTCTATACTTACCTTTTTTCTTATGAGTATCTCTTGCATTTAGAAATAGGCACAATGGGACAAGCTAAGTTTATGTCAACATAAGTTGAACTTTTAGCCTATAAAAAGCAGGCTAGAAGTTCAACTTACATTGACATAAACTTAACTTGTCCTATTGTGGCTATAACAGCTATACTGGGGTGGACAAAATACAGCCCACGGGCTGGATCCAACCCACAGAGGGGCTTTGTCCAACCCATGGGCTCTGCACAGCTGCAGCAGGAAGGGCCCAGCAGCAGTGACAGGGAGGGGCCACTTTTCCCCCACACTGAGGAACAGTTTCTGCCTGGCTGCTGCCTCTGCTGCTGTGGTTGAGCCTGGCCAGATGAGTCTGGAGCAGCCATAGGGTCGGCTGGATTGGGGATGTGCACATGGGTCCCTGCTGGTACCACAGGGCTGGAGCCAGTGGTGGCAGCTCCTTGCAGCTGCTGCCACCACCGGGGCTGCCTAGAAAGGCAATCCAGCCATGGAGCTGCCTCAGCCCACTGCTTGCCCAGGAGGTGGCAGGATGAGCCACGGGTGGGTGGTGCATAGCAGGTATGGGGCAGGCTGGGTCAGGGCTATGTGTGCAGGTTTTGGCTGCTCCACTCCCACCAGGGTGAGTCCAGAGCAGGTGTGGGGTGGGGCAGTGGCAGAGAGGCACTGCAGGGTGCACGGGCTCCAGGCTGTTGCAAAGTTGGAGCAGGTGCTGACCAGCTCCGGGGGGTATGCATGGGGGGATCCTATGCACACCCCACTATACCCACAAACCCTCACCCCACAAACCCTACAACCACACCCTCCCCCACACACAATCACACACCCCACAAACACCACAACCAACCACACCCTCCCTCGCACACACACAACCTCGCACCTCTGGAGGGAGGCCCACTCACTGCTATGTGCACATGCCCCACCACACACATGCACCCACATTCCACCATGCGCCCGACACACACCCCACACACACCCCCCCACAAACCCCTCATACCTACCCACCCACATCCACACATACTCCCACACTTTCCCCCACACCCCACATACACATACTTACACACACCCACAGCCCCCCACAAATACCCACCCAGTCACCCACCCAAACCTACCCACACACCCCTACAAACCCTATATCCACCCACCCATACCCCCCAACCTTACACCCCCCCACAATATGCAAAAGTAAGATTGCATTTTGAGCTATTATGCAATCACCTCTATATACACATGACACAAACACACACAAATCAGGACAAACATTGGTTTTTAATAAAATTAAAATATCTTATCAGGGATGTTTGATTTTTAATATATAATTTGTTTTTTTCTGGTTCCAAGATGGCAAAGCCCCTTCCCAGAAGGAGTACTTCCAGGGGCAAGGGGAGGGTCTTCCAGTGGCAAAGTTCTTGGGTTAGGGGGCAGGACTGCTGGTCCCAAGATGGCAACAAGGGGGTGGGGCTACCCTTGCAGAACCTCAACAGCTCACCAAAACTCATTAAGCGGCCCTCCAGTCAAAATAATTGCCTGACTCTAAGCTTTACCATAAAAAAAAAGCTGTCTTTGGATTAGCTATTTGGACAGTTTGCCATTTGCCAAATATGACAAAGAAGAACTTGCTTTATTCCCAATAAAATAAAGCAGTCTGGCTTGCTACTGCCTTGATGGGCAATATTCTGCTCTAGGCAAAGAGGCCTTAAAATCTCAGTCTTAAAATGCTCCTCCTCTGAACACAAGATAAAGGAAATCTGAAGCAAGCTTGCAAAACAGAAGTGGTGTGATTCTGGCGCTAAAGTAGGAATCTGTGGAATCTCACTTTTCCATCCTAAAGTCTAATACACCATGAGAGGGAATGATTGCTGTGCCCTTTACCTGTAATAAAGATAAGCTGGGATGGGGAGTGAAATTGACTGTGGCCATGTGGTTTGCTGGGGCAGAGTGATTTCTTAGTGGAACTAGGCCAGAAAGATAGCATAGGATCAGGAGGCTTCCTGAGAAAAGGTGGAAGTTAATTGCTCTCTTCTGAGGAATATGCAAGGAACTGAATCATTAGTCAGAGATTTTGCAGTAAAACACAAGATGAGAATTGTGAGGCTAGAGTCTGAGGTAAGCAGAGGAGTTGCTATGACAGGGGATGTGAGGCAAGATAATGGGGAAATTAGCCATATCAAAATCCATTTGCTTGGAGGCACAGATTCCTCCAAAAAAGAAAACAATGGCTTATAAAGTAGTTCCTGCCATTTTTTCCCCTTAAAAGAATTATTTTCTTAATTTTTAGATGCAGTATCCATTATAAATGTTGTTTTTTCAGCTGAAAATACAGCCGTGGATTGATTTTAAAAGGCACTATGAAAATGAAATTTGCATTTTGATCAAGATTCCTTATTGCTATTAATATCTGAGACTATTAAGAATAAAACAATTTTGAGAGAATTTATTTTTCACTATTTACACTCTACTTTTTTGTATCACTCAGCTTGGAAAATAAAGTCAGACTGTTTTATAGATTTCATAGACATTAGGGCTGGAAGGGACCTTGTAAGTTCATTGGGCCCAGCCCCCTGCCCAAAGGGCAGATTTTGTGATGGTGCCCCTTTATGCATCTGTTTGCAGTCTCTACAGTTTGACTGCCTCTTACCCCAATGTACACAATGTACACCTACTTTAAAACCACGTTCAACAATATGATTTGCTATAAAAGTAAACACTCCATAGACAAATTACATAAAGCAAAGCACCAGTTTCTACAGCTCAAAAGCTTCCAGCATGTTACAGTTTCTTTGCTTCCCTCCCCAGGCCCAGTTCCTCAGTTTAAACTGTCTGCTGTACATTAGGGTTCATTTACTATTATAAATGTATTATTTAGCATTATCTATTATTTATTTGTTGATATGTTTATTTATAAAATTTAAAATAAATAAATATTTATAAATGTGTTTAAAAATACTATTTATTATTTATTTATTAGTATTATTTAGCATTATAAATGAACATTACTAATGTTCATTTAGCACTATGCTTTGTTTCTCATACATTAATACCATGTTGTTTGTTTAGATTTCAAACAGCACATGGAAACTTGAGTGGAGGAATAACCTAAAACTCTTGGCCCAGTTCCTCATATATGGCTAGGGATAAAATATTAAAGCTCAAGGAGGATGAACAAGAATTATATTTGTGCTTCTGTAACCCAGGATCAACTGTCCAAGAGGCTAATAAGGTAGCTGAGGATCAAGATGTGTAGGGAAGAACTGGTAGTCACCCCTTTTCTCTAATCTTTCCCTCATCTCAGGGGCAGGCAATTATTTTGGCTGGAGGGCTGCTTAACAAGTTTTAGTGAGTTGTAAAGGGCTGCAAGTGTAGCCCCGCCCCTTGAGAGGTGTTCCACCCCCTTGTTGCCATCTTGGGACCAGAAGTCCTGCCCCCTCCCAAGACCTTTGCCACAAGAAGTCCCTTCCCTTGCCCATGGAAGTACTTCTTTTGGTAATGGGAGTTTGCCATCTTGGGTTGTGTGTTGGGTGTGTGATTTTTTTTGTGAGGGAGGGTGTGGTTGTGGGATTTGTGGGAGAGGGTTTGTGGGTACAGTGCATGGGAGTCTCCCCCTGTGCACACCCCCTGAGCCAGTCAGCACCTGCCCCCACCCCACAAAAGCCCAGAGCCAGAACACCCTGCAGCGCCTCCCCACTCCAGACTCACCCTGGCAGGAGCGGAGGAGTCAGAACCTGAATACACAGCCCCGACCCAGCCCACCCCGTACCTCCTCTGCACTGCCCACCCGCTGAGCATGCAGCAGGGCTGGGGTGGTTCAATGGCTGGACTGCTTTTCTAGATAGCCTAGATGGCAGCAGCTCCTGCCAGTTGCCACTGCCACTGGCCCCAGCCCTATGGTACCCATGCACACAGCCCCACCCTGGACTGCCCCATGCCTGTCCCAAAATCACCCACCCCAGCTCAGCAGCAGTGGCAGCCAGACAGAAACTGCTCCTTGGCACGGGGAAAAAGGAGCCCTTCCTCCTCACCACTCCCGGGCCCTTCCTGCTGTAGGTGCCTGGAGCCTGCTCTGTGTTGTCCTTTGGCTGCTCTGCATTTCCACCACTGCCCTGCTAGGCAGCTTGGAGGTGGCAGTGCTGGTGGTGCAGACAGTGCAGCCCTGTGTGGGTTCCAGGTGGCTGCAGCAGGAAGGGCTTGGCAGCAACGAGGGGGAGAGGCTGCTTTTCCCCAGTACCAAGGAACAGTTTCTGCCTAGCTGCTGCTGAGCATGGGTGGGTGAGTCCAGAGCAGGTGCAGGGCAGACTGGGTCAGAGCTGTGTACGCCAGTCCCCACTGGTACCATGGGCCTGGGGCCAGGAGTGGTGGCAGCCAGAAGGAGCCACTGCTGCCTGGATTGCCTGGACAGCCACGGGGCCACCCAATCATCACTGCATGCCCAGGGAGCATCAGGACATGCCACAGGCAATCAGTGCCTGGGCCAGGCGGGACTGAGGGACCTGCTGCAGGCCAGACAAAGCCCCTCTGTGAGTCAGATCCAGCCCATAGGCCATATTTTGCCCTGCAAACTTTTTACAGAAAACCTAACTTTTTTACTGACATGTTTTTATTGTAAAAAAAAAGGTGCTTGGGTTGGTAACTGTGTGTACCTGCAGCAGTGATTTTTACACCATGCTTCTCCTATCATAGTGGTCCCCTACTCAGTTCACGTTCTGACACCCCTGAGAGCACCCTGCACCATGTCACTTCCCAACCCTACTCCTTACCTCCATTGGACCTCCTTGCCCTGGCTCAGAGCCACTATTCTCTGCCCCTCCTCCCCTCCCAGCCCCATGGATCCATCCTGGCCATAAGGAACTACAGAGGCTCCAGTGAGCCAGAAAGCCTGGACAGACAGTTCACTGCAGGGTGCCAAGCAGTACTCACACTTGGACACCAGGGGCACTTACAGAAGTTAATTTTTTTGTATGATGAGGCCCCCTAAAGTTCTGTACAGCTACAATGTAACAAGCAAGTGCCTCTACTGCTGTCAAGACTCTCACACAGGGAGCCGGGGGGGGGAAGGGAGCCTCCCCGCTTCATGGGCCTAGCCTGGCTCTCCCCAAGACCCCAGCAGAGCTAGCTGTGGGGGGTGGGGGGAGAGGGCACTCCCTTTCCCCACCCCACCTCCCTCCCCCACTGTGCAGGGAGGAGACAGAAGTTTTCTGTCTCCTCTCTCTGTGACAGCCCTGGGGCCAGGGCTAAGCTGTTGCTCTCCTGTGTAAGCACCAGTATAGCCCACAAAGCTCCACAAGCATCTTGACAGCTGCAGAGGCTGCTGCACCTGTAGCTGGGGTGAAACAGAGCTGGGGTACCTGGAAAATCACGCACAGCAGGGGGGTTCCATCACTCCCCCCCAGCCACTGCTGACAGTTGCCAGTTGCTGCAGGGGCATGGCTGGTGAAAGGAACAGTCTGGCAGCCTCCTGGAGTGCCCTGCCAGCTGGCCAAGGCCAGTGCAGGCAGGTTATGATCCCCTCCAACCAACAGGTGAATGTCTGTTGGGTTCAATGGTGCTCTAACTCATGGTACTTTGTTTAAAGCACCATGAGTTAGAGTGCCTCCCTGACAGGGTGCCTGCACTTGTGTACATGACCCAGGTGGCGCTGCTTCTTCTCTCTCTATCCAGCATCAATGCCTGAATGTACCATCATTCAGGCAACAAATCTTGAAATGATGTCAGGTTTTCTTATTTTTAAGGAGACCCAATTATTCTTACAGAATTTATGGACAGGAGATATTACAAAACATCTGTACATTTACAGACAGGTGGCAGCCCTGCCATGTCTACTCTACATTACCAGACCTCTACTTTAAGGCCGGGCTGTTCAACTAGTGGCCCATGCAACCCCTGGGCTCTCACTCAGCTGCATCTCCCCCATGACTGAAGCTGCAACAGCAGCTGGAGTCTCTAAGCTCCACCTTCCTCCTCTGGCTGCCCCTTCCTTTCTTCATAGGCAAGATAATAAGGAAATTATCCATAGAGATTGATCAAAATCCATTTATGAAGAAGCATGGAGAGCTGAGGGTGAGTCCAGGGCTAAACCAGGAGATGGGAGATCAGCACTGCATGTGGAGGAGAGACTGCAGCTATTTGGGGCAGGGATGGGGGGCCACATTGTAGCAGGGGAGATCATACTATTAGGTCTATATGCGACAGCAGTGAGGAGGCTGTTGCAGCAGTGGGAGGGGATCATGATCACATGTGTCTGTTCAGTGCAGCAGTGGGAGGAGCATCTGGTGTAGTGGAGGAGGGGAAAGTCTATGCAGCATGCCTTGTTCAGCTTCTGCAACATGAGGCCCCTGCTGGTGTGACCCCTGGGGGCTTAGGAGCTGGACACCCCTGCTTTACGATGATCCTCTTATAGCAGAGGTGGGCAATTATTTCGGGTGGAGGGCCACTTACTGAGCTTTGGCAAGCTGTTGAGGGCCACGTTAGTAGCCCCGCCCCTTGACAGGTGCCATATCCCCTGGTTGCCATTTTGTGACCAGAAGTCTCACCCCATAACCCCTGACCTTTGCCACAAGAAGTTGCTCTCCTTGCCCCTGAAAGTACTTTCAGCAAGGGGTTTTGCCATCTCAGAACCAGAAAATTACCAGATTATATTCTAAAAATTGAACATCTACAACACTCATTAATTTGATTTCAAAAAATAGTTTTGTCCTGATTTACATGTGGTTGTGTAGTGCATATAGAGGTGATTGCACAATAGGGGTGTGGGGTGAGGGAGCAGGTGGGTGTGGATATGTGGGGTGTGGGTGGGTATGGGGTTTGGGAGGCCTACCAAGTTTCAAGATCAGTGCAGGGGTTTGGGGGGAACTGTACCCCAAAATCTTGAAAGCAAAAACTCCTGTCACATCTACGTGTTACAACACAGGGGGTTCAAAAGTGCAGGGGCGGTATCTCTTACTGAGGCCACAAAACCTGCCAGGTTTCAAGAAGATCAGTGCAAGGGTTTGGGGGAACTGCACCTCAAGCTGCGGACAAGCAAAACTCGTGACATGGGTGACAGTGTGTGTGTTAAGGCACAGCGGAGTGACAGCTGCAGGGATGGTAGCCCCTGCTGAGGCCACAACACCTGCCAACTGTCGAGGAGACTGGTGCAGGCAGGTTTTGGGGCTCTGCACCCCTAGCTGCTGACAGCCAAAACTTGTGACATGGGTGCTTGTGGGACTGACTGTGTCTGTCTTGGGGCAGTTGATTGTCTGTATTGATTCTTTCCTCTCCTTAGTCTGGTTTTGTAGGTGCTAATTGATTGCAATTAACTGGCTACATTAGCTAGGTACTGTGTATTGAGCTGGTCCCTGAGTGAATTATGATTGACTGGTAACTGGTAACACAGTAGCTTAGCAGCCAGGCCTGCAGTACTGTCTCCCACGCCCCAAGACAGACACAGTCCCACAAGCACCCATGTCATGAGTTTTGCCTGTCAGCAGCTAGAAGTGCAGGGCCCCAGAACCCCCCTGCACCGATCTTCTCAATAGCTGGGAGGCATCGTGGCCACAGCCATCGCTGCAGCTGTCACCCCGCTGCGCCTTAACACATGGCACAAGTTCTGCTTGATTGCAGCTTGACAGGCAGTTCCCCCCAAACCCCTGCACTGATCTTCTTGAAACTTGGCAGGCTTTGTGGTCTCAGCAAGGGCTACCATCCCTGCAACCTTGACCCCTCTGTGTTGTAACACACAGATGTGACAGGAGTTTTGCTTTCAAGAATTTGGGGTGCAGTTCCCCCCCAAACTCCTGCACTGATCTTCTTGAAACTTGGCAGAATTCATGCTCTCTGCAGAGTCTACCATCCCTGAAAATTTCATCCAAATTGGACAAAAGATAACAAAGTTGTAGATATTTTACTGTTTCCCCATTATACCCTATGGCCAGATCTCCAAGGTGGCTCCAAGGCGGCTCCGAAGAGCTTTGGAAGCTCCAAACCACTTTGGGAAGCCTAATGAGGCCAGCACTTTGAATTGGACATGCTGCTTTGGACCCCGAAGCATCCAAAGCTTCTCTGGATCAGAAGTTCTGTCCAAGCCTTGCACAGCCCTAGTAATTACCGTGTTCTAGCCAGCCTCTGCATCTTGTGTATCAGTGTCCCCATGCTTCAAAAATGCTGTCAGGGATGCTTGAGCTAAAGCTCATCAAACGAGCTTTAGTTCAAGCACCCCCGCCACCGTTTTGAAGCATGGGGATGCTGATACATGAGATGCTGAGGTGCTTAAATTAGAGTGGCTCTCAGAGCCACTCTAATTAAAGCATCTTTCCCCCACCCCCCACCCCTGAAGCCCATGTAAAAGTGCCCAGAGGTACTAGATTTAATGCTCATTAACTAAAGTGCATTAATGCATGTGTAGATGTACCCAGTGATCCCAACTCTACTCCCCTTTATTCTCTAAAAAGTTCTGTTGATTGCAGTTGAATAATTCTAGGAGTAAACTTGGAAGAGTTGAACCTAAGTCTAAAGGAATTAACCCACTGTGACAAAGCCAGCCAGGGAAAATAATTTCTATACATTTTCATATATATTCCTTAAAATCCTATATACCTATTATGGTTCTAGGAGTATGTGAGTTACATAAAGTAAGCACACATCCAAAGTAAGTCAAAAAAGAAAGGAAAAACAGAGGAATTCTCTGAATTTTCCCCCATGACACTTCTAAAAAATTACTAGGCTGTCATAGGGTAGAAATGGACATCACCAAACAAGTGGATGAAGGTGTCATGACAACTGATCCACTTTATTGGGTGAAACACACAGTATCAATTGTCCTACACTGTCATGGACAACAGATGAAGGTCCCAATGTGGGGTGACACAGGACCAAGGGAATTCCTGGCACCTTGTGCCTTCACACTGGGGCCTGTGTTGACCTGTTGCTCCATATGAAACATGGGTTGGCATGGGTCCTGACAAGGATGAGCAGGGTGACTTGGGACCTAGAGGATTTCCAGCACCCTGTGCCTCAACACTGGGACCCAAACTGACCCATGCCTCTACATGAAGCATGAATCGGCATGGGACCCAGGGAATTATCAAATCCTGTGCTTCCATGCTGGGACCAATGCAGCCTTTCTTCACTTATAGAGACTTCCTCTGGAGATCCCAGAGCAGGTCTTTGTAAGCAAGGAACCCCAATGTTCCCCACTTATAGAGAGCATCCTGAGAATCCCCTGGGTGCATCTCTGTAAGAAGGGAAAGCTAAGCAGATGCTCCACAGGCTTGAGGGGCCTGATCTTGCATGAGAATTTCTACAGTGCACAAGCCTCTCAAGCTCCCAGAGCTTGAGAGCTGCCCACACTCTACCATCCCAGAACAAATAGATGTCAGCCACAATAAAGCGGCACTATTTAATGCTACCTTTTGTCATGCCACTGATGTGGTGTGGCAAAGAGTAGAGATGTCTATTGGCTTGTCATTTGTGCCGTCAAAATTTTTTTTATGGCAGCACAAATGAGATGTCAGGTAACATCTGTTTCTACCCATAGTGTATCAACACTTAGACTGCATCCAAAAATGATTACTTAATATTTAAAGATATATATAGATATAGATATAGAGAGAGATATAAAGAATTTTGTATACACACATATATATAATTAACTGGCATATATACTTCACTAGTTTGTAGGCAAAAAATGTTGTAATTTAAATATTCTTTTCTATATGAAATAATTGAACATGGTATCTCAGTAAAAGGCAATAGTTGAAGTCATATAAGCAAATTCAATATTTTGTATTTTTTAAATATTTTCGAGATTATCAGTAAAAACAAATGCAAGTTAAAAGTGAAATCACACAAAACACATTTTATGTTGCCTTTGATCTTTAACTTGTAGCCTTATCTCCCAGGTCAAAGGACACATTATTCAATTTCACCATATTTTGTGTAAAACCACTGTAGCGTTGAAGATGACTTTCAGTACAAATGTCATGGTACTTAAAGCTAAACCGGACTCTAGTTTTTTGAGCTTCTTAATTAAAATCACAGTTTATAATGGTCTGACAATATTATCTTTATTCTTTCCAGTTGAGCAGCAGCAGAATTTTCACAGCTTTTATTCAATCAAGCCTGGCAATGTTTCTGCTGCTTTCTTTCACTTTCTAAAACATATAACAGGATTCAAAGTGACTAAGCTGTCACTCTACATGAATTTATATTCAATGTCAGAGGGTGTAAGTTGCCTCTCTCCTTATTTTGTCTGCTTGCATGAAATGTAGAATCTACTGAAGAATTAATTAATAAGTAACTGGAAAAAATCCCAGATGCCTTATCCATTTTGCTAAAATGTTTATTTTAAAATATATAACATAGTGGAAGATTATCCTTCTTAGGATGGCCAAGTCATTTTGATAAACAATTCTGCAAGTGTCAGGGTATATTAAAGAGAAGAGAAAACAAGTATTTAAGAAATTTATTGAGGATGCATGCTCTTTTTTAGTTAATTCTAACCAATAATTGTTTCTTAAATTTTGTGATTATTTTCATTATAACCCTCCCACGCTTACATTATATTGTCATGGTAAAAATTATTGGAGTCTTTCCTCTACAGTGATATAGTTTTTGCAGTTACTTACCATTTCATTCAATTTCTTCTGTAAAGTGTATTTTGAAATCTGTAAGAAAACAATAAAGCTACATATCTAAAGTTGTAGTAACCACTCTTCTTTACAGATCTTTTTTGAAGAAGGCCCAAATATTACATTTTCCTTTCATATTTTCATGTGCATTAAAGATTTAGCTTCATCTATAGCCAACCCAATGAAGCAATATCCCCATTTTTAATTCAATGATTATAATGGCAGATTTATTTTAGGATTAAAATTACAATTTATTGAAATATCTAAAAGATGCAAAAAAAAATTGCAGAAATTCTAATATAAACATAAATTAATGTATAAGGGGCATACATTTTTGTAATGATACATAATTATAATGCTGCAGTACTAGAAGCTGCAGTAGGGGAGAAGCAGTGGGTGAGAAAATTCTGAACCTGCCGTGTTTACCCTCCTTCTCAGCATCCATCCTCTGCCATTGTGTGAGAGGATACTGGGCTAGATGGATCTATGCTCTGACCCGGTAAATGGTAGCTTTCATGCCTTATAAAATAGGTTTAAGTGGACTTCAACTTAAAAATAATGTGCTGTTTCATAAAGTGTCTTTGTATATTTAGCAGCATTAAAATCCAGGTTCAGTGCCCAAATGTAAAAATGTCAGCTCCTGCTGCCTATGAAATATTTTGGTGCATATTCTGCATCCTTTATTAATTGTGAAACTCACATATGAAGTCAGTAATACAATACTTTTCATTCTATCAGTATCTGCTATGGAATGTCATTGATATCAATGGGAATCTTGAATTCAGTGATATTTCAGCAAGATCTCAAGATCTTCATTCTCAGTTAATGGCTGCAAATAGGAGATGTTCTTATGACAGATATCATAAAGGGATAAACAGCAATAGCCAAGAGCTGTGTTGTGTGAACCTCATGCAAAAATATGTTATTTACAGAAGAATTAAGTCTAGAGAACAAAGAATTAATTTAACATGGAATTTCAGCACTTCAAGAAATAAGACTGCTAGGTTATAACCTTGAGCAAAAATGTTTTAAAGAAAAGAATGCAGAAGTTAGAGGTATTAAGAATTCATACTTAGGATCCCAGAACTGATCTGGAAACTCCTTTTCTATTCTTCCCCTTTAATTTCCAATCATCTTTTCCTCTTATTTTGCCTTTTTCCCTCTAGGTATGTTGGCTCTCCATAATATTTCTTCTTCCCTTTACTTTCTTCCACTCCCCACTTATTCTCCAGTTTCTTGTGTTCCTCCTGCACATCTGCACTGTTTTCCTGTCTGTCCCCTGCCCCTTATGAGATCTCCTTTTGTTAGTGAATCTGTTTGTGGGTAGCAGAAGCTGTCCTAAGTCATGCCAGGACTGAAACTGGCCAAAGATCAGTAGAGCATAAAGGTGGTTTATAGCCAGTATTATGACCTCCTGTCCTCTTGAGCAATGCACAGAGCAGAACTTACTGGATCCAAAGACTGAATCCTATTGTGCTGTTATACCCAAGTATAACAAGCTGGATTAAGGAAATTTAACCTGAACTCTGAACTTCCTTGCTTTGGTAAATTTAAATCATATCTTTAACATAATGTGAATATTTTTTATTTCAGTTTATCTTACTTAAGAAAAGCCAGCAGAACCTTTATTACTCTTGCTGGCCATGTATCATGTTCAGGAGACCATGAGGTACACTATACATCACCTGGGCTATGTCATGGTTTGAACAAGGCAAAACAAATCCTTGCAGCTTTTGCACAGAAGACCAGCCATGTGGAAGAATTTCTTTTGCTTTTAAAATACTCTCAACACTAACCAAATGATTAAACATGTAGAGTATGACACTAAAAGAAACCAATCTATTTATAAATGAACATTAATAAGAACAAAATATGTAACAAATATCGGCAAAAATGGTTTTTATTACTCAGTCCTATGTACTGAAAAGAGAAATCTAATATAAACAAATGAACTTCTTGCAAAACATTAAGAAGTTATTCATAATTAAAATGTGGCCTTCAAGATAGTACAAGGAGTCCTATATAAACATCAAGATAAGCCATTAAAACATCTACAACTGTTATAGTCACTACTTCAAAAAAATGGCATTAAAAATGGTTCCAGATGATCTCAATCTAATTCTGCCTTGTGCCACAATTAGCTTCAAATTTTCTCCATCCACATATATTGGTCCATGTTGCCTCACTTATTTACTTAATCTCACTCTTTAGGAAATGATTTTAGTCTAAATTAGCATAGGCAAAATTATCAAGGAAATACTCCAGATCTCATACACACAGCTCTGATTCATCAGAGCACTTCAGCAAATGTACTGTGCTGAATCACAGTCAGACAAAGAAGAAGCCAGAATAATTCAAACAGGAAATTTAAAATGTATTCTCTTTCCTTTAAAGGTCCATTATTAGGAATTAACTGTCTCACCTTTCTCAAAAAGAGAAATAAGTGATTTGCAGTCTGATTTGGAGTTTCATTCATATGGACAGTTTTAGTCACATTTTTAGCTAATTAGTTTGAGCATATAATAAAACCTAAGGATTTTTAAGGGCCTCTAGCACCAGCTGAAGAAATCTGAGCAATCACTGTTCAGTAAAATTATAAATACTTTCAAATTTGACAGACAATCTTACAGAAAAAAGTAAGACTAAGCCATAATAAGAAACTAATGAAACTGTGTATCCACCAACTAACACTTTAATTATATATATATATGTACACACACAGATACATCACACCTGATGTGTACATGTGTATGAATAACGTGCTGTTCAATATATATAATATAAAGGAGCTATAATATGCAGAATCTGGAAGTCTATCCATAAATAATTTCATGTACCCTTGCTTGCCAGCACTGATCTGAAACTTTTAAAACACTTGTCTGAACAGATATCACTTTTGCATATACAGCAGCAATATTTAGTGGTCACTGTCCAGAAGGATGTCACCAGCACGTTAAGTGAGGATGCTGTAATAGAAGGGTGCCATATCACCTTCTCAAGATACACTGGCCCATGCAATTCTAGAGTAATTGTCTTTCCTAATTTCTTCAGATTCATAAGTCAGGTACCAACTGAATTCTGTGTAATTTTTTAACATTTCTAAAAGTACAACCACAATTTGATTTACTATTCTGACTTAAAAATACAGAAGGAGGTTTCCAAGCAGTGAAAGAAGCAAAGCCACACTACTAAGAATCTTTAAAAAATACTTATCATTAAATGTAAAAGGTAGGAATGAAGAGCTTAATATCAGTAATACTGGAATAAAAGCCAAAGTCACCTTAAAAGATGTTAAATGTTAGGTTCACTAGAAAAATTCTAGTACAGCATACACCCCCAATCTCGCTGAAAAGTCTCCTTCCATTTAATTTGAAATTGTAACGTAACTATTTTGCTTCCAAGAGTGGAAAAAATGACTGGCCCACTCAGCCAAAATCAGGAAAATAATTAGAAACTGGCAAAATCTGACATTCTGCAGCATATGACAATACCATGAATTCTCTCCTTTAAAAAAAATTCCCTACTCTCTAAACGTTTGATTTTCTTAACATTCTTTAAGAACAAGGTTATCACTAGTCACCTCCCAATATACTTTGTTATAAGTCTTGTCTGGAGATTTCCCCTCATTTCAGCAATGGTGAGCAGCTACTATTATAGCTACACCAGTGCAATGCTGTATGTAGACAACGTAAAACGTTGTAATACAGTTCAAAAAGTATAGTTTATCCTAATTCCAAACAGCAATAAGTTTTCTCAGTGCAAGTAGTGGGTTTGTCAGAGCAAGTTAAAAGCCTGTGTGATACAGGACTGTTTGCAAGTCATAAAATAAAGGAAGACCATGGATATGATTAGGGAAAGGACAAAAGGCACACACAAAAAAGGAGTGTTGGACTGAGGCCCAGTCAGGGCACCTGCATCTTAGAGGCCCCAAACTGAATCTTCCAGACAGGGCAAGGAAAGGATCTGTTTTATTCCTCTGCAGCCAATAAGGAAGAATGAAGAAAAAGATGAAAACTCTGGATAAAGAAGCATCATTAGCCCAGATATTGTCGCAGAAGGAGGACCTTTTCCTGAAGGGCTACTTTAGACAACCTACACGAGACACTATGTCACCATAATAATGTGTTATGGTGACTTAGCGTTGGTGGGCACAAACTGTGAAGCTGCAGCTACATCACCGTAACTATTCATTCCCTCACTATAGTGAGTCACTAAGGTGGCATAACAGCTAAAAATAACCGTGCACCACCAGCACAGTGTAGTAACAACTGTTATTGCACTGTCATTTAGTACTTTCTAACGGAAGTACTAAATGATGGCACAGTAACAACAGCACCGTGGGACATGTGTAGATGCACCCTCCAAATACTGATCCAGAAGGATGCATCCATTGATCCACGTGGATCATGGTGTGTGCTTGAGAGGTCACTAGAACCTTTAATGCATAAGCTTAGGCAGGAGTATGGAGGAGTGGAGGCTGCCCAGACCTTCCATTCCCCCTTTAGACTATTGAGCCAGAATCCAAAGGCCAGACCGAGTCCAGACATTTAGTGCCTCCATGGCTTGGTTATATGCTTATCTGGAAATCAGACCCACAAGGTAGACAAGGATTCTATCACTGAACTACAACAGCAGGTTCAAATGCTGAGTAACAGTAAGTTTATACTACTAAGAAGAAACTAAAGGAGCAACTGAACTTATATACTGGAAGGCAAGGTGCACCTGTACTAGAAAAAGACAATATTGGAAAAGACCCAGTTTAAAAATAAAAAACTATAAAAATAACCAACTTCCCACTTAACTGAAGCTAAAATAATTTAAGTCAGTAGTTTACAATGATTTTTACCTGTAAGGTTTTTAATATTTCCTTCAGACCATCAATTTCCTTTTCTTTTGCTTCTACAACAAGTTGATATTTTCCCTTTAAATCAAAAGGTGTACATTAGTATTTGAAAAAAGAGAATCAATATGACAAAATATCGTCAACCTAGAATATTAGGAAAGTAATCTTTTATTGTGATAGATTCTTTATTATGGACAACAATCCATATGCAAAATAATCATGTAATGGAGCTAAATTATTAATTTGACTATGGAGAAAATTGATTTAAAAAATCAACACTAAAAAAAAAATGGTGCATCTTTACCACATAGAAATAGTTAGGAAATTGTGAAGTCTCACTGGATTATTTCCTTTTCAAGAGAGAAACTCATGGCACAAACAAACACTTAACAAGTTATATTAGTTTTGAACAAACCTACTGAATAACAAAGCCAGAACTATATAGATATATATTCTTATGGCTCTATACATGCAACTAATGGCGTGATTGGATCTAATGCATGATCCATACAATCATGCTCCCTGCCACATCACATGTGCATGGCAGGAGGCACAATTGTGGGACTGTACATTAGATCCAATCACACTTTGCTGCTCGTGTAGGGGGAGCTCAATCCTGTGCTTCCCCTGCATCAGCAACAAGCAGGTTCCCACAGATGGGAGCCCCCTTTGCTCAGCCAAGACCAAAAGTCCCATACTGGACATGGCTCTTGGTCACAGATGCACCACATATCTCTCAGTGTAGCGCAGCCAGGACCAAGAGCACTATCCAATGAAGAACTTTCAGTCTTAGCTGCACGTGGGCTTGAGGGTTTAACGCACCCCTGAGCCTTGGGGGTCGCAGCTGCCATGATCCCCAGGGCCCAGGGGTTTCATGCAGCCCCGCCTGCCATAATCCCCCAGGCCTGGGGGTTTTATACTGGGTATGGTGTACCATAGAGTAGACCCTGCTAGGCATGCAAATAATATATCAACTATAAAGTTAGTACACATTTTCAAGGTCTAACTTGGAGCTTTTTATTGTGTGATACATACTTCGCACATGTAGCTGATCCTAAGTAATACATACTTCCCACATGTAGAGGGAGCCTAAATGTTCATAGCAGCAAAAACTTCAGAGGAACAGCTTTCAGTTTTTTTCAGATAGTAAAGAGATAGGATAGGATTGCAATCTCTGTTAAACTAATGTAAATCTAAAATAACTCTAAAGGACTTCAGTAGAAGTATTACAGATACGAAATATTGTAACAGAGAGTGAAACTGAAACAACAGAGCACATACCAGGGGGGAAAAAATCTGTTCAACTCTAAACTGTTCTTTTTTTAGTTTTCAAAGTACAGGCAGTCCTTGACTTAAGATATTTCGAGTTACAATGAAGGGCACTTACGACATTTATAAACTGACACTGTTTTAACTTTCTGATGTCAGTTTCAACTTTACGACGCTTGATCCAGTGCAATGCCATGCCAGTGAACAAGTTCACTGAGTTGCCCATCTCCCTGGAGAACATCTATCCAAACTTCCTTGGATACTTTCTTTATGAAAGCAGACAAGATCCAGAAAAACCTGCAGCCAAGTCTCCTGAGAAGACTCTAGGCAAAAGAGCCCTTCCAAATCAATATGATTGCTATTTACAATAGAAATACATTAATGTAGCTATATTACTCATCTATAATTGATTGTGTACAAAATTCTGAGTTATTTTTCGTGAAAATAGGGTATCAGGCCCTGGTTCAGGAACCAATCCCCCATTTATAACATTGTTCCTATGGGAAAATCAGTTCCAAGTTACGGCATTTCAACTTAAAACGCAGTTTTCAGGAACCAATTGTGTCATAAGTCCAAGGACAGCTTGTACTACTAGCTAAAATCTGTGCTAGCATAAAACTTTTGTAAGTATCTTCTATCACCTGTATAAATCAAATTATTTCCATAGAAATATGTGCAATATAAATTAATGCAAAATTTGGTCTTTGTGTTCAAAAACTGCCCGAAAGGGTTATAAGTTAAAATCAGTGGTGCTCAAACCTTTCCCCCAGTAGGCCGGAAGGACAGTGCCAGGTCTGTCCATTGGCCAGATCCAGCCGCTGGTCCTGATCCAGTGCCCGGGGAAGGTGCAGTGTGTACCATCTGGTTGGTCACATGGAGAAGGAAGGGGAGCATTCCAGCCCCAACCTGGCCCCACAGGGAAAAGGGAGCATAGCTTGGCCCTGTGGGGGAAAGGAGGGAAGACCCATCCCCCATCCCCAATCCAGATGCTGAGGGACAGGTATGGACCAGCCCTACCAGGGGAAGGGTGTACAGTCCAACTCTGAACAGCCATGCGGGGCGTGGTGTTTGGGTATTTGGCAGAGTAAGGAGGGTAGCCATATCAATGGCCACTGCTCCCCGATGCTAAATTTCCTGACCCAGGAGGAGCCCCATGTTCTGGATTCCAAGACTTGGAGGTTGAGCACCCCTGAGTTAAATTACTCACTTAATTATGCTGCTATAAATATAAAATAACTACTGATTTAATTGTTGGTGTTAATAGTATGAATTGGCATAAAATCTGATTGTGAATTATCAGCTATCAACAAAAAGACCAATAAAGCCTGGTGCCTATTACACTATGGTGAAACTAATTGGAGGAGATAAAAAGAACTTTGTTTATTTAGTCTAACACAGGAATTTCAAACATTTGGCTCACAGAACTGTTCCATCTGGCCTACCAGTAGTCCATTGAGCTACTAGAAGTTGGGGGACATGTCCTGCCACAGAATTACGAGTCCCTAGACCCCAATGCATCTGCACTGCTGCCCAAACACAGCCCCACACTGCTGCACATCCCCAGACTCATGCTGCTGCCCTTGGATGTGTGCTGTCACCTGAAGCACATGGCTTCACACATGTCACTGGGCTCATGCTGCTGCCCAAATGCAGTTCCATGCCACTGCATACTCTCAGATGCATGCTGCCATCAGACTGGGGCTCTAGGCTGCCACGCAAATGGAGATCTGTGCTACCACCCAAGCATGACTCCATACCACCACCCAGCCCTGGACCCACTTCAGTTGCTACTGGACCAATGGAACCACTTCAGTTGCTACTGGACCAATGGAACCAGCCTGGGAGGAGCCCCGTAGCCCAGATCTGGCTCAGGCCCCAGGGTGCATTTGACACCCCTGGTCTAACACAATTCATATTGAGAAGTGATATGATTACTCTTGTATAAATACATTTGGGAAGCAAATAGCAAGGATGGAGAAAAACTATTTATATAAAAAGATAATACTGGCACAAGATCAAAAGAACATAAATTGGTCATGAATAAATTTAGTCTGGAAATCAGAAGGTTTCTAACCACCAGAGGTTTTCAATGACTTAAACCAAGTAGTACAGACAAGAACCTGGACTGTTTCAAAAGGGAGTCTGATTCATGAAGGAGATAATAGGATAAGGTAAGAATGGTCTTGGAGTTAAAAATTAAAGCTTGAGGTAGAAGTCTCCACTTGTTGAATTTGTTAGTATCCCCAGAAGAGAATAGAAGAGACTTGACTGCTGCATGGGTTGCTTCTATTCAAGGGAGATATTTGACTTTGAGCTCTTTAACTTTGCTGATGGTGCAGGTAGGGCCTGATGGCAGATACTGAAGCTAAAGAAAGTTCAAGGTGAGATATGGGTTCCTCATGGCAGGAGGAGGTAGAGTACTGGAACAGTTTTTGGCATGGAGGTGAAAGGTTTTCAATATTCCACAGTTCTTGAGGCAAGTCTGATGTCTTTTTGAGGATATGCTTTAGTTTACATTACAGCACAGGTGGATCCAGGAGTTGGAGATGGGGGGTGCAGTCACACCCACTTTGATTATAACTTTGTAGCACATGCACAGTGAGTTCTCTGAGCTTGTTAGCTTCTGGGTGCAGCTCCTACCAAAGCTGTTTTTTGGCCTGGCTCTGGAACCCGGGGGGGTGAATGGTGCTGCAGCTCCCCTGTACTATGTCTTTTTCCATCCTTGGTATCAGTGGAAAAGTGAGCAGCAGCACCATTCTGTGTACAGCTGAAGGGTGATGAGGCTGCACCCACACCTAGCTCTTCTCGATCTGTCTCTGAATTAGAGGAAATTCCATAACAAATATGCATGCAAGTAAAGGAAAGTCAGGCTTGGTAATTGTGATCGTCATTTTTAGACTAGGTTTCCTTCTCTTTTTTAATACTACTTTTTGATTTTTCAATATGCTTTTAATATGTCTTACATTGTATTTATACTGTACTTAATTATACAAGATTTAATAAAGTAAATCCGTGCTCCAAAGGTTCTGCAGTTCACCAAGACCAGGAAGAAATTTTCCGCTCCATGAATGCATAATTTGGCTTCTGGATAGGGATTTACCTACTAGTGAAGCATCAGAAAATGGCCATATCCTGGATAAATCATGGATAAATCAATCACTAGATTTGGGGTCATGAAGGAATTTCCTACAGGTCAGTGTACAGCTGGATTCACTTCCTCAGGACTCCTGGGCACATTTTACATGACAAATTCCCTGACATAGCAAGGGCCAAGGCATTAGTCCTGCCAAAGTCTTCTATTGTCTTTGGATCACTGTAGTTTTGGCTTTTTTGCAGTAAATGTCTTAAGTTTGTTATAGGTTGTTAGTAGGTGCTTTGTAGTTTGTAGTGTGGGGAGAGAGGGAAGTAGGGTGAATTTTCTTATAGACCATTTTAGACTTACTGTCTGTGACAGGGGGCAAGCCTGGGGCCGAGTCTCAAGTCAGCCCCCCCACCTATCTATGGGGCAGTCCACCCAGTCTCGCCTGCCATGACTTTGCTCTTCTCTTAACTGGTAGAATAATGCCGGAGGCTGCCCATTACCTGCCCCAAAGACAGGGACACTATCCACAGCTCCGAACCTCCCCTACACTGCAGCCCATGCCTCGCAATTGGCATCCAGGATGACATTATGTTCCTGGCCTAAAGCCGGGCCAACGTAGCCCTTCATCAGGCCTCATTCATACATGAACTCATACCGCCCCCCTCTCACTGGGACCTCTTGCACACCACCCCCTCTCACAGGGTCTCTTGCCCGCCACACAATATTGTGCCTCCTTCACTCTGCCCTGCTCCCTTGAGTGACCCTGTAGGCCATCAGGCTTATCTGACTCATGCCTCAGGTGGCGACATGCAGTCTTTTGGGCCTCTCGCATGACCCTCAATTGGGTAGTGGCCAGCCAATTCACCACACAGAGGGTTAACTCCACCCTACCTCCTCACTGAACTTCATATCCCTCAACATGTTCTTCAGGGGGTTGGCCCATGTGCTGCCCTTCAGGATGTTCCCCGGATGTACTCAGCACACCCTGTTGGGTTGTCCTTCAGGCTGACCCTCAGTCCTACTCAACCCTCATCAGGGCCCTCACTAGGGCTTACACATCTATCCCTTCCCTGGGGCCTCCGGGGTCTTAGTCTCCTGTGGGGGCTCAGGTGGCCATAGCTGTGCCTGGCCCCCTTATACCCAGTTTTGTGGGGGCTAGGAGTTATTGAGGCACTCCGACCTGCCTTTCACTGGGGAGATGAGCAGTCCTGGTATCTGAATGGGGCTGCCACGCCACTGACAGTCCCACCAGGCTTCCCTATCCCAGCAGAGTGCAGTTTTAGGTCATGCCTAGGACCAGAAGCCTCCAAGCCATCCCCTTAGCTCCTGCACTTAGCTCCAAGATGTTCCTGAGCCACAGCTCAGCCAGCTGATGTTTCTTTCACAGCGGCCAGTAGTAAACTGCTGCTTTGCCCTACATATATTCTGGGCCTCAAAATAACCACTGCAATCAAGCACCTGGCTGCTACCTGCTCCAGCCCTTAAAGTGGCAGGCACCATAGGTGAACTGCCATATTGTCTATTATGTGGCTGTCTACAGTTATAGGGAACTAGACTCTGTAAACCAGGTGGTCTGTTCCAGACCCATGTTCCTAAACTGTAAAAAGAGCTCTCCCTTAATACAGAGCTGTGCTAGTCTGAAGCCAGGCAGAAAGTAAGTCTGGGTGGTACCTTAGGGCACCTATACCTGTTACAGACATCTGCTCCAATGCGTGCTAATTAGCATGCATCAGAACAGACTCAGTTAATCAATTCTGCTCCAGCAGCCTCCACATCATGTGTATTCCCCTGTGACAGGAGTATCAATATGGGAGCCTTTCTGGGAGTGGCTCCGCCCTCCTGTAATGGGCCAACAGCCTGCTTACTCGCCTGCCATGCCTTGATTTTACTTGATTAGAAGATGGTTGTAATCAGCGGGAGGCTGCCCATTTTTTCCGCACCCCGGTGACAGGGGGCACTACCTGCGGCTCCTTTTCCTCCCCTACACCGCAGCCCAAGCCTCGCAGATGGAGTTGACGTGGTTTGACCTGAGCCTTGTTATGTTCTGGCCCTCCTCTTTACTCCCGGGGCTCCTCACTGCCCCCTCTCTTGCTTGCTCTGGGGCTCCTCACTGACCTCTCTCCTGGGGCTCCTCACTGCCCCCTTCTCTCTCTGGGACTTCTCACTGCCGCCTCTCTCGGGGCTCCTCGCTGCCCCCTTCTCTCTCGGGGCTCCTCACTGCCCCCCTCTCTCTCAGGGCTTCTCGCCACCCCCCTTCGCTCCAGGGCTTCTCGCCGCCCCCTAGCTCCAGGGCTTCTCGCCGCCCCCTAGCTCTGGAGCTGGGACCAATGCACCCCCAAACAAAGCTGCGCCCTCTCCGGCACCAGGATACCCCATGCTACTGTGGAGCTCCTGTGAGGCCTCCTCCACCCCTAATAGCCTCACCCGGTCCTCTGGTCAAAACAGTAAGCATAAAACATAAAGCCCCTGGGCTACAACATAAAAACTAGACCATCCGGTCAAACAAAATTCTACTCCCTACTAGAGAGTGAGGGAGCGGGGGGGGAGGAGGAGGGCTCCCCAACCTCAGCAGTGACCGGGGGATGCTGTCACTGCCAGAGTCCTCCCCTCTGCCTGTCCGAGCTGAGTCCCTACTCCCACGGCTGCTGGAGAGGGACTACCCTCCTGGCCTCCTATCTGGGCTTAAGAAGGGATAAGCCCTGCCCCTTCCTGGTCAGCTGGTTTTACCAGTTGCCCCGGCAACCAGCACCTGTGCAGCCCTGGTGACTGGCAGCTGAGCCTCCCCCTTTCTGCCACTAGGGGTCTCCCCAGAGCAGTCTCCGCTCTCAGGCGCAGGGCACCTGAGTGCACTGCGACACACCTCCCCCACTTTTTGCCCCTGACTCACCGAGCCAAGTCTTCCCTTTCAGTGGGTGCTCTGTCTTTCCCCAGCCGTCTTCTCTGGCACCTGACCATCTAGGTACAAGAGGGTGGAGGTTTTTAGGCGCCTCCTACTCACCTTTTACCCAAGGCACACCATGTGGGATTTGTCAGGAGTTACCCACCACAGGTAGTCCCCCCACACTAGCCAACCTTGGTAGGGTGCCTTTTCACGTTGTAGGATGGTCCCAGGCAAGGCGTGTCCCTCTAACAGAAATGGCAGGCGCCTTATTGTCATTGTTGGGGGTTCGTCTCCCTGCCACCTTGCCAGTCGCCCAATCGGTTGGCCCCATTTGGTAGATCCCCATATGGGGGGGTTTACCCTGCCTCCGTTCCTCCTGGCCCCTCCCTCTCTTCATACTGTCTCGATA
>NW_017729025.1:126414836-126419193 GCF_001723915.1 Gavialis gangeticus
GTTCCCTGGTCAGTCAGTAATTCTCCAGGGAGTCCTACTCAGGAGAATATCTTCAGGAGTTCATCCACCTTCAGGGCAGATATTGTTCACATTGGCACAGCTTCTGGGTAGCGTGTTGCATAATCTAGCAGAACTAAGATGTACTGGTTTCCAGTGCTGCTCCAGGGCAGTGGCCCGACTATGTCCACCGCCACCCTCTCAAAAGGAACCTCTACCAGTGGCATTGGGATTAAAGGGGTCTTTGGGGGCGGCCTTGGGTTTACCTTTTGGCAGGCAGGACACGAAGTGCAGAAACTTGCGATTTACCGCACTAGACCTGGCCAATAGAACCTTGCTTGAATGCACGCTTGTTTTGTCCCGGCCCAGGTGCCCGCCCATGGGGAGCTCATGAGCCACCTTCAATAAGGCCTGTCAATACCGCCGCAGGACCAGCAGCTGCGCAACCTCCCCTCCTTCTGACTTCTTTTGCTCAATCCGGTAGAGGAGGCCGTTTCTTACTTCGAACCTCGGGGTAGTCCCCATCAGTTCCAGCCTTAGCACTTCGTTGTCTCTTCGGGCTAGGTGTTCCTGCAGCGCCGCCCAAAAGTCGGCCTCTCAGCTTTGCTCAAGCTGAAAGTGTTCATCTTCCTCCAAACGGGCGACGTTGATCCTTTGTTCCGCCTTCCTCTTCAGAGGGGGGCTGTTTGGTTTCCCCCACAAAACCCTCCGCGGTCTCTGCACCCCTCACACCAGCTATCTCTTCCAGCAGCTCAGGCCAGTCGCCGCCCAATACTACTGGGTAGGGTAGGTGTTCTGTGACCCCCACTAACATCCGGCAGGTCTTGTTGCCTACCTGTAGGTCGACCCTCACTCAGTCAAAGTTGAGGGGGTCCTCGCACCAACACCGCACCCTTGTACAATCTGCTCTCCCCTTCTCCCATGCTGGTAGCACATCACTCCGCACCATGGTCTGCACTGAGCCTGAGTCCAGCATTGCCACTACGCTTTTTCCCTCTATTATTACTTCTGTCAGCAATGGGAGTGGCACCTTTCCTGCCCCAGGGTTGATTCGGGCTCCATAGCTGCACAGTCCTACCTGCATCGTCAGTCAGAGCAGGGTGTTCTCGATCACGGCAGCCAACTGGGTCTGTTGTCACATGGCTTGGTCCAGCAGCCCTTGCATCTTTTGATATAACTGGTCCACAGGTTTTTCCTTGTTCTGTATGGGCCCAAAGGCTCTCTTCTTTACTCGGGTAAACCAACGTCTTATGTTGCATTCTGCCGTGTAAAAGTTTCCTGGCCAATGCACCATTGTGACAGGAGTATCAATATCACAGCCTTTCTGGGAGTGGCTCCACCCTCCTGTAATGGGCCAACAGCCTGCTTACTCATCTGCCATGCCTTGATCTTACTTGATTAGAAGATGATTGTAATCAACGGGAGGCTGCCCATTTTTTCCGCACCCCGGTGACCGGGGGCACTACCTACGGCTCCTTTTCCTCCCCTACACTGCAGCCCAAGCCTCGCAGATGGAATTGACGTGGTTTGTCCTGGGCCTTGTTATGTTCTGGCCCTCCTCTTTACTCCCAGGGCTCCTCACTGCCCCCTCTCTCACTCGCTCTGGGGCTCCTCACTGCCCCCTCTCCTGGGGCTCCTCACCGCCCCCCTCTCTCTCGGGGCTTCTCGCCACCCCCCTTTGCTCCGTGGCTTCTCGCCACCCCCTAGCTCCAGGGCTGGGACCAATGCGCCCCCAAACAAAGCTGCGCCCTCTCTGGCACCAGGAGACCCCACGCTACTGTGGAGCTCCTGTGAGGCCTCCTCCACCCCTAATAGCCCCACCCGGTCCTCCAGTCAAAACAGTAAACATAAAACATAAAGCCCCTGGGCTACAACATAAAAACTAGACCATCCGGTCAAACAAAATTCTACTCCCTACTAGAGAGTGAGGGAGCGGGGGGGGAGGAGGAGGGCTCCCCAACCTCAGCAGTGACCGGGGGATGCTGTCACTGCCAGAGTCCTCCCCTCTGCTTGTCCAAACTGAGTCCCTACTCCCACGGCTGCTGGAGAGGGACTACCCTCCTGGCCTCCTATCTGGGCTTAAGAAGGGATAAGCCCTGCCCCTTCCTGGTCAGCTGGTTACCAGTTGCCCCGGCAGCCAGCACCTGTGCAGCCCTGGTGACCGGCAACTGAGCCTCCCCCTTTCTGCCACTAGGGGTCTCCCCAGAGCAGTCTCCGCTCTCAGGCGCAGGACACCTGAGTGCACTGCAACATTCCCACACTTCAGAATAGTGGTGGGGCCACTTTAACTGCAGCTCATCAAACAAGCTTTAAAGCACCCCTGCCACCATTTTGAAGCATAGGACGCTGAATACACATGATGCTGTGGGCACTTTAATTAGACCTATTCTTGCAGCCACTCTAATTACAGTGTCCCCCACCCCCACCCTGGAACATGTTTAAAAAGTCCCCCCATGGCTGATCACCAAGCTGGAAGGGAATGGGGGGGCATCCCGATATGCTCAGCAGCGTATCCAAAAGTGGACTGGAAGGACTTCCGGTCCATTTCTGGGTTCACCGCCAAGCACACAGAGCGCACCCCCTGCTCTCCTGTGGGACGCTCCATCCACCCCAGCATCTCAGCATTCATGAGCTGCACCTGGTACCTCAAGGTACATAGAAAAAACATTTAAAGCAATCAGCATCAAAACTTCAGATTTGGATTCAGCCAAATTGAGTTGAGGACAGTGATCCAAATCAACTAACTGAACCACCGTCTCCTGATTTGGAGCGAATCCGAATTGAATACAGCCTGTTTTGCACACCCCTACTAGTCTGTCCAATCTAGTTCAAAGGCACTAATTGTTTCGCAACCAACATGCTTTTAAATTTAATTAAACTGATGCTTTAAAAATAACTACATATTCATATTTTCTGTAATATTAGTTAAAAAGCAAAAACCACAGATGACACTACACTGAAATTTACAAATATGCACTGGTTTAATTATACTGATTTAAAAATATGCCTTTATTTAAGACCATTCAAATCTGTGCATAAACAAGACCTGAAAGAAAGGTACCTGGGAAGATAAAACCAGTAAAAAAAAAAAAAAGGTTTAATTAAAAAGAAGCAAAATCTTTCTGAAGATTCTTAGATTGTAACAGTCTTATTTCAATTTAGCTCACATTAATGAGGAAATGAGTTCAGCTAAATTAATATAATCCACTCTTAAAATGTTGTCTACAAGATGCTGCACTAGTTTTTACTAAACTGTTAGTTAAACAAAAACAAATTTGTGTGTAAACAGGGCTAAAAACACAATACTGTAGTTCCAAGAGCTCCTGCTAGAAGGCTGTGTATCTGCACAGTTTCAACAATCATGATCCATTTATTCATGTTACATCTTGTATATTTTTTAGCACAACTAGTTCTTAAAATGCCAAAGCACAAGTAATTTGCATTTGTTCTATGTTCTATTAAGGCTAAGTACAGACATTCATGGAGGTTAGGGGGAAGTTACACTGCATTAAAAATGGTCACTCTATTTAACTTAGTTTGCCCGGGTGCAGACCTTACACTACTTACGTTGATCTAAGTGTGAGCTATACGGAAGTTCAGGACAGTTGGATCAATCTAAAAATCCAGCCCAATCTAAGTTAACCCTACCTCTGAAGTACATCTAACTTAGATTGGGTTGGCCATTTTTAGAACAACCTAATTGTCCTGAACTTCTATACCAGGGGCAGGCAATTATTTTGAGTGGAGGGCCGCTTACTAAGTTTTGGCAAGCCATCGAGGACTGCATGATAGGCAGCCAGGGGCAGATAAATATTAATTTTCTAAATTTTTTAGGGGCCCCACAGGCCGGGTAGAGTGGCCTGGTGGGTCGCATTTTGCCCATCCCTGTTCTATACAGTTCCCAGCACAGCCCGAGGACAGAGAAATGCCACCTGCTGGCCACAGCCCTGGGGCTGCACTTTTCCTAGCCCCTTCCTGGCACTGGTCTAGTTTTAGCCATCCAGCCCTGGGGGTAGGAGAGGGGTTGGGAGCTAAAAATAGCTCCTGGTCTCAGGGGTGGGGGAGAGAGTCCCCATCCCCCCTAGCCACCCCACAGACACAGTAACACCCCCACAAACCCTGCTTGCCCCCTCCCGCAGACCCCACTAGCCCCCCAATCCTCACTTTGGACCCCACCTGCCCACTGTAGGTGCATCCCCCACACATACACTCCCACCCCCTTCCCCACTCACTGTGGGGCTCAGGGAGGGGGCAACAGGTCAGCAGTGAGGGGCACCAGCAGAGCTGTGGGTTGGGCCTGAGGGGCCCTGGCAGGGCCAGGGGGCCGCAAAAGTCAGGAGTGAGGGCCACTGGCAGGGCT
>NW_017729025.1:126424193-126427030 GCF_001723915.1 Gavialis gangeticus
CTCCTGACACCCCTGAGCATGCTTGTTCCCCCAAGCTCCCCAGACTCCCCCCGCCCTGCTCATCCCCCATCTTAACTTACGTAAGATCAGGTGGCCATTTTTAACTTGATCTAACTTCCTCAATGTCTGTCTGTATCCAAATACAGATTTTGCCAAAGGAAAAAATGTATGCACAACACCAAAAATCTCCTTTTAAATGAAGATGGTTAAAACAAGTACTGATTCATTTAAGTTAGGGGTTCCCAAAGCATGACCCACGAGTCAGCTCACAAGCCTGTTCAATGCACCCTGTAGCCTAGTTGGTGTTTTTCATTTGAACAGTTAGCAACAGTTCTAAAATTGTGGCTCACAAGCCAGATACAGCCTGAAAGCCCCTCTTCTGTGGCCTGCCACCCAGGATTGCCCCTCTGAAATGGCCCTTCAGGGGTGAAATTTTGGAAACTCTTGATTTTTATATACCAAGAAACTTATGTTCATCGATAAACCATATTAAAATTGACGTATATTATGCTGAAGAACATCTGGTAATGCTGACAGAAAGCTGAGAGAAGAACTAATTGGCACTGCAACAACAGCATCTTCATTACAATCAAAATCAAGTAGAAACTTTCTTTTGCAGGTTATATAAACTTTGTTGTTTGGCCAAATATCAGACAATATGTCTGTAAAAAATATCAGAAAAGCACTTGTAGCTGTTCACTAACTAGGGCTGCTTATAGATGTGGAAAAAAAACAAGCAAAACAGTGCTTTACTTTCAGCCTAGTGAGCCCCGGCATGGAGCACAGCACATGCCCAGATGAGGAATCAAGTCAGTTTGACACGGCTTGCTCAGCATCTTGAATTAGCAATTAGATAAAAATGCTAAAAAGCCCCGCTGAAGCACACAATCTATACAGACACTATGGAGACCAGGCCAAAATGACACTATTCCTCTTCTGGTAAGGCACTGTTTTGTTTTGTGGTGTGTCTGCTCAAGAACTAAAAATTTGCAGTACCTGTTCAAAACCCACTCTTCTATAGCATCAAACCCTTGCAAACAAAATCATACAATAAAAATAGTAATACTTTAGTCCTATTTAAATATAAATAAACAAATAAACAATATAAACAAACAGACACTTAAATATGTGTTATGATATCAATTGGTTACAAAACAAGGCAGGCAAGGTTCCCTAGACCAACATGGCTACAACAAACAACCTTACAAAATAAGTAAATTCCATGTTAGAGATTATTCATTTTCCTCAATAATTATGAATCAATATAAGAACAAAATAATCTAGTGGCCTGTTACAAACTTGTCAGGGGGGACCAGCAGGCATTGGGGGAGTCCGTTCCCCCGAGCACTACTAGGAGTGACTAGAAATAATGGTCACAAGCTGGCAGAGGGTAAATTCAGATTAGACATCAGGAGGCGCTACTTCACTGTCAGGGAGGCTGGGATCTGGAACCAACTTCCAAGCGCAGTGGTGCTGGCTCCTATCCTGGGGGTCTTTAAGAGGAGGCTAGACGAAAACCTGGCTGGGGTCGTTTGACCCCAGGATTTTTTCCTGCCATGGCAGGGGGTTGGGCTTGATGATCTGCTCAGGTCCCTTCCGAACCTACCAGCTATGAAACTATGAAACTATGAAACTGGATTAGAAGTGCAAATGTTCACTTTAAATTTCCTATCTTTTGTTATAACCTTAACATTATTTAATATTTCAAGTGTGACTTCTGGTTTGCTTTCTTTAAAATTATACCTATTATAAAATACCTCACTAGGAAATTTCATGTGTAAGAATATTGTTGCCTGACAAGAGACAGTATTAGGTTCATATATGAGAAATATATACCAGTTTCTTTTAAATCCTGCAGTTTATTGCAACTATTACCAAAAACTTAAAACAGCAGATGTAAGAGTAGATATTATAATGTAAATATTGTACTAATTTATATTTACATGCATATTTTATCCAGAAGGATGTCAAAGTATTATACAAACTTGGTGCTAATTTTGCTGTGTCAGTGTAATCAATTTGAGTTCTGTCCAAATAAAACCTGGAGGATTGAGACTAATATGTATCAGTCCCACAGACTTCAGAAGCACCCAACTTCTACTGAAGTCAGGAGTTATTCACACAGGAACTGCACATGTAATTTACAAAAACATGTTCTTTATGTGTTGCATAAGGATTGTTATCTATCACCAAAATATAGACACTTCTGGGTCAAAGTCAGTCATTATTTTTTGTTAGTTTTTGCACTAAATATATGAAATACATTATACTAATATTACAGATGTTTGTATGCCACTGAGCATAACATGAGTTTGAACTCAGATGGTTCCTCTATGGATTACCTTTATACCAATAAAAATAACTTGCTATTGCACATATTTTATAACAATTTTTTCATGTATTAATTCAATTGAATGATAAATTACAGTATTAGTTCAATTACATACAGTACCTTTTCTTCTTCCATAGTAAATAACCTTGCTTGTACCTGAATTGCCAAACATGGAAAATAAATTTTAAAACAGTATGTTAATGCAATATATGCTGCATTTTAACCACTGTAGGATTAATTTGACTCATAAAATTTGACTTTAGTATATAGTTAACTCTATACAATACAATGTATTTGCTTTTTTTACTATAGCAGCAAACTTATGACCCAAAAACACTTGCTAAAGTAGTGTTGTAACCATGATGGTCCACAAAATATGCAAGAGGCAGGGATTTTTGTGAGTGATATCTTTTATTGGACCAACTGCATGGTGGGATAAACTTAAACAAGATTTCAAATGCAGTGCATCCTTCAGGTCACTTCCTAAATTCCCCCCCCCCCCCCC
>NW_017729025.1:126427098-126432457 GCF_001723915.1 Gavialis gangeticus
CCAATAGCAAGTCTACACATCCAGTAGTACTAGATCAAATCCATTACTATGTGAATAGTCCAGTCTTGAATCACATGACCTTTGTTCTAGAAGGGTTTTCAGTCCTTGTAAAGACCACAATACAAAATCAACAAATAACACAGCTTTAATATGAAATATTTCTCTAAGTTTCAGTTTTAAGCACCAGCAGGCCCAATAAAATCAACAACACTTTCATGTGCTTAATATATTAAGTAGGTGCCTAAATACCTATTGAATTAGGTCTCAAAACAGGACTCATTCTCTAACTGGATGGAGAATTAGCTTTAGACTTTGTGCAGGACAAAGACCCTCCTATTTGCACTATTGGGGTGCATCCAGACATGCATGGATGGTTGGTTCCCTGGGGACACGTAGCAGTGGCGCACCTTGCATCGCAGCTACTTGTCCCCGGGGAATGCCCATGCCAAGCATGCTTTGGCATGCAGCAAGTTACTCCAGGAATGGTAGGGGAGGCTGGGGCCAGCACTGTGCTGGCCTCAGCAGCCTTACCCTGGGGTCTTGGGGGCAGGGCCATCTCTCAGGGGGGCGAACTGAGATGACTGCTCTGGGCCCCATGCTTTGGGGGGTCCAACGGAGCTGGGTGGGGCAGAGCAGCGCAGCAATGCCATGCTGCTGCCATCTTCACATCCGGCTGTTTGACATGCCCTCCCCACCCTGCTGGCAAATCCGTTGCTGAGATCAGCGCATCTAGCCACTCGCCACCCCCTGCCACCGAATCCACTGGCGGCTTCCTTGCATCCAGGGGCGGGGCCCCACACAGGCTGATTTGCCTGGCCCCGCACCCTGCTCAGATCACCTCCCGGGGCTACAGCCATGGCAATCCTGCTGGAAAGGGCCTGGTCAGCAGCTGCAGTATGGCTCCAGGCAGCCCAGCTCCACTTTTCAGCAGTGCATGCTGCCCAAGCGTGCACTGCTTTGGTTATTTTTCTGCAGTATTTATTACCTCTGGATATTCAGGGATCAAAAAACCTGCAGAAAAAAAACAGAGTAGCACATACGTGGCCAGTGCCCTTGCAGCATGGAGAACACCAGACTGTGTGGTATGTGGCACCAGAATGTGTTGCAGTGCCACATACCACGCTCGTCTGGACGCACCCTTGGAGTGGTAAAAATGGTACTTTAAGTTACCTTAAACCAGCATCTGAAAATAGTTTTAGTTTAAAAGACTTGAAAAGTCAATGGTTCCTTTGCAAAGGGAAATATTAGAAGCAAGTCTGGCACACAAGGCACTCCCATATTCCCAGCCAATGAAGCAGCTTCTTGAAAGCAGCTTCCATCAGCACAAATTGGAGAATCCCTATGGCTACTCTAATAACTTCCAACAGCCTCCAAAGATAGATCAGTGATAAAAATAGTAGCAAAACAAGGGCTGAGCCCCAGACACTAACTATGGAGTGGGGAGCACTGGAGCAGTGGTAGGGGTCTCATCCAGGGGCTGCAGTGTACAGACCAGAGGCAGGAGTCCCCTCTTCAGCCTCATTCCCTAATAGGGTTGCTAACTCTGTTTGAATCTATTCTGGGAGGTTTCACCACATGATATAATGACATTAATGACTGATTTACTGTACTCTAAAACTCATTCACTACAGAGCCATCATTTTGCCTTCGGTGGAAATAAGGAATGTCATATAAATCACAATTTCACATTTTAAGCATATTGCATAAATAAACAACACTAAAAATCTCAAGCAGTGTAGGGTAGTGAGTAGATTAAAGACAATGCCAACATGTCCATGACACACAATGTCAACATGCCCGCAATAGACAATGAGAACATACCTGCGTGCTTGCGTATATCAGTCATAGGTTACAGTGCATAGACTTTATGTCAGGAAGGTAAATGCATATTACTATCACATTTTAAAAACCTACCGGACTACGGTATAATTCAGATTCAGATTCAACATTTAATATTTATTTTAAAGAATGTCCTATCATTTATTTCTCAGGTGACACTCAGCAGTCTTCTGGAGATTTATATCTAATTCCTGGAAACTCCAGGGCAATCCTGGAGGATTGGCATCCCTGCTCCTCATGCTGGATTAACCCTCATGCAGCCACTGCCAAATTGAAGTTTTTACAGTGTTGTTCCACATGCAGTTTGGTGGCACCTGTGAGACACTTAACCTTGCAGCAGATTTTTTTTTTTAAATCAGTCAAACTCTCTGTGAAGCTTCAAATTAAATATCACTTTCCAGGAGCAGCAGCAAAAGACTGCTTGCTTTCTTATTGGTAGCAGAATACTATGGATTAAAAGTTATGGAAGTGGTACTGTTACCATACCAACATAATTGCCAGTTCTAAACTACCCCCATACACACAGGTGAATGAACCAACTCAAGAGTGCCAAATCAGCAGCTCTGTGCACGTGTGCGTGTGTGTGTGTGTATACAGAGCGAGAGAGAGAGAGAATGTTTCTCTGTGAAAACCAACAGCAGTAATCCTAGCACAACTCTATCACAGCAACTTTAGAGGAACAAAAATTCTTAAAATATGTGTCACTGGGTGTTCTAAATCAGATGCTTTACTGCAGAGTAGACTAACTGAAATACCTGAAACTAAACTGGGGCATCTCACACTAGAATGAAACAGCTTAGTTTCCAGTGTAGTTTCCACTTATTGTAGCCTAAAGCAGACACATAAAACAGTTACAATAATCAACTTGAACCAGTAAATCTTCCGTACCATTCAGTAGAATTATTTAATCTGTTCTTATCCGTAAACAAAAAAACATATAATAAGGCACAATATTTAAAGAAAAAAAATGCAAATACTAATTATAACATATGCACTTTTTGTGCCTGAAAGCAAAAAAAAGAGATAATTCTTTTAATAATCTAGATAATTTTATATTATGCCCACCCTATATAAGGTATTCCTATCAGTCTTTTTAAATGAAAGAGTCTCTACCTGTTTTTTATAAGCTGCCATGGCTTCTTTGTGTTGTTTATTTGATGTTTCTGTCTGATGTTGCAGAGTTTCCTGCTCAGTCAAAATAATTCATTAAATTAAATTAAAATGTGCTTGAATATGATACATACTTCATTCTTTAAACAACACAGAAATAATATCTTAACAAACACATATTGGTATTTTAGTACATTCTTCAGTGGTTTTTCCAAAAAAATATATTAATTAAATATTAAAAATCTTGATTGAGAGATTTTTTCTAGCAGCTTCTCTCCTGTTATATAACATGGTAATACTTCTTACCTGTGCAATTCAGAGATACTCCAAAATTGTTGTTGCTGAAGGCTCCCACCCTTTACACCTCATAGCACCAAAAGCAGCTTTTCCAAAGCTACAGAAGCCCTCTGACATTTGATTAATAATATTAAGACAATAACTTGAAATTGCATAACCCACTTTTAAGGGTTTTACATGTTGAAGTCTCCTTCTAGGAAATGTTTTCAATTTGTTACAAATTGCATTCTGATCATTTACCAGACTGCCGAAGCGGGCTGAATGATGCCAGAAGAGGCTAATAGAAATAAAATAACCAAGTAACAACTTTTTTATTTCTCCTTATTTTTAAAAAGTAGAGGGGAAAGTGAATCACAGAAATACAGTTGAAAGGATAACCAGGTTTTAAATTATTATAACAGTAATATAACTAAAATAACTACAAATTATCCTATATAAAGCAAAAGTTTTGTAATTTCAGCATTAAACTAGGTAACAATTCTTTTTAACATTAGATGTCTCTTCAGAGGAATGGAAACCTAATTTGCAAGTCTTCCTTAAATGACACTGAGATAGTTTATTCCCACGATGCCATTGTGGATCTTAGGGAGACTTATGGAGTACTGTGTCCAGTTTTGGGTGCCATACTTTAAGAAGGATGTGAATAGCCTTAAGAGGGTCCAGAGGAGGACCAACTCATATGGTTAAGGGTTTACAGGCCAAGCCCTATGAGGAAAGACTAAGGGACCTGGACCACTTCAGCCTCCACAAGAAAAGGCTGAGAGGTGATCTTGTGGCCGCCTACAAATTCATTAGTTGGGGCACAGCAAGGTACTAGAGATGCTCTGTTTACCAGGATGCCTCCTGGGGTAACAAGGAACAATGGTCACAAACTGACAGAGAGCAGATTTAGGCTAAACATCAGGAAAAACTTCTTCACAGTGAGGGTGGTGAAAATTTGGAAAGGGCTTCCAAGGGAGGTGGTGCTCTTCCCTACCTTGGGGGTCTTTAAGAGAAGGCTGGATAGGCATTTGGCTGGGGTCATCTGACCCCAGCACTCTTTCCTGTCCAGGCAGGGGGTCAGACTCAATGATCTGCTGAGGTCCCTTCCAGCCCTAGCATCTATGAATTTATGAGACAGCTCTTATTTCTTAAATGGATGGTTTCCTAGAGGCTTAGTATATAAACTGGTACAGATTTTAGCATCTTGGCTTCAAGAACTTTAAAGCCATAAACCTGGAATTTTGGATAGAATGAAATAATCAGTGTACAATTAGTATTATCTATGCCATAAATTTAGATGTATATTTACAGCTCAAGGAATGCCCATGTATGCTACAACCTTACAGAGAAGCAGCAGTGCTAAGTATGGGGACTGTGCAAAACATGGGGCAGCACCTAAGCACTCCAGGTCCTGCATGATTGGACCCAGATCTGCTAGACCTCACCCACTTCTGTACCAAAACTGCATAGACCTGACCCCCACTGTACCTTTCAGGTTTGGTCCGAATCTCAGGGGATGGAGTCTGGTCAGTATGGAAACTGAGCAGTGGGGGGTGGAGAAGATCAGTGACAGGCAGGTCTGAATACAGAGGGGGGTGAGACAGGAAATAGTGGGGCCAGGGTTAGGTTAGGCCAGTCCAGTTCCTAAGAAAGTGGACCTAGGGACTTTCCACAATGCTGGCTTTAGCTGAGTCTGGCTCCTACCCCAGACTACTCAGGGTCATGTGCAAGAGACAGCTGCCTCAGCAGCCTGTGTCCCCCTGAAGCCCTGGAGTACAGTGGGAGATGATGAAGATGCTAGGCTTTCCAGGCACTCAGAGGGTATGTTTTGCTCCCTGATCAGCTGGAGCAGCAGAGTCCAAGTGACACACTGTCTCCTGGACCTGTTACAGGAGCCAGAAACAAAGCATGGTGGGATGCCAGAGAACTGTGCTGTAGCTCCTTTCCCAAAGGTAAGTGTGCAGATGTTCATTCCTCTGGTAGAAATTCTGCCAGGGGCCACTTTTACTAGATTACAGGTTTATTTTTTTCCTGGAACCACCATTCTTGCTCCTGAAAAAAAGTGTTGAATGCCTGTACCCTCAACCAGGGGTAGATCCGGGTGGGTACAGTGATTCAGTTGCCCCCCCCC
>NW_017729025.1:126432483-126434370 GCF_001723915.1 Gavialis gangeticus
ACCAACTAGGCCCATATACATGAAACGCTAATGCACAGTAGCCTATTAACACTGAACAGTAGTATGCCAGACAAAAAACGGGCTAATAGAGTACTGCGCAGTAGTAGTAGGCTGCTGTTCAGTAAGCATTGCTAAAAACCCATGTGATGGTGCTACTGCTCAGTAATGTGAGTTACTGCACATTGATTTAGTACTTGGCTTACCAAGTTCTACATTTAATGCACAATAACTGTGGCAGACAAGGTTCTTTGGGTAAATCTGATATCTTTTATTGGACCAACTCAAGTAGTTAGAAAAATTCTTCTTAGCAAGCTTTTCAGTATAAATAGCCTTTGTCAGGCTGAGGAAGCATCTGCAGTTGGTCTGTGCTCTTCCTGGATTGAATAAATGGTAAAGAAGCCAGAGGCTGATCTGCATGCAAGAAAGCCAGTCAGTGAAGATGTAAATTGAGGAGTTAGTGGGTGAGAGACAGGTTGGGGTGGGGGGCAAGGGAGTCTCTCACCCACTGACTGCTCAATTTACATCTCCTCATACAAACTTCTTAAAATCTTGTATGACTGTAACCCCACTTTTGCTGAGCCACTTTACTCTGCAGGACTCCTGACCTTCTCAGCAATACTAAGGTCCTGCTGGAGTTCAAGGAATTTATAAGCTCAGCAAGATAAAAAGTTCCTAAGCAACACAATTCTTAAGTGAACAGTTTGCAAGTTTAGAAATCAAAATAGCTCCAAACATGCTGCTTTTGTCTATATACAGTTAATTTAAAGATACCAGGAGATGAAAAGTTGTCCATTTTCACAAGGCAGGTTTACAAATTGAAAGGGCTATTGCCGTCTACAAATATGAGATGCTTCCTGTTTCTACATGTATATCTACATCTTTCAAACACAGACCACATATTTGGGCTTGTAATTTTAAAAGGTTAGAGTGAACACCAAGAAATACTCTGCCTTTCCAAGATCAAGAATTGAGCTGAAGTTATTGTGGGGTTTTTGTTGGGTTTTTTTGGGGGGAGGGGCACTAGGGGAGGAAGGGAGTGGGTTTGTGATCATAAAATAGGCTGAGTGAAACCTTTTATCTTCTGACCCAGTGACAGAGGACATAGGTTTGATTGTGTTTGGAAAGAGAATGGATTTCCTATTAAAGCATAACCTCATGAGTGCTAACCCTAAAAATAATGCTAAAGTCATTTTACTTAAGATTTCACCTTGGAAGTTTAAAAAACTGTAAAAATCACTTCTGGACACTGGAAATTACTGTTTGAAACATATTTCTTTGGACTTTGCCCCCCAAAAAGTGGTTGAAAGTGTTGTTCACCACAGTACAAGCATTAAAATTGCTAAAGCTATGCATAGTGCAGACAGCTGCTGTATAACCTCACCCACAAAGCTTTGTCACAATATCGCATTTCTATCCTGCAACAACCTGTTATTTCAAGTTCTACATCTCTTTTGAGCAAATTTTGTTGTACCTTTAAATAAAAGAAATCACAATATGAGCTACCATATAGCCAAAAAATCAATAACTGAAGTACAGCAGTTTCACTGTAAGATGTGAAACCACTTTTTATCGTACTTTAATATTGGTATGGGAATAAATTAATAAAGGTAACATTCAATGATGTCTTGTCCATAAACTGCATTAAAATTACATTATAAAATTACGTTTGCACCGGCGTTCGTGTAAGGCAGGCATTAGGTAGCTGCCCAGAATGGCACCTACAGCGAGCAAAAGCAGTAGGTGCAGCTCTGCAGACATGGTGCAGATGCAGAGCGTGGCTGCCAGGGGCCCCACCCTGGTGCTGCCGCCTGCCATGGGCTCTTCTGAGGCCTCCACCCAGACAGAGCTCATGGCGGGGTCTGTGGCCCCTTGCCCCCTGTCTGTGGG
>NW_017729025.1:126435022-126436356 GCF_001723915.1 Gavialis gangeticus
CTCCTGTGCACGACTTAGGGCCCTGGAGGAGCAGGTGAGGGAGCTCCAGGCTGAGGTGAGTAGGCTGAGGGGGATCAGGGATGCAGAGGATGAAATTGATGCCTATTTCTGTTCTCTGCAGGCCCGCTTGCCCACTGTACAGCCCCCACAGGAGACGCGTCCAACGCAGGAGTGGCAGAAAGTGTCCAAATCCAGAGCTGCTAGGCCTGGAATGGTGGAAGCTCCCCAGGTTCACCTAGGGAACAGGTTTGATGCCCTGGTAGCTGTGACAGAGAAAGACAGAGAAATTGCCACCAGCAGGGACAATGCCACTCCCCACATGACAAAGAATGGGCAGAGAGCATACACCAGCAGGAAGAAATGCCGGGTCCTCGTCATCCTATGAGGATGGGATGGGACCTTCCATCCTATGAAGACTGGAAGGTCCCATCTCCCAGCCTGACCCCATGGCGCGAGAGGTTTGCTTCATGCCTGGGGCTCGGGTTAGGGACATCACGGAGAGAATCCCGGCCTACATCCGACCGGAAGACGAGTACCCCATGGTTTTCATCCACATGGGGATGAATGATGCAGCCAGGGGCAACCCTGACCACATTATGAAGGATTTCATGGCTCTGGGGGACAAGCTTAAGGAGACAGGGGTGCAGGTGGTATTCTCCTCTCTTCTTCCAGTGAGTAGGTGGGGACGGTGACATGAGGCCTGCATTGGCAAGGTCAACCAGCACTTATGCAGTTGGTGCCGCCAGGCAGGCCTTGGGTTCCTAGATAATGACCCATGCTTTTGGGCAGGGTACTTGCTGGGGCGGGATGGGCTTCAGTTTTCTCCTCTTTAAAGGCAAGCATGTCTTCTCTTCCAGGTTGGCTGATCTCGTACGGCAAGCTTTAAACTAGCGTTGCCGGGGGAGGGGGCCGCAGGAAGACAAGGAGACATCACCCGACAAAGACAGGTGGCAAATGCAAGGAGTGCCCAAGTAAGAAACAGGGGTCCAGACAGTCTCCCAAATCAGGGGGTGGCACACGTAGCTATGAAAGGCCTTAAATGCCTATATACCAATGCTCATAGTATGGGGAACAAACAGGAGGAACTCACCCTCAGAATAGCCAGTTCAGACCCAGACATAATAGGGCTTACAGAAACGTGGTGGGATTCATCCCATGACTGGGCAGTTAACATTAGGGGCTGTAGGCTTTAAAGGCAGGATAGAGAAGGAAGGAAAGGTGGGGGTGTGGCACTCTATGTCAAGGAGCAATACACATCTTCTGCCAGCAGAATGGGGTCAGAGGAGGGGCAAGCTGAAGTGCTCTGGGTCAAGATACAAGGGGGCCATGGGGAG
>NW_017729025.1:126437293-126437563 GCF_001723915.1 Gavialis gangeticus
CCTCCTCTGCTCGGGCCTGTAGGGGAGCTGTCAGGAAAGCTAAGGCAGACATAGAGCTAAGACTAGCATCCAAGATCAAAGATAATAAAAAGTCCTTTTTCAAATATATAGGGAGGATGAAGAAGGCACCGGGAAACGTGGGGCGCCTGCAAGATACGCTGGGCAATCTGGTGGTTGCACCAGTTCTTTAACCAATTCTGCACCTCTGTTTTCTTGTGCAGAGACCAGAACTTCCCCACCGTGATGCAAGATGGACTCGAGGGGAATGCC
>NW_017729025.1:126437574-126437977 GCF_001723915.1 Gavialis gangeticus
AGAAAGGGATCTTGGAGTCATTATTGACTCCAACATGAACACGGGCCGACAATGCAAGGTCACGGTTGGCAGGCTAACCGGACCTTGTTGTGCATCCACATGTACATCTCAAGTAGGGTTAAGGAGGTGATCCTCCCCCTCTATGCAACACTGGTCAGGCCACAGCTGGAGTACTGTGTCCAGTTCTGTGCACCCTACTTCAGGAGGGATGTGGACAACATTGAGAGGGTCCAGAGGAGTGCCACCCACATGATCCGGGGACAACAGGGCAGACCCTACAATGAGAGACTGTGGGACCTGAACCTGTTCAGCCTTCACAAGAGAAGGCTGAGGGGGGACCTGGTGACCATCTATAAACTCACTAGGGGGGACCAGAAGGGTTTGGGAGAGACCTTGTTTCCCC
>NW_017729025.1:126438129-126439976 GCF_001723915.1 Gavialis gangeticus
TTGTTGGAGAGTAGGTTTAGATTAGACATCCGTAAGAACTACTTCACAGTCAGGGCGGCTAGGATCTGGAACCAACTTCCAAGGGAAGTGGTGCTGGCTCCTACCCTGGGGGTCTTTAAGAAGAGGCTTGATGCCTACCTGGCTGGAGTCATTTGAGCCCAGTTTTTCTCCTGCCCAGGCAGGGGGTTGGACTTGAAGATCCAACCCTACTTCTATGATTCTGTGATAATGAAATCCCAATAGTTATATACTAAAAATGAAAGAATAAGGGAAAAATTACCAACCTTCTGCCACTCAAGTTCCTGTTTCTCCAAAACAATTTTATTAATTTGATCTTCATAATGAATTTCAGCATCCTAATTAAAAAAAGTCATGAAAATGTTTTAATAGAAGCTATCAGTAAATAGGAATTATGTCCCTAGATAATTTCTTCATTTTTAATTTGCTGTTCAGTACAGAATGTGTCTCTATCCAACAGAAAACAAAACGAATAAAACCAAAGAGTTTATATGCTTGGTATGACTAAAAATGCTCATCGTTTTCTTTAAATAAAACCAATAAATAACCAATAAAAAAAAAGTCAACGGGCAGAGAAATAACTTGGGGAACTAAGAAAACAAATAAATGATCAATAAGTTACCGTTCCCTTGTCATACCAAATCTTTTTATAACAAAACATTAAGTTAATGGATAAAGTAAGATATCTTATATTAAATTCATTATTAAAAATGTTGTGACTAAACATTCTGATGAGATAAAAATAAAATACTGAAGATATCCAACAAACTGAAGTAAATGGTTAAAGCAACAATTATTTAGCAATGCTGCAAACAACCATGTCTTGGCTCACAAAAGGGGAGAACCAGAGCTCCTTCAAGAAATTTTCCAAAATAAAATTGAGAACTACTGATAAAAATCACTTCTGCACTATGGCCTTTTTGAAGGGGTTCTAGGTATAGGAAGAGGTCATTAAAATAAATTCTTCACTGACTGGAGCTCAGCATCTTGTTGCTTAGAAAGAAGGGTGACATAGATTTTAACATTTTGTGCCATTAAGCTCTCTCTCAATAAGCATGTGAAAAAAAGATTATAACAAGGAAGCAGGTATTCAAAGATCATTAGATGTAAGGGCAGGTTCTAACACTTGCCTCAGCTAGATTTCCTAATCTGAAAACCGCAGACATTTAATCAAAAGAAATTAGTATTTTCTGCTTTTTCTCATTTCAGAGTCTAGAAAAAATAGGCAGAAGTGGAAAGATGTGTGTCAGTTCTCCTATTCTTACAAAAGCATCTGCCTTGGAATCAAGCTGCTATTGTGGTAAGTTTTGACTGTTTGTCAAAGATGCCAACAATTTAAGTGCAATTTCAAACATTTTAATATATAAATGCAGTTTTCCTTGTTGAAAATTCCCAATTCCTAACCAGAAGCAGATTCCTCTTGCACAATTTGAAAATTGTACAAACACTGTTCTTCCCCTGCAAATAGAAGGCTTTGTAGAATAACAGTTTGCTCTACTAGCAGAGGGTCATGATTTCACAAGATACTATAATTTACTGATGATCTCTTATGTTGTGGTAGGCCATTTACTACTGTCCTGTTATTGCATAACAAGGAAATGTAGACCACTTGAAGAAACACTGATATGTAGTTCAAAGCTGCAAAAAGTTAATGGCAAGCTTTATTTCCAGAGTTGCTCATTGTCTTAAGAAGAACACCATAATATCTCCCTTTAAAAATTAGCTATCCTTGTAACCTATTTAAGAATCTGAGTAGGATACGTTCTAAGAACAGTCAAACTGGAAAAAAGTATTCAGTGTCCTTATTACTAGTTGTTCAATAAAGCAAT
>NW_017729025.1:126439987-126447326 GCF_001723915.1 Gavialis gangeticus
AATGTGGCAGCACTGTAGCTGGGACAAGTTAAAAAAATGGAAGAAAGTATTCAGTGTCCTTATTACTAGTTGTTCAATAAAGCAATAGCGCTGAACTGTCATGTTAAAAAATCATATGTTGTGGGGGATATCCTCTGCTCTCCCAGGTGGGAAGATAAGACTCCACATTAGCACACTCTGGCCGCATCTACACAAGATGCTTACTGCACAGTAGCTCATTACTATTGTGCAGTAGCATCGTGGAGCGTGAACTGTGATGTGATGCTACTGTGCAGTCAGCGTCACCAAGAAAATGTGTGGGGAAGTTACTGCACAGTAATGCCGGGTACTACACAGTCATTTAGTACTTGGGTATGCAAGTACTAAATGACTGTGCAGTAACAACTGCGCAGTCAGCATCTCATGTAGACACAGCCTCTTTCTTGAATTATAAGCCTGATAAAAGTCAAATATGACTTTAAAATGGATCAGCCCTGAGTGCTACATCCTGACTTGGGGATATATGTACAAGTGGGAAAACCCTGTTTTCAGACGCACCCCTTTGTCAGGGCACAGGGGTCCCTCCCATAAGGGGTCCTTCACCCTCTGTGCTTACACACTGTACCCCAACCCATCATGATAGGTGCACTTTGGTTTGGTGCAGGAGAAAAATCCCTACAGGTGTTGTGCCCCTTCCATACTTGTAGACACACACTGAAGGAATTATTCTCCCAGAGCACATCTGCAAGCTCCAAGGGGGTTGCCTCCTTGATTGCAACTGTGCTGGGGACTATTTGATGTCCTCTGTTGACACGGTGATGTCTGCTAGTCTCTATGGGCTGCCTGCGGATGGCGGCCAGCGGTACATGTGAACCCCGCACCGCCGATGGGGTTTGGAGATGGATCAGATGTTAACCCCTTGATGGGGTGGGACCCAGCTGGTCACTGCTGGGGAAATGATTCCACCAACACATCTCCATAAGGGTTCCCCCCTCTGCTTATACATGGTGTCTAGAGCTAGAACATAGCAACAAGTAAAATATGTTGGGCCCCAATGCACCTGGCAAGCTGTCACATCCCAAATCAGGGCACAATTTGCAAGCACTGAGGGGGGGACCCCTATGCAAGTTGTTCCCTTGGTGCTTGAATCCCCTGAAAAAGGATTCAAGCACTGAGGGAACAACTCGCATAGGGGTCCAGCACCTGGTCTGCAAGTGCAGAAGGGGGAAGCCTTTTGGCATTTCTCCCCTCTGTACTTCCCCTGGTCTGCAAGTTCTGGAGGGATTCTCTGAAGAGGGGAATCCTCTGAAAAGATATTCCCTGGTGCCCTGACCAGGAACACATCTGTAAACAGCAGGTTTCCCCACTAGCAGGTGGGCCCCTAAGTCAAGGTATAGCACATAGGGTCTTTTTTCTGCAGGCACAGACCCCTGAGTCCAGGGGCAATTCCTGTCTGGGGTGGTAAGAAAGTGCAGATAGCTATGGGCTGTCTGCATTCTCCCACCATAAGCAAATAGAAGTCAGCCACAAAAAAGCTGCACAAATTATTACTAGGTTTGTTGCCGCTACAAAATTCAAGCACCCGTAGCACAACAAAGAGCTATGACATCTGTTCCCATGGCTTTTGTGCCACCATAGATATTTTTATGGCAACACAAAGTTGACGTTGTTTGCAGCCTTTGTTATACCCCAGCAGTTGTGTACGAATTCATCTCTGTCCAAACTCAGTACAAATAAGGTGCTCTTGTGTTTGTTCTGTGATTATTTATATAATACATAAAATAGCCTTGAGTTTAAAATAAAGAAGGAAAATCTGTCCCAAAATGATTTAAATATGGTAAAAATAGATTTAGCATAATTTATTGATTTCTTTGATTAAAAATATATTTGTTGATATATGCTCACAGAAAAATCCCATATTTGTGTGCAAATTAATGTGCCCTTAAATACTGCAGGAGCAGTTACAAAGACCTAATGATCCTACAAGTTTAAACTCAACTTTAAAATCATCTGATTTTACCATATATAAATATTGAATGAGTATTTAAAATGTTACCTTTATTTTAGTACTTTAGCTTTAGCATGAAATTTATGCCATAGCATATTTTTTACAAAAAGTTTCAAAAGCTTTGTGGCATGAAACTAAAACATGCATATACCAAATGTTAAAAGGTAATAAAATGTTTTCTTCATCCTCCCTGAGTGAATACTACTTTGTAACTAAAACAAATTAGTTTTCCTATATTAATCTATAAAGAATTAATCTGAATACATCCCTTATTACTCCCCCAGTGATGACAAAAGCCAATTATTTTGAATACCTTATGACTTTTTATAGAAGTAGGAGTATAATCTCAAACAATTTCTTTACAAATGCTATTAAAATGTGCTACTGGTAAACTACACACTAATGAAAAAATAAAGCATGACACATCATTAGCAAAACTCTCATAGAAAACAGTAAGAAGTAAAGATTTTTCAAGAATGTCCTCTTGATCATTATGAATATATTCATAATAATCCTTCAAGCTTTAAGGATGCTTCAGTGAAACTTTTGTTTAACATAGCTTATTGTCTTTAAATGACTTTGATACACAGTGATTATTGATCAAAATTCTTCTATTGAGTCAGAGCAGACACATTTGAGCAGTCCCATAAATATAAGTTTCATGCCCCATCTAAATATTAAGCTTAAGGGACTGAAGTTACAAACTAGTCAGAGGGAACCAGCCAGCATTGGGGGAGTCCCTATTCCCCTGAGCAGGAGTGACTAGAAATAAGTCACAAGCTGGCAGAGGGTAGATTTAGACTAGACGTCAGGAGGCACTACTCCACTGGCAGGGAGGCTAGGATCTGGAACCAACTTCCAAGGAAAGTAGTGCTGGCTCCTACCCTGGGAGTCTTTAAGAGGAGGCTAGATAAACACCTCGCCAGCATCGTTTGACCCCAGTACTTTTTCCTGCCATGGCAGGGGGTCGGACTTGATGATCTGCTCAGGTCCCTTCCGACCCTACCAACTATGAAACAATGAAGTGATTAAAGTTAGTAAAGAAATTAACCATTTAAGTATCTGTAGGACTGTGATCTAAAATGCTTTGTGTTAGCCTTCAAAGTCCAGCTTAATTTTTAAAGAATTTTTTTTTAAATATCTAATTTGATTATGATCTACCTTTCCAAATTCCTTGTTTATTACAAAATACAATGTTATATACACAAAACCTTAACAATCTGTTTTCTCTTTTTGATGCCTTCAGTAAAGCCAAAAGTCAACGTTTGTTAAAAATATATATATACACCTTAGACAATGGAGTGTAATGGCTCCAAATTCAAACTTATGAGTTCATAAACAAGGTAAAAAATAATAAACACATGTTGAGTCTGATCGTGCACCCACTGAAGTAATTGTAAAACTAGGGGTGGGCAACAGACAGTATTTTAGTAATTAGCAAGAGGTAGAAAAAGCTCATGATATTTAAACATGGTCTGTGCAAGTTGTATGTACATGAAACTTCTATTCAAAATAACTAGAATGACACTTGCAAATCACTCTGTGTTAACAGTTGCCTGAATGATGCCAATACGCTTTAGTTTACATAATCAGAAGGTGATTTTATTTTAAACATATCAAAGCAATTCATAAAAATATAGTATTACAGATGCTTCTTAATTCCATCTGCAATCTATTTAATTTAACTTAAAAATGAATGTGTATTTTGTATTTAAGCATTTTAATGTAAGGAAACAACCTAAGGGCAGAGCTACATTTCCAAATTTGATTTAATTTTTGGATTTAGAATTTAGGATTCCTCAGAAAAATGTACTATTACTAAACATTAAATAGAAACCTTTGTATTTTATTTTAATCACAAAGTAGGAACTTTATAGATAACTAAAAACTTAAAACAAAATTAAATCAATACCCATTTGAAAAGTAGAGGGGAAAAAGTACATTTTAATGAATATAACATAGTCTAAAAAATGTTAATGATGAAAAGAACTGAATGAACAGGGCAATTTAGGTTTCTTTCAAATCTATATACATTTTATCTGGATTTCTGTCCTAGATCTTAAAATAAAGCATTTGGAAACTCAAGAACGTCATCTTATACAATTACTAAAAGCTACAATTATACTAATTTATCCAAGTGACAATTTGATAAAGATTTTCATACAGCAAACTGCTAATAATTAAAAGCCTCAGGTATAATTTTATTTCTGTCATACCATCTTTGTATTTCACCCTTTCTGGATGGAAAGCTGTCAAAAAGTTATGCAAAGATTTTTAAAGTTTCGGAAGGAACTATGAAGAAATAAATACGTTCTTATACTGAGGAAGAAAATACTGCATATAACTTTTATAAGGTATCAAAGAACACAAAACCTTTAAAGTGTTTATTTTTTATTAGATGCCTTAGGACTACAAGGATTTAAGTGTTTTTACAAAAACACTATCATAACAATAAAAGAGGAGTAATTTGATGGTTTATTTACTCGTTATAACCTTTAGAAAGTGTCAAGCCTTTTTTAAAGTGTTTGCTTCAGGCTGTAGTTTTACAAGATGGGCTGTGGATTGGTCAAGCCCCCTCGATTCTTGACCCTGAACAGATTTAGGAACAGAGTACAGCTGGCTCATGTCCAAACAGCCAAAACTGCCGCTACGTACTTTTACTATCCTTTTCAAACTCATAATCCACCTCCTACGAAATTGCAGCCAGTTTCTCATGTTGCTCAATCATAAAGTTCTTACACTTTCTGATTGTTTCATAGTCTGATTAGAATACCCATTGTGAACCAAATAACCAAGTAAAATTTTAACAGACACCCAGTTCAGTTTCTCTGTCTTTAACATTTATGGGTAGTGTTAGAGTGTTGCTGTAGCCATGACAGTTCAGAATCATGACAGAGGAAAGGATTTTTAGGATGGGATCTTTATTGGACCAACCGCACACTGGTCCAATAAAAGATATCACCCTAAGAAATACTTGCTTCTCACATTTAACATTTATTCTGAAGTCAAATGGAGTTATAACACTTTTAACAGTTATAACCCTCTACTTTTTACCAGCTATTCTCATTCCCTTCCCCCACCCCCCATCTCTCATCCATTAACTACACCTATATTAATTCTTCTTTCAGTGCCCCCCTCCCCCTACCTGTCTCTCACCTACTGACCACCTCAATTTACATTTTAACTGACTGGGTTTCTTGCATACGTACTGGGCTGTTTTACTACTCCATTCAGGAAGAGCACAGACCACCTGCAGATGCTTCCTCAGCCTGACGAAGGATATTTGTACTCAGAAGCTTGCAAAGAAGAATTTTTCCAACTGTTTGAGTTGGTCTAATAAAAGATATTAGATTTACCCAAAGAACTTTGTCTGCCAACAGTTTTACTTGACTTTTACAGAATTTCTAGTAATTTTGTTAGGAACTTTATTGGCATAACAATCATGCCTTTTGGGGGCTTTTTTCCTCAAAGGGATTCCCTATTCAGATGCACATTGTCAACTACATGTCTTTTTATAAAGAGTAACTGCACAAGTTATTCCAAATACAGTAGTAAGATTTACGTGGGAGAAGTGAGATAATATCTTCAAATTCTTATATTGTCTTAAATTTATTTTCCAACCGTCTTATAAAATTTTCCCTTTTCTTTTTTTCATAATTTTCTTCTGGATCTCATTAACACATTTTAGCTAAATTTGCTCTATTATATTCTCTCCACCTGATCTTTCCCCCATCATATAGGTTGATAGATACAATGCTGTACTTTACTTTGACTTTAAAAACTGGTTCCCTGTCAAAACGCCTATTCACTGCTATAATATAGTGAATCATGTTTTGTCTAATCCACTTCTTATGCAGCTTCAATATTGCAAGAATCTTTTATGAAATCCAGAAACTTCATAATATTCTGCACAGTAAAGTTCTTTTACTTTACCTTCCAAAGTCAGTTAACATTGGCTCATGATATTCCGAAGAGCAGTGTCCTCTAATCACACTACATATAACATACTTGAGATGATTTGATACAATCCAGATGCAGCATGAGAACTGTTCTCCTCTTCAGTTTTGTGTCTGTGGTCCTTTCATTCTATTTGACATTAAGTATCACTGATATTAGTTGTTATGGACTATTCCTTCCTCTTGGATTGGCTACCTATCTAAACAGGTGCCTCTAATTTTTTCTTGCCAAAATCTTACTCTTATCAATCAAAAACTATTCCACGTAGCAGCTTATCCTTCTGCACAAAGACCCCGCTAGTACAAAGTTCCATGAGGCTAAATTCTTGGCCCACTACATTATGGAACTACCTCGTGAAGGAACATCTTGAGAAGCTGGATGCCTTCAAGTCAGCCGGCTCTGACAATCTACACCCCTGGGTACTCAAGGAGCTGGTAAGCATCATAGCCCAGCCTCTGGCACAGATCTTTGAAAACTCCTGGCACTCTGGTGTAGTGCCCAAAGACTGAAAGAAGGCCAATGTGGTGCCTATCTTCAAGAAAGGGAGGAAAGTGGATCCGGCAAACTATAGGCCCATCAGCCTGACTTCTATCACGGGGAAGATCTTAGAAAAGTTTATTAAAGAGGCCATCCTTAATGGACTGGCTGACGCCAACACGCTAAGGGATAGCCAGCTCGGGTTTGTTGCAGGTAGGTCTTGCTTGACCAATCTCATTTCCCTCTACAACCAGGTGACCTATCACCTGGACAAGGGAGAAGAGATTCATGTCATATATCTTGGCTTCAAAAAAGCCTTCGATCTGGTATCCCATGATCACCTCTTGGCGAAACTCGACAATTGTGGCCTTGGGTCCACCATGATCCACTGGCTGGGAAATTGGCTCTGTGGTTGGACCCAGAGGGTAGTAATTAATGGAAGTCAATCATCATGGTGTCCTGTGACCAGTGGGGTCCCCCAAGGCTTTGTCCTTGGACCCATATTGCTCAACATCTTCATTAATGATGTGGACATTGGAGTCAGAAGTGGACTGGCCAAGTTCGCTGATGACACTAGACTTTGGGGCAAAGCATCCACTCCAGAAGACAGGCGGGTGATCCAGGCTGACCTGGACAGGCTCAGCAAATGGGCGGACGAGAACCTGATGGCGTTTAACACTGAAAAATGCAAGGTTCTCTACGTTGGGAAGAAAAACCTGCAGCATCCTTATAGGCTCAGCAGTGCTATGCTGGCTAGCACTACGGAAGAAGGAGACTTGGGGGTAATCATTGACCACAAGATGAACATGAGCCTGCAATGCGATGCTGTGGCTAGTAAAGCCACCAAAATGCTGGCTTGCATCCATAGATGCTTCTCAGGCAAATCCTGGGATGTCATTCTCCCCTTGTACTCGGCCC
>NW_017729025.1:126452326-126470721 GCF_001723915.1 Gavialis gangeticus
TTATTCTGCTATCTTAATTCTGCTGTGAACATTAACCACTACTCTTATGAACTAAATAGGCATTACAACACATTCACTTACTTCTCTCGGCTGTCCTTCCTTGCCTCTCTTGACAAGGTACCTTTATCGGTTTATCAGCTTTCTTCAGATAAAACTTTCTGATACAAGGTCCTCTTGGGTAAAGGAAGCACATGCCAAAATTCATTTCTATTGCTTCTGCTATCTCACATCTTGATTCAAAATATCAATTTTCCCCTTTCAGTGATGACATTAATGTTATTTTCAGTCTACATCACAGTTTCCCCCAGCATCCCTAACTATGTATCTGATTATAACCATTGGTATAATGTTGCCTATTTATGCCACTATGTCAGCTCTACCTCTGCTGAAAATCTCATCCATTTTTTTTTCCTCTTGCCTTTATTGCTGAAGCTCTAGAATTTCCCAAGTCTTCAGCTGATAAAATAACATTTTGTTGTGAAGGCTTCTATCTGCATCCTTACTGTAACAGGGTATGCTGGCCGTTTAACATGAAGGCTATAGGCCAGGGGTGTCAAACATATACCCCACAAGCCAAACACCACCTTCCAGTCTGGTGCTGCCTGTGGCTCTGATCAGATCCACACAGGGCATAGCACATGCCCATGGTGCAGGACCAGTCTGCAGCTTGTAGGCACTGCACAAAGTGCAGGTCATGGACTGGCTGAAGCAGGTGCCACGTGCAACACAGCATGGCCAGGGCAGCCACTGCATGCAGCGTGGCTGCTGCTCCAGCTGGACTGCACTGCATGTGTCAGGCATTCCAGCCATTCCAGGATCCACACTGCAGGCAGCGTGGGTCCCAAACCAGCTGTAGTGGCCCCATAGGGCCAGATAAGTTTGACACCCCTGCTACAGGCGATGCTCAGCTTTTACCCAGTTGAACCCTGAACACAGGCATTCTGAGAAGTATATTTTCTAGGAAGACCCTAGGAAATATAATCTGGCAGCAATACATTTTAAGAAGGGAATTTTGGGAAACAAAAAGAACCTAGATTTAAAATGAAGACAGCAAGTAGAAAGGGAGCAAAACACATAGGGCACAGACAGAAGTGAGTTTTCAAGAAATCTGGCCCCTGAAAAAACTCTACAGCCATGACTTAACACACACGCATGGCTGCAGAGCACATTTTGAAAGGCCAAAAAAGCAAAAAATTCACTCTGGTTAATTTAGGTATTACATTAAGGCACTCGGAAGCAGAGCACCTTAGGGAACTTGTATTCCCTCCAGGTTAATTTTTCGTGTGGGCAACTCCACACTGGCTGTTCCTGGCTGCTGAATGGCAAGAGCTGAGGTTGGGGGAAGGGGGAAATGGAACCCCCTTTGCTGCAGGGGCCTGACCTAGCTCCCCCCAGTACCCTAGCTGGGGTAGCTAGGGTGGGGCCATGAGGTGAAGGGGCCCTGTTCCCCACCCCCCACACCCAGTTCTGGCCAGGTTTCCCTGCAGGTTTCCCTGCAAGATAGACTGGGAAAGGGTTGTGCTGTGCTTGGAGAGAACTCAAATTAAAATAGATTGCTGAGTCTCTCTGATGAGTAGAGGAGAAGTTAAACAGGAGGCAATCAGGAAATTTCCACATACAGAAAAGCCATGAAGAAGGAAGTGGGAGTGGGAAAAAGAGCTGGGATCTGGATAAGACCAGCAGAGACTTGAATCAGGTTATAGATTTAGAGAGGAGCTAGGAGGGTGATGGAAGAGAAAATAATAAGGGGAGCACAAAATATTTTGGTTGTGAACTTAACAAACTGGCAATTTCATGTTTTAAAACTGACAGACCAGGCTTCCGTAAAAAAAAGAGAGAAAGCTCTCTGCAGTCACCTGCACAAAGTGCAGAACAAGAGTTGTCTTAATTTAACCAGAAAGCTAAATCAAACTGCTGTATCAGCTGAGAGGAAAATGAGGCACAGCTAGGTAGGAAAACTGAGGCAGTATCTCTTTCACCACAGGAGGAAATGAGAGATCTCTGGCCCTAACATACTAAAAACACAGTCACACCTTAATCCTCAAACAACACCTATATCTCAGAAAACATTTCAGGATCCAGGTTAAAACTCATCTTTTTAAAAACTTTTCCTAAGTTTAGAATATTTTTAAAAGGTTCCAAGGACTTGCTCCAGCCAATCTCAAAGATTTTCCTCTCTCAACCCTTTCATTCAACTAGTACCATCCTCTTCTCTGTTCCTCCAATCAATCTCACTACTATGCTATAACAATCTTCTCTGCAGTTATTGCCATTTGGAATAGCTTTTCTGTGTCTATTCACCTCATTGATGCTCCATCTCATTTTAAGTCTCAGACAAACATCTAACTTTTCTCCTTTGCCTATACTTCTTATTATGTCCTTTATTGTTAGAATATGTAACAATACAGTAGGTGTAATCTGATACATAGGTTGTACATTGTATAAAATGTTAAATAACGTTCTATTGTTATTTAGAAATTTAAATGAATATTTGGATATCCCTTGATGCAAGGATGATATCTGCCAGGGTGGGGGGGATTACTGGTGAGTTTTAAGGTGGCTGAGGAGTCCAATCCGTGCTTTGCAAGTTTTTTTCCACAGGTATGACAAGGGGGGGAGGGGGGGGAGGGGCACAACTGTTGACCAGGATGTTGTGCGCTTTCCTTCTTCCTCTACCATTTCTTAACTTCCTGATCAAAACAGTTCTCTTTGAAGTGGGCTGTAGCTTGATGTATGGTGCAGCACCATTGAGATCTGTTACGAGCCAGCAGTTTTTAATTTGTAGGGTTAATGCCACCTTCTTAAGGTATGCTCTTAAGGTGCCCTTGTAGTAGTTCCTCTGTCCTCCATGGGTCCTCTTACCATGACTAAGTTGAGAGACGAGGACTTGCTTCAGAAGACAAGTGTCAGCCATCTGCACTCAGTGGCCACCCTATGGAGTTGATGTTTCATGATCTTTGCCTCAGTGCTGGTTATGTTAGATTCAGAGAGGATGTTGGCACTGGCGCAGTGGTCTTTCCATCTAATGTAAAGGATCTTCCTGAAGCAACGCTGATGGAACCATTCCAGGCACTTAAGATGGCTTCAATATGTCACCTACATCTCATACCCATATAGAAGCATGGAGATAATCATTGCATTGTAGACCACTATTTTAGTTTGCATTTGCATATCTCAGTCAGCAAAGACACAGTGAAGCAGCTTTCTGAATGATATACTGGCACAGCAAATTCTGTGTTCAATTTCTACATTAAGACTGGCTAACTGAGAGAGGTGACTGCCCAGGTATGAACTTCCTCATTAACCCGTACGTTGATGAGAAGTTGGTGAAATTTTTGCACTAGTGCTGTACTACCAGCTTTGACGACCTCTGTGGGGATGCCATCTGGGCCTGGCACCTTATTTTTCTTGGTCTGAGTGATGGCATGCCAGACTTCCTTCAAGGATGGGGGATCAGCAAGAGGTTCTATTACTGGGTGTTGAGGGATGGACTCAATGGTGGCAGCTGAGACCTCAGATTTATGGTTCAGTAGAGTCTTGAAGTGCTCCTTCCAGCATTGCTTGATGGATACATTGTCCATGAGAAGGGTGGAGCCAATCTGGGATTGCAAGGGGGTTGAGCCACTGGCCCATGAAACATGGCTTTTATTGCTTGAAAAAAGCTTCACGTCATGTTGGTCAGCTCAATTTTGGATCTCCATGGCCTTCACTTACCACCGCTGATTCTTGATGTCATCACTGGTTCTTGATTTAAATGTATATATGGATATAGGATATTTTAGCTAGTAAAGGGACAGGTGTCCAATTTAGGCCTATCCCTTTTGGAAAATTATAATTGTACCTATAAACTACCACATTTTCTTGCACATACCCTGCGCTTTTACCCCAAGCCAGCTGGCAGAAATGGGGGTTGCATAATATGCGAGAAATATGGATCCCTGTGGATCTGGAAATTTGGCAGTGGGGGAGCAGTGGCAATGTTTATTTCCATGTAGCTCTGGGACCACCAGTCCCCACTGCCAAATTTCCAGATATGTGGGAATCCCTCCTGGCCAGATGACATGGCCCTATACACCAGATTGCGCTGGCACATACGGTCAGACACAGAGTGTGGGGTCAGACCTGGAGCATGGTATTGGACTTGGTATGCAACCACAGACCCAATGCACAGTCCTGGCTCTGGACTCAGTGTACCAGACTAGTTTGTGGGCCCCACACAGTGCGCAGGACTGGCAGCAGGCTTGGCTCCCTGATACTAAGGTACTACAAGGAATTATATTTGTTATGCTGCTTTTCAAAAACAAGGTGTGTATTACACTAGGCCATGTTATTTGCAAAAAAATATGACATTATCCTTTCAATTACTGTTAATTTTTTTATCAAATGCATATGCTTTGTTTATACTAATTATTTGTCCTGGTAATAATATTAAAAAAGTACATATTAAAGTTGAGTTCTACATTAATTGGAATTCTTGCATTATTTACACTTGTCACAATCAGCATGCAACATATCTTGAATTCTTCACTGTATTGTGTATCATAAGATCATAGACTCATAGAAAGTTAGGGTTGGAACATGTAATTACATTAAAAAGAGGTGTCAAAAGGAAGCCTGTAGGGGAAAACACCCAACATGTAGTCAGGTAATTAAAAACTGTACAATAATCATTAAACAAAATGGGACCAAAATAATGTTTATGGGCAACCTTGACACCAGAATTTCTTAATTTCAAAGTCATCTGTATTCAAACTCAATTTTCTTTAAATCTGGTTTCTTTCTTTGGATATCGTTTTCTAAGTATAGTAAAGGAAACTGTTTCTTTTGAGTCAGCTTTGAAAAAGGCAGAGAAACAATATGTTTTTTCTGAAAAGTTATGTATTTTAGAAGATTTTGGCATTCAGCTAGTCACCACTTCTATTGCTCCAACTGCTACCAATCAAATACTCCCTATCCTCTATATTAAAGTATATCCCTATTCAAGAAAAATGTGAAGAATGTGCTTAGCCCCTTATGTGTAAAGTGTTTTCTTGATTTGAAATATTTTCCTGAAGGAGGGCCATGATACATAATGATTCAGCACACATGATTTATAGACTCTGTTTATGTTATCATCTTAAATTTTACTTCACTTTTCAGGTATTGATTATAGTTGTGTTCAGTAACTTCAATGTTGAAATCGTGTCAAAACTACATATAATACAATATTTTATCCCCCTCTTGGAAGAGTGTCTCACATTGCTCAACATAATATCTTCATCTGATCACTAAGGAGCACTGACAGATTTTGGATGGCATCTTGTCTATAATACTCCAATGAAAGGTTTATTTGAATGGCTCTGAGTTTGAACAGTAGGAGAATTAAAGTGGTAAAAAACACTAAGCAAACCCTCAGTTTGTTCTCAGAGTGAGTTTTTTATACTGTATCAATGTCTGACGAGCTAGATTTTCACTACTCACTGGATCTGCTTAGTTTATAACCTCATCTTCAGAGCAGGGGCAAAACATTTATTTTGATCATTTAGTATTTGTACAAACAGAGGCTCCAGCCAACAAGAAACCCACTATATTAGTGTTTTTGCATGCATAATAAAAGCTCACAGTTTAAACAAACAAGCCATAGAGTGGGATGAGACATAAAAGCAGAGATTAAATTATTTGTTTAAAATCACAGTTTATTAGCAGTCAAATTGAGACTAGAACTCAAGTCTCCTAGTCTAGTGTTCTTTCCACTTGACCACACTGCCTCTGGACAAATGCACAGTAAAAAGTAAAAAATCCCATGGAGAGTGAAGAAATAATTCATTCTTCCCTCAAAACAAGAATAGTACTGTAAGTCTTTATTCTCCATTCATTTTCTAATCTGTTCCCTGCATAGTAGAGTGATCCACCACTCTTAGGTAAATTTACAAGATACCAGTCATCTGATGGAGTTAAGATTTGTAACAGATTCATAACTAAAATCACAGGACCTTTTTGTGCCATTGGTTATTAATTAAAATGCCAATTTATCTAAAGGCACAATTCTCCCTGAAAATCAGAAGTGGTAGATTATGCCCTGCCATAATCTATAATCTTGGTATTTCAAAATATTAATGCCTAAATGCATCCTTAATAACTAGGTTCTACTGGGTTAATGGTGGAAGTGGGCTACACTGTAGCTCTTTTCATCTTTCAGGTTCCCCCATACAACCCCAGCTGCTAATTGATGGAGGGGCCCCAGCTGCGGCTCGCTCCTGATTGGCAGGGAAGTGAAAACCACAGTTTTAAACATGGTGCCATTTGTGCCTCCCCACCAGTCAGCAGCAAGCAGCGGGGCTCCTGGGGCCCCTTGGCCAATTAGCATCAGGGAGGCAGAAACAGCACCATGTTTAAAAATGTAGTTTTTGCTTCCCTGCTCATCAGGAGTGAGCTACAAGTGGGGCCCCTCCGCCAATAAGCAGCGGGAAAGTGCACAGGGCAACCTGCAAAATTAAAGGAGCCGTAGTGCAGCCCAGTTCTGCTGTGAATCTAGTAAGGCCCTATTAATAACCATATAGTACTGAATTTATTGATAGAACAAACACCACACATACAAGTAGATGTATACTCTTACAAGCTGTTTGAAGTTTCTAACATTTTTCCTCTATGAATTGTTATTAAGAACAATGTGAAACCATTTTTGGATGATGGAAGAGATTAATGTTTTGGATACTTAGGCTCCTACCAGATACTACATTTAAGACACAATTAGTCTGTTATTTGCATCTTAAGTTGTAAACAGGAAAACACTTTCAGGCAATTAATGGTGCCACAAAAAGGCAAACCAGCCACAAAAAAAATTATGCAAAAAATGTGTATTATTTTTGTGGCTTTTTTCCATTGCACCTTAAATTGAATGTCTGGCAGAATTAGGACCTTCTCCAAATGGCCTCCATGCAGTCTTCATCAGCTGATTGTTGGCTGGATCTGGGACTACACTGGAGCTCAAACTGGCCCCCCATGTAGTCCCTACCACCCACTATCCTAAACTAAATCCATAGATCTATATTCACCCCTAGAATTCCTATATCAGCACTGTGGCAGAAGGCCACCTCTGTTTCTCCCCAAAAACTCTGCTCTGTGACAATTTGGTTAGAATGGGCCCAGCAGAGGAGGATACACACCTTACCCTATCCTCTTTAGGTAACCTGAGCTGGATACATTCCTGAGGGAGCGGGGAAACCTGCTCCCTCTGCCTACATGATTGGTATCACATACCTGGATGAGGGGCTTGCTCCCTGGGGACCTAAGAACTGCCAGTCTGCCCAGCAACTAGTGATGCATTTCAAATTGATTGACTGACAGCCAACAGGTGCTGGCCTCCATTGGACCTGGTAAATGAGGTCACAAGGGTTAAGGACTGCCCAGGAGGAGGGGGCAGCAGTCATGAGAAAGACTCAGAGAGAGAGAAGAGCTGACCCATCTGAAACTTGCTCTCTCTCTCAAAACTCATGATCACAGAACTGCCTGCCTCCAGAGGGAATCTCCACCTGCCTCTGGATGATACTTGTGAGTAAGCTACCTGAGATATAATTAGATATATAGCTAGCAGTAACACAGATGCATGATCAAAGGCTACCCAGCCATGGGAGTTTGCTGTATGAGATTTCTCTGATATTGCTCTACCCTGTACCCTATTCCAACCCTACCCCTTGTAACCAATAAAGTTCTCTTTTGTACCTAGTCTTGGAGACTTATTGGGAGTGGGTCTAGACTATGCCTGGGGTCCTCTTGGTTCAGCTGACTAAAGGAGACCAATACTTGGGCTTCTGACTGAGGGAAGCATCCCAAGTTCTTGAAGTGAATCAAGTACCCTCAAGGGCTACTAGGCCTGTGTTTCCCAGGGTGTACAGAGCCAGAATCAAGCCCACCCCTGGGTGGTGGCAGTGGAACCCCCAGGCTAGTGGGTGTGCTCCAGAAAGAGGGTCAGCTAGACGTGAGGCACCCCCAGGGAGGCACTCAGAGCCTGGAAGGTGGTCGGGCGCAGTGAGGTGGATGGCTCAATGCAGGAGTGCCCCCTACTTGCCCGCCACACGTGGTGGTAGTGGTGGGATACAACAACCTGCTGTATTGAAGGCATAATCTGGGGAAGGGAATAGTATCACTGAAAACCCTTGGGCAAACAATTTCTAATTTGGCATCGGGTCAACTGGACAGTGTAGATAGCTAGGATGGCTGACGAGTATGACCACCTGACGGTGGCCGACTTGAGGGAGCTGATGAAAGAGAGAGGCCTTCCAGTGAGGAAGGAGCAGAAGAGAGAAGACCTGACTAAGATCCTGTGTGATAATGACCAGGCCGCAAGATCACCTCCAGCCATCCATACAGAACCCATGGGAGGCACTGAGAGATCACCCTCTGAGTGGGAGTTCTGGAAATTCCAGCTGCAGCTAGAAGCTGAGGAGCGAGAGCGTAAGCTTAAGCATGAGCTAGAGTTGAAAAGGATGGAGCTGGAGGCCCAGCACCAGCATTAGGAGCTGGAGGCCCAACGGCAGCATGAGAAGGAACAGTGTGAGCACGAGAAGGAACAGTGTGAACATGAAGCTAGAGAGACTCAGCGACAATGGGAGCATGAGCTCACAGTACTCCAAATGCAGGCAAATACTAAAACAGTGGGTGCCCAGCCCACACTAGATGCATCCCCCAGACTGAACACCCCAATCTTCTCTTGCTACAAAGACGGGAATGATCCAGAAGTGTTCCTAAGCATCTTCAAAAACCAAGTGCGCCAGTGGAAGTTGCCGAAGAAAGAGTTCATGAAACACATGGCTGCTCTGTTTGAGCGCAACATGTCTGTGGTCCTGAACAGCCTGCCCTCGGAATCAGTAGATAACTATGATGTCTTTAAAAATGCTGTGCGTTCAAGGTTCAGGTTAGGACCAGATTATTTCCAGAAAAAATTCCAGAATACCATCCCATAACCCGGGAAGACAATTGCCGATTTTGTGGCCCAAGTGTGGGACTCACTCCTTAAAAGGGAAGATGGATGTCAAGTACCCTTGAGGGCTACTAGGCCTGTGTTTCCCAGGGTGCACAGAGCCAGAATCAAGGCCAGGCCTGGGTGGTGGTAGTAGAACCCCCAGGCTAGTGGGTGTGCTCCAGGAAGGGGGTCGGCCAGACGTGAGGTGCCCCAGGGAGGCACTTGGAGCCTGGAAGGTGGTCAGGCACAGTGAGGTGGGTGGCTCCACACAGGAACGCCCCATACTGGCCCACCACAAGCACCAAAAAGTAAAACCTTGAGTCTTTTTCCTTAGATTTTATACAGCAGTCAATACAGATTTTTTAAAGTATTATTCTATTTAACTCTTAAAATAGATCAAAACAAAAGTAAACATTATCAAGACCAATATACTTTTTGTATATTGTCTATATTATACTTCTTTCAAACAGCTCAAAAATATATAATTTAAGTAATTTTCTGCCTTTTATAGAGGCAAAAAAGCTCACTAAGCTGAGAAAGAAAATCAACAAGTGTATGCTGGAGTCATTTGCAGTACAGCTGAAAAAATAAAAATGAGGTGTGTTGGTCTTTAAGATCTTTTATCTTTTATCAAGAAACAGGTATAGTACTTGAAGATGGATCCCCCCTATTTATTTTTTTGTAAATCACAAAATATTCATATCTTAACACTTAGTAGAGCTAACAATTTTCCTAAAGCAGGGACTGGCAACTTTTCAGAGCCAGCACCTGGAACAACCTGGCTCAGGTCTGAAGTAGGCTGGTCTTTTGATGCAGCAGCTTTTCCCTGCCAATATTTCTCCCTACCATCCAGATGGCATGGGCACAGCTCTTCCCTGCCCAGTTCCAGCATAGGCAAAGCTCCCTGCTACTGGAATACAACCAAAGCCCCCAAATTTCTCAAGCCAGATCCAGTGGCCCTGAGAGCTGGACCTACCCAGGCCATCTTGCCAGCCCTTACCCTAATGTAATAGTTTGAATTTGTCCTTTACCCCCCATATTTATGGATGATCAAATGAAAAAAAATTGTAGATTGTCAGGGTAACAACTACCTCTTTGCTTTACAATTAAACAAACACAACAAAAAGTAAAATTTGAAAATAGGCAACTTTTTTCCTTAACTTGGTAACTGACTGTTATTAGGAATAAACAAACCCATGACAGCCATACCATTGTCAGTAGGTGTGGCTACTAAACAAGTACTAAATAACTGCACAGTAACCACTGCGCAGTAGCGTCTCCTGTAGCCACACCCACTGACAATGATAGTGCTAATACAAGTACTAAATAAATGCGCAGTAAATGGAATTACTGCGCAGTAGCACTGAGGAATGTCTTTTGTGACGCTACTGCTCAGTAGCCTAATAATACTGTGCATATTAGCGCTTTCCATACCAAGACATGCTGCTGTGCAGTATCATTCAGCGAATGGGATCTTAATAGTAGTAGCTTGTGTAGATGCACCCACTGTACACCAACAAGAACTGAACTGTGCAAACTCTAAAGAAGAATATACACTACAAAAGCAGATACCACTACCTTCCATGCCATTTAGGACACAAGATGCTGATGGGAACATATTTTGTATGAATGTTGGTTATTACTTTTTGTAGGAGAGTATGAATTCCTATAATAATTTTTTATAATAATGAAAAAACAGAAGTAACACAAGGGAACCAATCTTAAAACAATGTAAGCACACTTACCCTTCTTAGACGCAATTCTTCTACTGCCTCCAGTAAACTTGTTTTAAAATCCAGCAGCTGAATAGAAAACAATGTTTCTGAAGAACTTTGAAAAGTATAAACAGGTTTCTTTGTCTTGAAGTCTTTATCCATGTTTAAAATGTATATCTGCAAAATTAACATCTTCTCATCAGCTTTAATCTTTATGGAGGGCCCTCTCAAAACTTAAAAATATTCAAAATAAAAAAAAATGAATAATGTACTTTAGCCATTTTTAACTGATTAGATTAGGCACCAGTTTTTAATTGAACAAAAACTGAAATCCTCTTTAAAGTTAGTGTGGTTAAATGAGGATTTTTTATTTATTCACGTGCATGATACAACTTAACATTTTGGTGGTTGGGGTGGGGAGGTTTTGTTCTTTTTTATGTTTCTAATAATTGTACTGTTACTAAAATCAAACTAGCACAGAAAGGCTACAACTGCTATTTCCAACTATGAAAAATAGTACAATATTGTAAAACCCAAGACTTCAAAAAAGCATGTGTCAGGTCTCAAAACAATTATGATTTCTTTTAATTAATACACGTGGGATTCTTTTAATGTATCTTCTTGTTTCTAGACCTTTAGGAGATGCTTGTTTTCCAAAATTTTCTCCAGTCATGATTGCTAGCAACTTTGGAAGTAACATAAAAGTGAACCGGTAAGGAACATTAGCTCACAGTAGGCTCTATGCTACTGTGGTTATCTTGCTATGGATACCTGAGCTACCTACTTTACAATGAACTCAGATATCTCAGCATTATACAGTAGTCACAGAAGTGGCTGCAGGGCAGACATACTTCTACTTTCTTTAAAGTAAAAGTGAGATTTTTTTTCATGATTGCTTGACTGGAACTTTAAATAGCATAGTTACTGTGAAACTTATAATAGAATTAGAAGGTTGGAGACACAAACAGTAGCTGCAGATGCTGAGACGTGATGTAGTAGTGGTACCTGTCTTCTTTCAGCAGAAGATTTCATCTACCTAGCCATCTACTAGGTTTACTCTATTACACATAGGCATATGCATAAGGCAGGGGTGTCCCTTTTTGAATGTGGGGCCGGATCATGAACTTTTTTATCACCCAGTGGGCCAGCAGGAGCAGGCGCTCGTGTGGCCTGTCCAGTCCAGCCGCAGCCTGGGGGCGCAAGGGTCAAGGGGTGCCGCCTGACCCCGCTGTGTCCTCTCTCCCACCTGGGTGGCCTCGAGGATGCTCCCACACTTGCGCACCTGGGCTCAGCAGCCAGGGGGACATGTGGGGAATCTACAGGGGGGTGCAGGATGTGCAAGGACACCCCCCTGCTCCCTCTCACCCAGGGCAGCCCAAGCCCAAGCAGCAGGGGTCCCTCCTTCCCTGGGGCCCACAACTCACCACCCCCAGTGTGATATCTGCGGGCGTGGGGGGATGCAGGGAGGCAGGAGCAGTGCTGGCTTCCCACCCCAACAACCACAGCAGCAGCAGCATCTCCCACGGGCCCGGCTGCAGCATCCCTCCATGCCGGCATCCGTGCCCCCTGCGCCCACTTGCCCGCCTGCTGCACTGCAACCTGCTCCAGCCCACGTGGCCGGCAAGGACCAGCGCAGGGCATGGCCGGCATGCAAATGAGGAAGGGAGGGGTGCGGCGAGGAAGAGACACTGTGAAATGAGGTGGGAGGGGAGGAGCCGCACCGCATCAGCAATGTCAAGCTGACGTGGTATGTGTAGGAACCTTGTCCCTTCCTCAGCCCTTCAGCAGCCATTAGGAAGCGAAATTAAAAAGCGTTTACTTTTGTTTCCTGTCACAGCACCGCAAGCCAAGAAAATGGCTTGGTGGGCCACATGTTGGACAAGCCTGGCATAAGGAGTTGTGCCTGGTTGCCTTAGGTAGAATAGTGATGCCTATTACAGTAAAGGTAGAGCATTTGGTTTTGAGATTGGTGAAGGCAGGTTACAGCACTTTCCTCAGTTTACCTGCTTTTTTATTTATGGAACTCTAGTAATTGCACATACAGCAGCTGTCCTTTTTTTTCCTTTTGGAAAGTTATTTCTGAACTTAAGAAACTAAGCATCCAGCAGTTCAGAATAGCTGGATAGTTCAGAATACTGGGAGATAGGCTGTTCCTGCCTTACCTGGGAGGCATTTTGAGGGAATAGGGCCATCACATAGCATAGCATCAGGGCCTAAGGTCTTGTTCACTCTTGGCTAAACCCAAAAATGGACAAAGCCTAAGTTGTTTGGGACCCTAATAGTAGATTGATTGATTCTCTTCCGAGTTACACCACTGCAAACCGGAAGTAATTCAATTAAATCATGTTATACTCATGTTAAAAAGAGGAGAATTGAGGCCATTGTTTTCTGTCTTATATAGAGCCAAACTTCTTGTCAGCAAATAATAAATCATGAAGAAGAAAAGCTAATTAAACTCCCACACCATTAACAAAAGATTTAAGTAGAATGAAACAACCAAATTATCAGGGAATAGAGACTGAAATCTGGTTACAAAATTTGGGTTCAAGCATGTCTCCATATTAAATGGTAACTGGTTGCTTGAATGCACCAATATATTTATTGTAAATTTAACCAACCTGCACATGTAAACATGAACATGCAGTTAAACATGCATTTTGGACACACACTACATGCTTCATTTGCTGAAACTGAAATATACCAGTACCAATATTCAGAACAGAGACACCAATCCTCACTTAGCCAAATCTCCCACTGAATACAAGTAAGCAGGCCCCCAATAACAGATAAAATAATTCTTTCTTTCTATTACTTGAAAAGAACAAACTTTTTAAGTTCTGGGTTTGCCCTATTGCTACAAGTTATACTACTAATATATAAAGTGACACTAGATATGCAGCTTTCCCAACAAACTGAGATTTAGGGAGGTCATCAAAAGTTGTAAAACTAATACTGACCTTAATCTAATGTATCAGTAGGTAAGAAACTATTCAGTTTGCCTTCAGTCATACAATATCCTGATCTGAAAGGCAAGATTTAAAAGTATAAAGATAAATGATGAGACCTGACACATGGTCTAATTTTGCTGCTACAGACCCATACTGCTAAAACTAGTGGGATCCCATACTGCTAAAACTTTGGGATCCCATCTGCTTTATGCAAAAGGGTGTTAATTCAAGAAAAGAGTACCTTGGCTCTATATGATGTGCTTTGGGATAAATCAGTTCTTGTGAAAAAAATTGTATTCAAAGTAATATACTAATTTAGGGCTGAATCCTGAAAAAGAGATTATATACAAGTAACTTTAATTATTGAAGTATTCCTATTGAAGTCAATGGCGAATTACAAGGGTTAGTCTTAGCAGGGTTAGGTTTGTATTCACTTTTATCAAAAAAAAAGTTAGGAATAATTTTCTTTGTGGAATTTTAAGATAATGTTTTGAGATAATGTTTTGAGATAAGATATTGGAGAAATAGGCACAGGTATCTAGCATTTTCCTCTACATCACTTATTCTCACAAGGGCATTTAACAAGCAAGGCATTCTCTTGCCAAGGCAGTCAATGGTGATAAAAGCTTTTCTGTGTTGAGTTTATATGGGTTTAACCCACCCTTTCACTGTGAAGGGTCATTTTCTCTCACATAATCCATGCTGTTTCTGCAAAAGGGTATTAGACAACTTCCTGCAACAAAATGTTCCGTAACAAACTAGTAGAAATTGCAAAGTTATGATATATGCTACCCCCCAACTCCCTCTCCTCCTCCTTGGAGTTGAGTGTCTGACACTTCTGTGTGCCTCTCCACCAGCTGAAAGAAGATAATTTTATAATTAGCTGTATTATTTGCCTAACTGATGAGCTGCAAAAAGAAAAACCTACAAATTGAAAATATTTGTTGAAGATATAATCCTTTAAAATAATCTTACACAAAATAAACTTTACATTTTTAAAGAATTAAAAATAACAGATGTGCATGAATGTAGATTAAATACCTGCTATAAACACCACAAATAAATACAACGGTTAAAAGCCATATAAATACAAGATAACTGCTACTAGAAGGTCTTCTGATATAGCAATGAACATACAAATTGCTTCCAGTGCAACAAAAATGTCCCTAATTAAATTTATATTCCTTTGATTCTTGACCTCTGATGTGTTTGCTATGGAGTTGCTATAAAAATATTGTTTAATATTTTATACTTAATACTGTGTGTATCTTTAAAACAGCATTCTAAACATTAAAAAATTATAAAAATGATTAAATTCTCCACTTGGAAGCATTCATTACACTTGGTTTTCTATTACCTGTTTTATGGTTAACAAATATAACATAGCAAAAATGAATTTTTTAAAAGCACATTATAAAATCTCTTTTTAAACACTTTTAAGTGCCATAAAGGCTTTTATATCTTTGAATAGCACTTATTAAAAATTACATCTTAAATACCCTACAGTATAAAGTGAGTTAGCCTATAAGCCTGATGGGGGTCAGGGTAATAACACAGAATGGACAAATTACACTGTCATTCCACTTAAATTATTTAAGTTATTTAATTTGACCTGTAGATAGTCTCTTGTCTTCTCATCATGCCTGACTTTTAAGTGGGAGGTCTTCATTCGTGATGATCCTTTAATGGAAGCAAAGCTTTCTCCATTTAACCCATGGTGTTATCAATCATGTACAGGGATAAATGAGCCTGTAAGATTTTGCCAGTATCACAAATGACACTGTGACCTGAGGCCAACATCTTTATTTGCTTCTCCAGTGATTCACTTCAGCAGATATTAACCAATTTTATAATCCATGAAAGGCAAAATTAAAGGACACCATCCATAAAACAGAATAATTCCTATCAGCAACAAAGTGATGTCTGTATTATCTTATAAATTATATGGCCATACAGTGTGGTAATGTAATGAAGTAAAGATGGTAATAATCAAATGCCTAGGGCAAATGCTAATATGCATTTAATCACACAGCATGAAGCCATTTGTCACTACAGTTGAATGCATGTGTACATAAAATACATGAGTCACGTCCTTATTGTTATAGTATAACAGCATCAATTTCACACTATCATTTTACCACAATAACAACTGCTAGGTTTTCATATTAGCTAAAACATCCAGCATTAGAACTGCAATTGACAGAAGTCTCTTCAAAACCATTATTAAAAAATTCAAATTTTTTCTTTCCAAACTTAATACATGTGTTGAAAAACGTCTGTTTGTTAATATACTGTATAATATTTTATATAAAAAGGCACATCTTTAGTTGCATCTCAGCTGGCTTTTTAAAAACACAATAATTTATGACACTTTAGCACAAGCTGAATCTGTTATTAAATGTGTAGGACCCATTCATAAATATTTACTGACATTTATCTGCTTGTTTGTGGACATTTATTCATAGAGAAAAACATGTAAGACACTTGCCTTAAGCAAATTAGGCCCTTTTGTGTAAAAATGCTCACAAATGTTATATCCCAATGAACTATATGCACACTTAATGCACTCAATCCTGCTTTCATTGAAATAAAAAAAGTAAAGATATTAAGGGGGGGAATTTTTCTAGATTCACCTGTTCCAGATAGTTTCTAAACCAAGGGGTTGCCTATAGAAACATGATTATCCCAGTCCACTGTCAGAACTTGCAAATATCAGAAGTAGTTTGTCCATCAACAGTAAATGTCAAGCATAGTCCACATTACAAGATGTTATCATTTCAAGTGAAAGGGACTTTGTAACTTTTTGTGCAAAACAGTAAAGAGAGAAAAGCCGTCTCGCACAGATTTTATTTTCTCTTTTCTCCTACAGATTTCATTTAAATTCCTAAGAAATCATATATTTTTGCCATAAGCCAATTGGCTGCTTTTACTGGAAGAAAGTCAGAGTTGGATTCCATATGAAGCCTTTTCAGCTTTCCTTAAGAAATGGGAATAATTCTTAATCTTTTGATTATAATCCATGAATAACAAATTGAAGAGACAAACCCAGATGCTCTGCTGGGCCTAACTTCCACCTGGAAAGCCTCAAATGTCTGGATTATATTGGCCACAGGTTCCAGAAAACTACTCTAAAATCTGCCAGCTGTTAATTTTTCCCCCCAGAGTACAGCATACTGTGATGATGACACCTTCTTGCTCTTTCTACTGGGGCTATACTGAGGGATGCCTTGGAGGAAATCAGACCAGTTGAGACTTCATCACACCATGGAAATCCTTGACATAGGGAGCATAAGAGGCCTTATACTTCAGACTGGCATATTACATGACCAGACACAAAAGCAGATTTACAAACTTGAAATTAAAAAATAATTTGAAAGAAAAAAAACTTCCTTTCAATTCATACTGTTTCTTAGACAAAATATATATATTAGTTTACTGGATATATCAATTATTAAATTGAGAGTTACGTAACTTCAACTTCTTTTGGGTTTTCCAGATAATAATGTACAACCAGATGCAGTTTTTTTATTCCTATCATGATGGTTATCATTTTAGATTCAGAGAGTTAGAAAATATTGGTAAACTATTTGGGTTGTTAATCATTTAAACTGTAGACTGTAGAGTAAAATTTGATACTATTGATTCATTCTTTCATTTGGGGACTTGGAGTAGAAATGGGTTTTTTGTTTGTTTTTTAAAAAGTGAAACACAACCTTAAGTTTGCCTTAAAAGGATAACAACCTGCAAATTATACCACTACCACAATCAGCAAACTAATCTTCCCTCTCTATTATTCTTTTTGTGCAGTTCTGGAAAGCACTCAAGCTTTGAAAAGTGTATGCTATAACAGCGTTAAGCTTCTAATATGGTCTAGGCAATCTATATGAGGTGCTACTGTGCAGTTGTAACTGCACATTTATTTAGTACTTGTATTAGCAGGTACTAAATAAATGTGCAATATCCAGAGTTACTGCGCGGTAGCACTAGTACACATCTTGTAGGTGATGCTACTGTGTAGTAGCCTAATAATACTGCACAGTAGTGTATTAGCACTGTCCATGCTGTGATGCACTATTGCACAGTATTTTTAGGCTACTGCACAGTGAGCATCTCATTTAGACATGCCCTCTGTGTGGTATATCCTGATTATAAAATATATTTCTCTGGTTGAGAAATGGAGGATATGTACACCATCAGAAGGCTTCACTCTTCACTGGCTCAACCCTTCATTTCTCTGATTCCCAAGTTTTCATGTAGGATTTCCCCAGGTTGCTGTTGTTTTTTTGAGGGTGAGGGAGCTGTTTGTTTGGTTTGGTTTCGTTTAGTCTGTCTGTTTGTTTTTGTTTTAGAAAAGATATAACACAGCAATTGATCTAATCACAAAAGTGCTGAGTTTGCAAAGCAAAGAGATCCTGTTCACAAAGATCCTGATTCTATGAAAGGTGGCATGATTCACCAGCAGATAAAAAAAAATGGTGCAGCAGTATTGGACAAATTAAATGTTACTGTGCTAAAAGAGTATCTTACACTCTTGTTTTTATTTTCAAAATTTTCTTTGCAGCCAGGATGATGGGAAATTAATATTATGGAGCAAATTTTCACTGTCAAAATATCTGTTAATAAACGTAATGATAAAAAAACTGTCAAGAAATCAAATATGCCATCAAGAAATCAAACACTAATAGGTTTTAAATTTAACCTTTTCTTTAGATCCTGCTAAAATCTTCAAGTGAGTGAATTTTCAAAAAAAAAAAAAAAAAAAACCCAAAATCCCAATTTTTTTTGTGGGGG
>NW_017729025.1:126470814-126481770 GCF_001723915.1 Gavialis gangeticus
CCACAACATTCCAAATTTTATTGTAGTGGCTGGTGTTTAAGTCAGGGTTATAGGGCACCCATACGAGTGACAGAGTTCTGCTCTTACACGTGCTTATTAGCACGTATTGGAGCAGCTTTGATTAATCAAGTCTGCTGTGAGTCTGCTGGAGCATATTAATTAGCACACTCCAGCAGCCAGTGAAGTGACAGTGCCAGTGAATCTGGATACATGTAATGGGCATGGAACCTCTACTATATTAGGATACTGAACCAATATTAAAAACATTTAAGTATTAGTGTAAACCAGAGAAAGGTATTTTCAATGTCATTTCTGAAAATGTTGATCAACATGTTTAATATAGCTTAATGGAGAAGTTGCCAAATAAAGATTAATATAAGAAATGAAGATTAACTGCAGTAATATAATTCTATATAATATGGACAACAGGATGCTTCTGGGCTGTTTGATTTAAGAAGATTCTATCTTACATGGGTTTTATTATTTAGGTGTTTAGTACATCTTCTGATTCTTCTTACCTTGTGTATTTCTATTCAGTTTCCATAAATTCCCATAAAACACATTTTCTAATCTTTTCTTTTTTTTAAAATCAATTTATCAAACTTTGCATTTCAGTCAGTATCTCTTCCAAAAGGGAACATATTTCAAATATTTCATAGAGACAGTTTTATGTAAGGTCAATTCCTACTCTTGGTTTTTGTACTCCAGAATTGCTTTCTATGATGTTATGTCAGGATAGTTAAATATACACAGAAGACCACAATTTCATACAATTTAAGATTAAGAGTCTGTATATGTACTTGTGTCCTAAACAAATCATTGCTTCCTACAGTTTAAGGCTTGAGCACAACTCTCCTATCAAGCTGAGCATCATGTTTTAATGCTCCACCCCTTCAGGGTGTTAGAATCAGACTATTTAAGGACTCTCGGAGAGAACACCATGCTTTCAAGAGCCCATTCTAATGGCGGATTGACAAAACTCTCTAATGATGTTTTCTCCTTCCCTGATAGGATAACCCTAGGTAGTCTTTTTAGGCAGTCCAAATGAGCATGGGCATGCAGTATGCAGCGCCACAAACACGTCTGCAGCACCACATAATGCACTGTCAACTGTTCTCCATGCTGCAAGGGCACACCACCCATGCATGCGCACGCTACTCTGTTTTTTTCCCCCACAGGTATTTTGACCCCTGGATATACAGGAGTCAAAAAAATCTGCAGAAAAAAAACAGAGCAGCACATGCACGGGCAGTACACACCACTGAAAAGCAGTGCTGGGCCACCCAGAGCCATGCTGTGGCTACCAGCCAGGCTCTGCCCAGCAGGATTGCCACCTCTGCAGCCCCAGGAAACCCCCAGGATCCCAGGTAAGGCTGCTGGGGCCAGCACAGTACTGCCACCAACCTCCCCTACTATCCCTGGGGTAACATGCTGTGCGCCAAAGCATGCATGGCACAGGCATTCCCCAGGGACAATAGCTGCGATGCAAAGTTCACCACTGCTACTTGTCCCCAGGGAACCAAATGCCCATGCTTGTCTGGATGAGGCCTTTCATGGCATCAACTTTAGATGTCATGTTCCTTTAACTGATTCTCTGTGACAGATAAAGCAGATGGAAGATAGCTGGGGCACCAGTGGCAGAAATCCTTAACTAAAGATAACAAAATGAAAGTTTTATTTTTATTCTCACAACATATTTCTACAGGACACAGAAGAAAAAAACCAGTTATTGTTTTTTGCTTCCACCATAGTATGTGCAAAATCTGAAACAGTATTTTTATTCCATGTACTAGATAGTCTACCTAATCCAATCTGTTTTATCCCTGTAACACACCTGAGTACCTCCTATTATTTTTCTAAAGGAAACTAATCCAATTGAGATTAAACTGTCCATGCCTAAGGTAATGCTGCAAGATCTTAAGTACAGTGGTTAGGTCTTCTGTGCCTAAATTCAGGCTGCAGGTACACATTTAAATTTGGGCTATTTCCATCTCATAAGGTCTTCAACCCAAAGCCTTTCTGCTTGCTGAAGGCTGTATGGTGATAAATATGGAAAAGAAATAGGTCACTGCCTCCTCAGATGACAGCATGTTGAGCGCTCTTAAAGAAGCCTGTTCTATGAGATTTGATGTTGACAATGTGATCAATGATGGACCTATTCCTAGTATTTAATATTTTTGTTAAGGTTATGGAGAAGGTAGTGGCAAGACGTTTTCCATTTTCAGTTACCTTGGATGTTCCTGACTTTGTTACTATATCTATTAGCTACTTTTGATACCACTGATTATGAAATATTGTTGATTCATTCATTGATATGAACAGAAATAGATTAAATAGCCTTGTGGTGTCATTTTTTTTCTCATTAGGCGAATTCTGAGTAAAGCTGAGTAAAGAATAATTCTGAGTTAAGCTTTCTCCTCCATGAGAGTGCTTATCTGCTGTTTCACATGATTCCACCATAATACCTTTTTAAAATGTATATGGAGCCCCATAGGGAGGGTTTGTGAGCAGGCATTTAAGAACATAAATAGTCAGATAAACCTAAATTAATTAGTCTAGCCCCATTATAATTGCTGATTTTTTTTCTTTTTGTACAATAGCTGTTGGAGCATAAGTAAAGGCAAAATGGCTGAGACTGAATTAAAAAATACTGAACTGATGCTGGTAGATTACCAAAACCAATTGGAGGATGTGACAAAATCCCTTTACAAGTCTATGCCAGTCAAGTTTGCAGTTCAGAAGTTTTGTTCAGCTCCCAATACAGTTTTTCTCCCAGTCATCTTGGGAAGAAGTTTTAGCATTGTCTCAGATGCAGACCCCATTAATATTATATATGCCCTTATCTCTTAAATTAGATTACTTTAGTGTATTAAGGGTCTATATTATATTTATAGATGCTGCAGTTGGCACAGAAGGTGTTAAGCAGACTATTTTGTCACAGACTACAGAGCTTGTATTTCCTGTCTGTTATGTTTATGGATAAATTGTTTCTGACTAGAAATAAATGCCTTGGGACCTGCATATACCTCTTCCAGTATAAAAAGCTCCCTTTAATAGTTTGAGTTCTTATTAAATAAATAAAGTGTAAAATCATTTGAAAACTAGTTAGTCTATATAATCTAGACAATTGCCTTAAATTTCCTTAAAATTGTATATCATACAAACCAGTTTCCTGGCTCTAATGATAGATAGCCACATTTACATTATCCTCAAACAAACTCCAGAAACAACATTAATTATAGTGTACTGTAGCTGTCTTCAAAAGGTCATGAATACAGTAGGAACAGAGCTGAAATTTGGAGGAGGACTTTTCAAGCATGTATAGATAGTATTATAAAAAAAAATTAAAGTATTTTAATACATTCAAAAACAAAAATAGATATACACTTTACGTCACTTTAATTGAAATTTAAAAGTTACATCACCCTCAATACATGGGGTGGAATTCTCCCTCCCACCATCAGCTTTAATATTTTTATTGTTTATTAAAGCTCTTTTGCACTAGTAAGAATAGATCTTTCAGTTCAAGCAATGCAATCTACTTTCTATTTTTGTGTTAGAGAAACATCTTCTGCAGTCTTTTCACACTAATTTCCAATCATCTTTTGCAGCTAGAAACATCTTCTGAAGCTTTTTTGCAGAAACTTGATTAAACTAGATCTACATTTTCTTGAGATACAATACTACGAAAGCTCTTGTTTGTTTTAAAAACTATACTGCCACCTAGCTGACATTCTAGTGAACTGTCTACATGTCATAGTCATAACTGGGGACTCTTTGTCAAATTAAATTCCTACTTATAAACACTGTTTGGGAGAAAACTATAGAATCAGAAGCAGTGGGCGGGTGACCTCAAAGAACCCCTAACACACTCTCATTAGGAGAGCAAATTTAGCACTAAAAAATAAGCAGGAGAGAGGCAGTTTTAGTGACAGAAGAAAGGTTAGATTATCTGTTTTCAGGTTTAAGTCCTATAAAACCAAATATCCTAAATTACACCGCATTCAGTCACTTTCACTTGTGCAAAGTGAGTTCTTTATGGAACTAAAATTATCCTGTTCTGATTTAGTGGCATTTTACAGCCATTTGGCACTTACTTCCATGTATACTTATGAATGACTACACAGAGAATAAAGCAGTGGAGAATTAGATCTCCAATTTGTAACTCCCACTCATAATCCAAATTACAAAATTATCCCAAAGCTTCAATTTATAAGAAATTTCCCCACAAGCGTAGTAGTCATCTTATTTCAACTATTTAGTCATGATTTTGCATCACTAGCTAGACAAAATTCTTCTGGTTTATCTTAGTGCTGGTTATATCATTTTGCAATCAAAGGATCTTCGTATGGTTGTTGGCATATTAGTGAATTTTGGAGCCCGCCAAAGTTTGTCTCCTGCTGCGGTATATCACCTTAAAAAGATAGCTTTTCTTGGAGCAGTACACAAGGCAAGAGACTTCTCTTAAGTTAGCCCTATATAACACCTAGGGTTTGTTCACCTTATGGCAATATAATTTAGTTTAACTTCTAAAAGAGAGGTGTGTGAAAAGCTAATACTCTGACATTAAACATTGAAAATATACATTGAAAAGAAACCTACTCAAAAAGACGGAAAAAAATTTAGACGTGCCACTGACATTATACAACGAAACCAATAATACCTCAGAAATAGAGCAAGACTCAATAAATAAATCAGTGTAATTCAATGGAAAATTTAAAAATGCTTTTAAGCTAAACAGACACTGTTCAAAACTAAAGTGTGTTCTCTCTATCAATATCTTATTTAGTCGGTCTATAAAGATGTATATCTACCTGCCTTCTGACTGAATCCAGACTAACACAGCTAACTACTTTGCCCCACCTGCAGTGGAAATTCAATCCAGTTTAGACAACAAAAAAGGGATATAAATTATGACAGGTTAATGGGTATTAGGAAAACTACATACATTCAAAAGGACAATTTTCTTGCCATTTTCCAGTTGGTCTAATAAAAGGTATCATTTTGAAACCAAGAGTTCTAGTTTTTTGTACATACATTCAAAACACTCTTAAGATCAATTAGCCAAAGATAAAAAATATAAATAAAAGGCCAGGATTTTCAGAGTGACTAATGTTAGAATCCTAAAAGCATATTTATATACCAGAGTAAGAAGGCTAATTTTCAAAACTGCTGCAGCACTGTTGACTCAAGAGTAACTGTGATATACTTGTAATAACAGAGGGATGTCAAATGTGCTGTACAGACCTGTTTACAGCTCCCATATTACAAAAAAGGGTATGGTGCCACCTGGAATCCCAACTCAAGTTAGTGAAGTTCTTTTACACAACTAAATGGTACTAAGGCTCTGAAATGCAAACTAAGTTCTGAGCCATCTTCTCAAGCCCAAAGATAATAGTAAACCAGTAATGATCAACCAGGGTGCCTTAGCACCCTAGAGGTGTTGTGAGATCCTTATAAGGCTACCACGGGTACCCTTAGTCTTATTAGTCAGTGGAAAGATGTTTGCTAAAGAAGCATCATTCTTCTCATCCTCTAACATGTAATTTTTTTCTGCAGCTGTAACATAGGAAAAAAACTTGAAGGAATTTCCTGGGTCATTTATTCTAATTCCCTACTAATACTACAAGCAACTATAACACATAACCTTTTTCTATGCACCTTCTTTGGAGTCTTGATTAGAGCATCTGGAAGAAATCAATGATCTTCTGAATGAGATGTGCTAAAATGTGGGGATTGTTTCTTCTTTGGTTAATGAAGACTGAAGAAAACAAGGAAACCTGTATGTCAGAATACTTCTGTCTCATCCCACTCAAGAAAGTTTCTCCAGCACTAGTTACAGAACAGCTCCCACAAAGGGCAGGTAACAGGGAGGACCAGTTGAAGCAGGAGAAATTTATTTTATGACTTCTCCCCCCAAAAAACTTCAAAGTTGGTCTACATAAGTTAAAGGGAGGTTCTTACCCTCCTTTGGATAAGCCAGCAGCTGCACAGTTGGCAGCTGCAATTTTCCAAGGATTCAGCACTGCTGAAGGTCAAAATAGTCTCTACTAGTTATTAACCTCAAGGTACAATATAATGCTACAACTATTAACTGAGAATCAAACAGGAAAACAAACAAACAAACACAATAAAACCCATCAAAATAAGCATCAAAGGTCTTAATACCATTTCTCAACATAAAGTCCTCAGTCATTTTTTCAAGAACTGAGAACTGCAGTATTTTAGTTTTTATCACTCTACCAGAGGGACATATAAGAAAAAAACCCAAAAGATTTTATTTTTTCAATAAAAAAATCAAAGTATCTACATTATACTGAATGCATGCTATATGGATAACTATATTACTTATGTATAAATAATAATTTTATACAAATCCACTTCTGTCTTAAAGAAGTCTGTTGTTTGATGCACTCCCCAATCCCCATAAACCCTAGTGTTGGTTACACTCACCAGTTATTCTTCCATCCAACATGGTCACTCCAACACCCAAAAGACTCTGGGGGCTCAGTAGAAACTGAAAAAGCAAAAACACCACTAATTTGCCACTGTGCTTGAACCAGAAATGCAACCAGTTACATGTTGCCTCTAGCTTGGAAATGTAGAAGAAATTGAAATACAGACAGGCAGTACAGTAGCAGCCCAAAAATGAAGGTATAGCTAGAGATCAGTGATTCTCAACCTGGGCACCTGGGGTCCAAATGAGAGGTGCCATGAGTAAACAGGCTGAGAACCACTAATCTAGTCAGAAGGACAGAGAAGAGCCACAGAAACAGGGAAGGAAGAAAGAGAAGAAGAGAGCGGCACAGTCCTTCTGCCCAGGTTCCATTCGCAGGCACGTAAACCAGTGGTTCTCAACCTGTTTTCGATGCAGGGCACCCCTGAAGAAACTTGAGGCACACCCCAAAAAATGCCAGCTCTTAGTTTTCACTCTTTTTTTTTTTCTTTTTTTTTTTTTGACTACAGAAAAATAATAGAGCAGGTTTCTTTTCCCCTGCACAGAACTCAGAAAGACCACAGCCCTGGGTTTGTTGTTGAAATCTCCGGGTTTATCCTGTGGATTGTGCTGGTGCGCCTACCAGCCCCACATCATCCCGTGAAAGCCCCATGTCACCTGGAGGGACCCCGGTTCAGAATCACCTCTTGAAGACATGAGGCAAAGACCATGACGCAGGCTAGACAGCAAGCTGAAGGCGTGGACATGTATTTCTTGGGTTGGGGTGGGGATCAGCTGCTGTTTCTCCCTGGAGCAATCTCCCTATGCGGAGAAGCTCAGCAGCCCGTATCAGCTCTGAAGTGTGCACGACAGTGAAAGAAGTAAAAGCTTGGGGGGTGGGGGGAAGATGGCAAGCACAAATCCCCACAGAGCAGCTCCTACGCTGTAGGCTGGGGGCCAAAGCTACTGAATGGAGAGCACAGGAGGAACCTGCGGACGAGGGGTCACGGGCTCCGCCAGGCAGAGGCACTGCCCCGGACAAGACCCACGCGTGGGGGGAAGGGTCTCCGCCTTCCCACCAATTCCAACCGCCAGGGCTTGGCCGTTGTCTCAGGGGCACGGGGGGCGGGGCCACGCGCCAACGGTTCCTGCACCGCTCCTGGCTGTAACTAAGACCTACGGCCTCTCAGCGCGCAGTGAGGGGCGAGCTCGCACGGCCTGGCCCTGCTCAGCATCGCCTACACTTACAGTCTTCAAGCCTAAAAAAACAACAACCCCGAAACCCTAAACTCAATCCTCAGAAAGTCGCTTGGGGTGCAAAGATTGTTGCCTTGGGGCTTCTCCTCCACCTGTGACACACAGCTTCAAACATATCTATTGAAAATAATAATAAAGAAAAATCCCGCTGTGCAAAAATTTGGGAGCAGCAAATGAATGTTTTCACACGTATTCCTCAGCCCTTCCATGCTCAGGACAGAGAAATCCCGAAGAGGCAATTGGAGCTTTCCTTCATTGCTGACAAAATGGCAAAATTCCTGTTCCTGGGCATTTTTTTTCTTTGTATTTTGAAAGGTTTTTAAGGGGTGGTTTCTTTTCCTTTTGTATTTAAACAAACAAATGATAAAAAAACCTTTCATTTTGTTGGTTGAAAGAGAAAACAGGGATCATCCAGAAGTAAAATGTAGATCTATTGAGCAATAAATAGCAATTTTTTTGGCACTTGCTATAACCACATGAAATATTATGAAATAATTAATCAAGCACCAAACACTTGAAGCATGAGTCAGACAATAAATAAATGCAGATAGTAGCTGAACTTTGGAAAAGAGTCTCCGAAAGTATATAAAACCTATTAAATTGAACTCTGCCTGCACTGAAAACCTTGTCAAAACTCCCAAGCACCTCAGTGTATTTGATCGCTAAAACTTGAAAAATGGAGTACTTTGAAATCCCACAACAGACATCTGATTTTATTTTTTTAATATTATTTGAATTCACTTGTATTTAAGGACAGTACTTAGAATAATTATTTAAATTCTCCCTTGGTAAGGGGTGGTAAGATTATGAATCTTCGACAGTAGAATGGGACACCTGTTCTGTCTGGACACAGATTACTCTTAATTCTCTCTCAAGATTATGCTCTCAGCTATGACCTATGCCTTGACTACCTTTCCTTTTCCCTGGAGTTGACAAGCAAATAAAGAAGTGAACTTTTCACTAATTTGGGGTAAAGATTTGCCATAACAATGCTATAAAAACATGAATAAACCCATGAAATTCAAAATTAAGTTTTAATTTAAACAAATCCAAATGTAAACACTGCATGCCTCCAGAGGCTGGGGGCAGGTAGGCATGGCAAGTTCCTGTAGGCAGCAGCAGCACTGTCGGCAGCGGGAGAGTGGAGGTGGCAACCGGTGAGCTCCCGCAGGCAGCCATAGCACTGTCAGCAGCTATGGGGGGGGGAGATGGCAAGTGCCTGCAGACACGGCCAGCAGTGTCGGTGGGGGATGGTGATCGGGGACCACCCGTAGACGTCACTGGCAGTGTCAGAGGCAAGGGGGAGTGGGTGACAAGCAGTGACCACCTGCAGGCAACACCAGCAGTGTCGGGGGCATTTTTTGAGGGAGTGCACTGCCAAGGTCAGGGGGTGCACCATGTGCACCCCCTACGCATTGCCAATGAATCCAACCATGTTAAGGTATAGAAATGGAACTGGGGCATCCAAACAACCTTAACTCTAGTGAAATCATTCGAATATTATAAAAACCTAAGTCTCTGTCTGTCTGTCTGTCTGTAACTTTATTAACACTTTGATTGGCTGATGGAAACAGCCAATCAGAGTTGTCCAAACGTAGGGGGCGTGCCACCATGATTCTGAAGCTGCACCAGGACTGGACACCCTGCTCCTTGCAAGAGGCAGAACAGCAGCAGCATGGGGCATTAGGTAGCAGCACTCCATCCCAGCCCACTCCCCCACCCCCCATCATTTTTGACGGGCAATTGGCTAGTGTAATAAAATTGTTATTAGGCTTAAATGTATATTTTAGTGTAGTACCAGTATTAATCCAAATGGCCTGCAGCTGTACTCTCTCAACAGAGCTGACTTCCCTCTTAGGAAAAGTTCTACCACAAGTTCTTTGCTGAATGACAGATGAGATGCTCAGTACCATGCAAAAAAGAGATGTCTGCCACAAGACAAACATGGCTATTTTTTCACCTTCCTAGAATATCTTTTTTCCTGGTCTTTGGGAATTAGGTGAAGTTAAAAAAAAAGATATATTGATGACATTTTAAAAATCATGTACTAGAGGGGAAAATAAGGTCAATCAAAGTGTAGTTTTAAAACACACAGAATTTTAAAATGCATGCAAGCTGAAATAAAAATGCAGCTTCTGGTTAACCATTAATGGAAAGCCCAAATTAGCAAACAACAGGAAACTTGAAGAAAGATTTCATTGGAAACAGGATTGCACCCAGGATCAGCTGGCAATGCAATCTAAAAATAGGATAACTCTAAAGTCAAGATACCTTTTTTAGTCTTCAGATTGATTTGTCATATTTTTTAAATGTAAAACAACCTGGTGTAAAGGACCGGGGAGTGGGGAGAATCAGAAATTCTATTCGGCTGAGTGGATTGTTACATCAATTTCTTAATATGTGAAGGAGTGGATTACCCCTCTAATAGAAATGGAAAATGAATTTCTTTATTTCTTCATTAAGTTTGTGGGAGGGAAATTAATTTTCTACTCTAGTTTTCTAAATTAATATAATATATCTTTATTAAAGTGATAAATAAATAGGTACACTTTTTGGCTGGAAGAATTCTCTAAATTAATTCTAAAGAGGCATATTTTCAAACACAAAATAGGGTTTGGTGACATGGTAATTTCTGGCTTTTCATTTATTTTATGTTATAGAAAATCAATTTGACTTTTTTTGGTTTTGGGGGGTTGTGTACAATAACATTCTTTATAGAAGAAAATACATCTAAAGGAAGTATTTTAGACCTATTTTGGCAAATGGTAAATTATTTGGCTTACGTACATTCAGACTCTGAGCATACTTGATGCTTACATCTATATTCCTACAGCTTTTAGTAGATGTGTGTGCATATAATGTGTTTCTTAGAAAATGGTCTTTTGACTGCTCTCCCTTAAAACAACACTGCATACACAAATAATCTATTTATTTAGGGTGCAAGCAATTTTAGGCAAGGAATCTGGGGCAAATTTACAGAGATATTTAGATACCTACAAATGCAGTTGCCTAACAAGGGCACTTAGTACATTGCATAAACAGTTACATATCAAAATCATCACTTCATCAGTGATTTGGACGAGGGTGTAAAAAGCACCCTGTTCAAATTTGCTGATGACACTAAGATGTGGGGGGATGTGGGCACACTAGAAGGAAGCAACAGGCTACAATCAGACCTAGACGGGTTACAAGGGTGGGCAGATGAGAATAGGATGGGATTCAACACAGACAAGTGCAAGGTGATGCACCTGGGGAGGAACAAC
>NW_017729025.1:126481939-126489141 GCF_001723915.1 Gavialis gangeticus
AAAAACCTGCAGCCAAGTCTCCTGAAAAGACTCCAGCCAAGAACCCTTCAAAAAGTCTAACTAAGAGCCTTTCAAAAAGTCCAGCAAAGTCACCTCAAAGAAGTCCTTCCAAATCAATATGATTGCTATTTACAATAGAAATACATTAATGTAGTTATATTACTCATCCAGAATTGATCGAGTACAACATTCTGGGGTATTTTTGGTGAAAATAGGGTATGAGGCCTTGGTTCAGGAACCAGTCCCCCATTTATAACATTGTTTCTTATGAGAAAATTGGTTCTGAGTTACAACGTCTTGACTTAAGACGTGGTTTTCAGGAACCAATTGTGTTCTAAGTCCGAGAACTGCCTGTATGCTATTACTTGCTTCAGCTTTCTTTTGTATTTGTCTTATGGCAGTTTTGTCTTTAAATCAAAATTGGAAAGTGAATACAGTTGAGCACTATGTGGCACGGTGCAGTGGGCAGCCTGTAGTGGGGGCAGCTACAAGTGGGGGCTGGGGTACTCTCACAGTGTAGTGGAGGAACTCTACATGCATATTGCAATCGGAGGGACACCTGTGCACGTGGTGCAGTGGTGTGGTGCCTGTGGCTTATGCTGGTGTGGTCCTTACTAGTGCAACCTGCAGGATGCACAGCCCTTGACCATTAGAAGTTGGACAGCGTTAGCCCCAAAAAATGGCATCTTACTGAAAGACAAATTATACATGCAAAACAATGAAATACAAGGGGCTGTGAAATAAAGAAGGTCAGTTTAGCCAATCTAATGATCTGTTTTGACTTTAAACTCTATGCATATTTGAAGATTACATGGGAATTGGTGACAGAGCTTCACGTAGAACTAGGCTGTTTCAAGCTCCAGTCTAATGCACTGAACACCAAAGAATATCTCTTTCTGTCCTGGACACCAAGTCAATGTCCATGCTGTGACCTAAGTAAGATAGAAGTTCCTGTACAATAATTAATATGTAAGCATGTAGTTGAGTGTATCCTAATGCATAGACAATCAGCTTCAATTCTAGTATTACTTAACTTTCAAGAGCTTTATTTTGCTGTTTTTAATCTTAACACAATAATGTTTTCTGTCTCTGTTTTCATTTTATAAAGCATTTTTCTATGCTCTGTAAAGAGCAGACTGGAAAAAACAAATTCTATCATGTGGTTACTGCCAAAACACATGTATTTTTCTTTAGTTTTAAGCCAGCACTAGTGATGCAGTCATGAAAATAATTCTTGCATAGATTCTCCTCCAATAAGGACAAAATATAGCACAAATCCTTTTAGACCTGAGAGCAAGTCTTCCACAAACTTTTGGAAAATTTCTGATGCAGTGCTCACTCCAAATTGTACTTGGCTTGTAATGTTCCTCAGTGGTTACTGATCATCTGTGCTTTTGCACCTTGATCATCCAGAAGGAGTTTTTGATATGCTTGTAGCCAGTCCACTTTAGCAAAAACATTTCCTCCAGCAAGAGTGACAAGGAACTGGTTTACAACTGTAATTTGATATGGATATTTCTGCAGTGTTTTACTTATCATATGTTTATAGTCAGCACATGTTGAAAGCTCACCATTTTGCTTCATGACAGATACAATGGGAATGGACCATGATGGATACACTACTGCCTCTGCAACACATTGCTCTACAAGGTAATCAATCAATCTCTGCATCCATCTTTGAATGGAGTGAAAATGCAACATGATGGGGTTTAATGTGAATTGATGCCACAGTCAGATTCAACATAAATTAAACAGATGGGACTTTGTACACTGTAACAGGGAGCCAGGCTCCTGTTACAGCAAGCTTGGCTGTGTGAGCCTGGCAGCTGGGCTAACGGCTAGCTGGCAGGAAGCCAGCAGGCCAGAAACCACAGCGATATAGGGGTTATCCCTAGGAAATAACAATCCCAGGAGCTAGCTACAAAGCAGTAAACTATGCAAGGAGTAAACATCTTGGCTGCCCAGGAGCAAAGAACTATGAGGAGCTAAGCTAAGCTGCCAGGGAAGGGCAAGCCAGTCATCAGGCCATAGGAATCTCCTATGGATGGCTGGAGAGCCATCTGACAGGAAGCGGTGGAGATCTGGAGACACATAAAGCTAGTACGGAGATCAGGCAGTCAGTCTGGCCCTGCAGGCAGCAGGGAGAAAGGCTCTTGAGCAAAATAGCTGCAGGAGGAGGACTGACTGACACCCAAGCTGTCTCCCAGACCTGCAAGTGAAGAGCTAAGGCAGTAGTCGCCGACCAGGATTAAGGAGCCCCTGACAGTCAGTCAATCTCAGTCTGGGGGGGGCTACCCCCCCCGCCAGACTGAAATCCAATGTCAGAGGCTCAGAAATTGGGAGCGGCAAGATGCACGTGGGGAGTGGCCAGGACACATCCAGGAGCAGCAGGATTTATGAGCTACAGGACACCCATGGCAGGGCTGAATTGTGCGCCCTGCTGCCAGGGCTGGGCCAGGTGAGTGGGACAATCCCCCTCCACGCCCCCTGCCAGCAGGTGAGTGGGGCACCAGCCAGGCTGGGCCAGGGGAAGGTTGGAGCCCAGCAGAGGCCCAGGGGGCATATGCCCCCTCCAATTTGTGTGCGAGGTGAGGCGGCTGCTGCTGCGCCCTGGGCTTTGTGCCCCGAGCCCCACTGCAGCCTATATGTGCAAAGTATATAAGGAGAAAGATGATGAAACCAACTAAAGTGCTACCCCGTAAATGCAAAACTTCAATAGTATGACAGGCCTGAATCATAAATTGATCAAATTGGTAATGACAGTAGGAAACATCTTACTGTACTGCCACCAATACTTGCTAAGTCAGATAAACTAATAAAATAATAAAAATCAGTGTTTAATGCATTAGTTTCCCAGGGAAAACAATGATGGAGCCTAAAAAGCCTTTTGTATGTGGTCCACAAATATCCTTGTTACACTGCAACACTGACTAAAGAGAGAAACAGGAAAAATTAAGAAGAATTGTCAAAGAAGTCTATAGTATATATATCATTCATAGAATCATAGTACTTGGGGTCAGAACGGTCCTAAACAGATCATCAGGTCCAACCCCCTGCCCCCAGCAAGAACGGGTGCCAGGGTCATATCACCCCAGCCAAATATCTGTCCAGCCTCCTCTTGAAGACCCCCAAGGTAAGAGAGACCACCACCTCACTTCCAAAGCCTGGCAGCCCTAACTGTAAAGTAATGGCTCCTGATGTCCAGCATGAACTTTCTGTCTAACAATTTGTGGCCATTATTCCTAGTAACCCCGGGTGGTGACCAAGGGAACAGAGCCTCCCCCGATTCCCTCTGGTCCCCCCTGGTGAGTTTGTAAACCATCACCAGATCCCCTCTCAGCCTTCTCTTGTGGAGGCTGAATAGGTTCGGGCCCTTTAGCCTCTCTTCATAAGATCTGCCCCGCTGTCCCTTGACCATGCAAGTGGCCCTCCTCTGGACCCTCTCAATGCTAGCCACATCCCTCTTGAAGTGCAGTGCCCAGAACTAGACGCAGTACTCCAACTGTGGCCTGACCAATGCCACATAGAGGGAAAGGATCACCTCCCTGAACCCGCTTGTGATGCATCTGTAGACGCACGACAAGGTGCGGTTAGCCTTACAGACTGCTTCCTCACATTGGCGGCTCACGTTCATCCTGTTCAACAATGACTCTAAGATTCCTTTCTCCCGCCATGTTAACAAGAAGGGTGTTCCCCAGCCTATAGGTGTGTTGCTGGTTCCTTCTCCCTAGATGCAGCACCTTGCACTTGTCTGCATTGAATTACATTCTATTCTCATCCACCCACCTCTGTAATTTGTCTAGATCTAGCTGGATTCTGTCCCTCCCCTCCAGTGTGCCCACCTCATCCCACAACTTGGTGTCATCAGCAAATTTGGAGAACGTGAATTCCATACCCACATCCAGACTGCTGATAAAAATGTTGAACAGGCCCCAGGACCAAGCCCTGAGGGACTCCACTGCCCACATCCCTCCAGGACAAAAACGACCCATCCACCACCACTCTCTGGGTGCGACCATCTAGCCAATTTGTTACCCATCTGTCTGTGTAGGCATCAATGCCACAGTCAGCAAGTTCTTTTAAGAGAATGTGGTGGGAAACCGTGCCAAAGGCCTTCTTAAAAGTCCAGGAAGATGACGCCCACCCTGACACCCTCGTCCAGGGACTTTGTGGCCTGATCATAAAAAGAAACCAGGTTAGTCACGCAGGACCTGCCCTCAATGAACCCATTTGGGTTGCCCCTGAGCATTACCTCCGCTGCTGGGCCCTTGCAGATGAACTCCTGGATAATTTTCTCAAAGGTCATCCCAAGGACCGAGGTAAAACTGACTGGCCTATAATTGCCTTCTTGTAAAAGGGTGTAATGGGGACAACATTGGCCCTTTTCCAATCCTCTGGTACCTGGCCAGTGCCCCACGAACACTCATAGAGCCATGCCAGGGTCTCTGCTATGACCCCCACCAATTCCCTCAGCACCCTCGGGTGAAAAGCATCTGGACTTACTTATTTAAACATGTCCAGCCCCTCCAAAAGTTCCCTAGGCATGGCGGTGCCTCCCCTGGGTCTGTCCACAATTCTAATGGGGGAGATGTCCCGGTCCCTGTTCAGGAATATGGAGGCAAAGAATTTATTAAAGAGGTCAGTTTTTTCATTTGCCACAATCACCAGATTGCCAAGTCTATCCTGTAGGGGCCCCATGTTACCTGGTGCCTTCTTCTTGCTTCCTATGTATTTGAAAAAGGACTTTTTATTATCCTTAATTCTGGTCGCTAGCCCTAGCTCCATCTCTGCCTTGGCCTTCCTAACAGCCTCCCTGCAGTCCTGAACAATGGAGGTGTAATCCTTCTTGGTGATAGCCCCTTGCTTCCACTGTTTGTATGCCTCCTTTTTTGCCCTCAGGCATCCCTGGATACCTTTCCTGAGTCATAGGGGCTTCTTAGCACTTCTGCCTGCCTTGGTGCACATTGGCACTGACTCCCTTTGAGCTCACAGGATCGTCTCCTTGAGGAACAACCATCCATCTTGGACTCACATCTCATTGAAGCTCCGAGACCCCAGTGCCTCTCCTACTAATCTTCTTAGCTTACAAAAGCCAGCCCTTCTGAAGTCAAGGACCTCTGCCTTGCTGCTTGCTTTCACCACCCTGCGCTGAATAGTAAATTCCAGCAGGTGATGATCCTGTCGCCCAGGTGATCGAGTACCCACAGACCCCTCATCAGGTCATTGCCTGTGGCAAGGACCAAGTCCAACAAGGCATTTCCCCTGGTGGGACTATGCACCTCCTGGGTTAGGTGAAGGTCCTGTATCCCAGCTAGGAACCTCCATGAGTGGTTGGACCTGCCTGACTGCTCCTCCCAGCAGATGTCTGGGTAGATTAGGTCATCCATGACAACCACATATCCCTTGACTTTACAGACTATGTGAGCTGACCTGAGAATTCCAGGTCCAACTCATCCCCCTAGTGAGGTGGTCTGTAGTAGATGCCCACTATCAAGTCCCTTTCCCCATGCCTCCCTTGCATTCTTACCCAGAGCGCCTCATTTTGCCCCTCCTCTGACCCCATCCTGATTACTGAGGATGTGTATTGCTCTTTGACATATAGCGTTACACCCCACCGCTCTTTTCCCTGCTCTGTCTCACCTGTACAGCCTGTATCTCTCAATGTCCACTGCCCAGTCATGGCTAGAATCCCACCAGGTTTCCGTGAGCCCCACTAGATCTGGGGTTTTGCTAGCTAACAGCAGGGTGAGTTCCTCCTGCTTATTCCCCATGCTTCAACCATTTGTGTAGAGGCATTTGAGGCCTTCTGTAGGTGCCTGTGCTGCCTCCTTGTTCCTAAGTTTGGCCTGGCCCCTGTCACTTACCTGGGTACTACCTGTGCACGTTACCTGGCTTGATGATGAAGTGTCCTCATTTTCCTTTGCATCCCTATCCCCCGGCAAACCTAGTTTAAAGCTCGCTGTACGAGATCAGCCAACCTGGAAGAACAAACACGCTTACCTTTTAGGGATAGGTGAAGCCCGTCCCGCCCAAGCATGTCCTCTGTGCGGAAACGCAAGTCATGGTCCAAGAACCCAAGGCCCACCTGGTAACACTAGCTCTAAAGCCGCCAGTTGACCTCGCCAATGCATGTATCGTGGTACCGTCTACGTCTGCTCAATGGAAGGATAGAAGAAAAAAACACCTGTGCCCCTGTCTCCTTGAGCTTTGCCCCTAGAGCCTTGTAGTCTCTCATGATGTGGTCTGGGTTGCCCCTGGCCGCATCATTCATTCCCACGTGGATGAGGACCATGGGGTAATGATCAGAGGGTCAGATGAGGTCCAGGATCATCTCTGTGACATCCTGAATCTGAGCTCCAGGAAGGCAACAAATCTCACGTGCCATGGGATCAGAGCGACAGATGGGCCCCTCCATTCCTCTCAGGATGGAATCGCTGATGACGAGGACCCAGCATCTCTTCCTCTTGGTGTCTCTTGGCCTGTGTTGTGCTTGGAGTGGCATCAGTTCCCTTGGAGGCATCCTCTCCTACCTCCTCTTCCACGGCTGCCAGGGCCTCATACCTGTTTCCCCAGCTGTACCTGGGGAGCTGACACTGAGGTAGCACGAGTAGCCCTGGCTCTGGAGGTGTTAATAATAAGTGGTTGATAATGTTAAAAACAACACACAGAATGCTGCAAACAGGCCACACTTTGATCCCAAGCAGACAAACATTATATGTGTAGCAGGATGGCGTCCTAGGGTCGCCGTGCCGCCACTAGGTCCCCACTCTGTACCGTGCCAAGCATGCTCCAAGCACCCTCAGAATCTCGCCCACCACGTCTTTGATCTTATAATTTGATCATAGGGAGGCTGCCCTTTGTCCTCTTGGCTACAGTTCCTGCTGTATGCCGGACTGGTGTTCGGTACAGGTGTTCAGGTACACCCCTGCCTCATGGGCTATGCGTGGCTCCTACCACCCCTGTACCACACCCCAAGCCTCGCTGATGGACTGGACATTCATCTGTCTCTCCTGCCCCCTCTCTCTGGGGGCTCCTCAGTAGTGCTGCCCCTTCTCTCTGGGGCTGGGGTCCCCACTCTGATGTGGTTCCCCTATAAGGCCTCCTCCATCCCCTTATAGCCTCACCCGTTTAAACCTCCAGTGTAACAACACAACAAAACACAAGCCTCTGCATTATAACTTAAATTCAGGCCTCATGGCTAA
>NW_017729025.1:126494141-126507797 GCF_001723915.1 Gavialis gangeticus
CGTCCTCTTGGCTACGGTTCCTGCTCTATGCCAGACCAGTGTTCAGTATGGGTGTTCAGGTACAACACCACCTCATGGGCTATGCGTGGCTCCTACCACCCCTGTACCACACCTCAAGCCTCGCTGATGGACTGGACGTTCATCTGTCTCTCCTGCCCTCCCTCTCGGGGGGCTTCTCAGCAGTGCTGTCCCCCCTGGGGCCCCCACTCTGATGTGGTTCCCCTATGAAGCCTCCTCGATCCCCTTATAGCCTCACCTGGTCCTCCGGTTTAGCAACACAACAAAACACAAGCCTCTGCGTTATAACTTAAATTCAGGCCTCATGGCTAAAACATCTTCTGAGCCACACCACAAGTGCTCCCTCTCTCACCCGTATCACCAGCTGCACCCACATTCAGGCTTTTCCCTTTCTTTACTCAAGGCAGAGCTCCTTCTCCTTTGGTCGCAGGCAGGGGCTCCTTCCTGGCCTCCACCTGTGGTTTATATAAGAGCCAGGCCCTGCCCGCTTCCTGTCAGCCGACCACGCAGGTGTTGGCTACTTGCTTCCCCTGGTTGCCATGGCAACCAGCACCTGGGTCATGGTCCCGACTCTCCAATATACCTATGTTTGAATATGTAACTAATATATTGGCAAATGTCCAGAACTTCGGTGCAAGAGATGCCAGATCTGAATCCTATCAGATGAAACTAGAGAAAGGAAGTTTAGCATGAAGAAAGACCACAAAGAAAAAGGAAATTAATCTGCTTATACTCTGCATTCAGCCCAAGGAATGTTTCAAAAGAAACTGGATGAGAGACATACTAGGTTTCACAAGGTTATAAACACTTGATGTTGGACTTACTGTGGAAGAAGATATTGCCAATTTATATGTCATGCATCAGCAATCCAGGAGTGGAAAAGGAGGTTGGGTTGAATACAGACAAATACTTAGTTCTTTTAATGATGAAAAATATATTAGGTCACTTTATCTTAGCTGAGCCCAGAGCTTACATTAGTTGAATCCAGCAGTTCTAGGTGATCTGATCCTGCAAACACCAGACTGAAAATAACAAAGAGATTTAATTTTAGACACGTATGGGCAGAGAAGGGTAAGCACAGAGAGAGAGTTTATTTCTTTTTTTACCTGGTAGGATCGCAACTTGATTATCAGTTGATTATCAGGTCCATCAGTTCAGATTTTGCTACAGAAATACTGAAACCTAACCTCACTAACAAGATTCACTATATGATGCTATTACATATCGCTTAAAGCATTCTTTTTCACTGAAAGTATGGGCAGTGACATCTTGTATACTTATTTATGCATTTATTTTTAACATGAAAAGGAGAGCAAGGGACAGTAGCATCTGGATGGGAGTCCAAGAGCACATGTCTACAACCTTGCAGACCATATATGGCCCATGGGCCATCATTTAAGGCCTGTTTTAAGGCATTTTAATGCCTGTTTTAAGGCATTAAAAGGAAACACAAAATAAAAAAGGAAGAAAAACTTATCTCTGATCACTTTCAGTAATGTAAGGTGGGGGCAACTATGGTTGCTGCAAATTCAAAATCTAGTCACTGTCTTTGGGGGAACAGGGAAAAAGAATAGCCATCACTGAATGGCAGCTGGCCAGGCTGCTACCATCTGCACCTGCCCCATGGGTCACTGTTGCCCAGAACCCAGAACACACCTGGCCTGCTACCCTTCTGACCTCTTTCCTGATTGGACATTGAATTGCTACTGGATTGTGCAAATAAATAACATTTCCATGTTAAATAAACAAAAGATAAGCATGTTCAACAACAATGTATGTCTCAGAAGTTCATACTTACATTATGACTCAATATACCTAGTTAATACTACCACCCATTCATTGGAACAGCACCTTATCTTTGAAAACTGCTGCCAACAAAATAGCAAAATGCAACACATCTGTAATGCAAAAATTACTGAAGTTGAGAGTTTATTCTGCGTTTAATAGTGTGTTTAATAATTTAAAAGAGCCCATTTGAGCTCTGAAGTAAACACCACATCATTAACCATGATCTGCAAAAACAAATATAAAAGATGTAGCTTTCCTTTTTTTGTTTCTTCCTTATGTATAAGGGGACACTAAAAGGTCTATCTAGTTATTTTTCAGCATAGGATTTTTCTATTTTGATGTTATAATATCAGGTTTCTACTACCCCATTTTTTTCTGGGGTATGGGTATGGAACAGCTAGTGAGACATCATGAGATAAAGAACTAAAACCTGAGAAGAAGAGTTTTATTCATAATTTATCATCAGCAAATAAACATTTTAAAATAAATGCTGTTAAACATGCAAAATCTATATGAATAAATTTAAAATCAGTTTACAACCGACTCCTAAGAAAAAATACTAAATTAAGCCATATTGTTGTAAGACCGCCGTAAACAACTTAAAGTGTGACTATACAGGTGTTTCCAGTGTTTTACTAGATTTAAAAACGGATGTTTGTCAAATAATGTACATAATTAATAATGTATCACATTCTACACTAGAGCATACCTTTATTAGCCATCCTAGCAAAGCTGCCAAGAATTGTCTAGGTATTGGAAATGAAAACAACCACTCATCTTAGATTAAACTCTTGGATCATACCGGAGACATCCTTGGAGTGTGGGAAACTTCTAACTGCATGTTTAAGGATTTATACTGTATGTTGGGGTATCAGAACTGTCAATGCAGCACCTGGTAAAGCATTACATTTACTCATGCACAGATATTTTTAAGTTACATTTTATTAGGAAATTCTAAATTGTCAGATTCAAAGGAAAAACTACATAAAGTGCATCTCATGATGATAATAAATATATAAGGGACAGTAAGCAAATGCATCATTGTAGAACTAGAAAATAATGAAAGTACTTTAGAAAGCTCCCTCTAGTGTAAAATGGAAGGACAAGCAGTTTAGACATAGGATACCAGTTGTTCAAAGAAACTACAGTATAAAGCATTTACATGAAAAAGGAACACATAAAATACAAACAGAAAAAAGGCATTAACTCCTACTCAAAGAGAAAAAACAGGAAGAAGTTACAAAAAGAAGCAGCATCATTAGTCTTTTTTCTTTTCAAGAACAGATATTCCAAGGATTCTAAAACTTCTGACTATGATAGCTAAAGCGCCCCCCCTGCCATTTTAAAATACAGGATGCTGAATACAGGTGATGATGAGGCACACGGGAGTATTCCAATTAGAATGCTCCAGCAGAGTCTGCTATGACGCATTCTTATTAGAACACATCACAGCACATGTATAGACTCAATCACATAACACTACACCATTTTAATTAAAGCATCTGTTCAGGAGCCACTCTAATTAAAGTGCTCCTCCCTCCCCAACCCCACAGCGTGTGTATAGACACCCCTTGATTCTAAGTTCCATTCAACCTAACTTGAAGAAAGAGAAAGTTTAAACAAAATATTAGGGAAAAATTCCTCTAGTAACAACTATTGGAGTACAGAACAGTTCTACAAAGGACACTGAAAAAAGTGCTAGAAAATATGCTATAGGATAGGGATCACTGCTGCTCCCACATGAAGGTGGGCTAGAATCTAGATTATTTATAATGTCTTTTGCATCTCCACTTTCTATGATTCTTTGCATCCTTGCTATGACAGAGCTAACTGCTAGTATATGGTCACCCTTCTACTAAGCCAAGGTTTCAGATTTTATTTTGAGAAAAGCCGGAAGTTGACTTTCATAACAATATTAAGGGGATTCTGACATTAATATCTGTGTATTTTTTTTTATGTGCATTGTTCTAAGCCAGAGGTGTCAAACTCATCTGTCCCTGAGGGCTGGATGAGTAGTGCGTGGCCAGTCCACAGACTAGATTAGGCCTATGGACCACCCTACCCTCTGTGCTGAACCCAGCACACAGGATGCCCACTCCAGGATCTGCACTACAAGCAGCACCTGCCCTAGCTGGTCATGGATCTACACCACATGCAGCACCCTACCCCTGCTGGTCCAGGGCTGTGCTGCATGTGGTGCAGGTTGTAGACCAGCTGGTGTGGGTGCTCCATGTAGCAGGCATCTTGTCTGCTGTGTCCAGCATGTGTCCTGGACCCCCTGTGAGGGAGAGGCAGTCCCAGCCCAGCCAGGGCAGGCATCATGTGTAGCATGGATCCTGAAGCAGGACTGCATGCGGCACACATCCTAGGCCCTGTATGTAGAGCCAGCCCAGCACACGTCACATGGGTCAATTCAGACCCAGGGGGAGCACCAGAGGCCAGGATAAGGCCTGGATTGAGCCTGCATAGCCTACTTTTGACACCTCTGTTCCAAATTATCAATATTATTTTGCCAGTTCCAAATGAACATTTTTGAATACTCATATCAATGCTTATGCCATAGACAAATCTGAGCATTTCCAAAAAAAGAACAAGTATACCCTATTCATTTCATTTCGTCTAAAATTATTCTTAACAACTGATGGAGTTGAGCCAGTATGAGATGTCTAAATTATATTGATTTCAGTGGAGAAAATATAGCAACCAGCAGATTGGGACCTCAATTTGTTTAAATTGGGTTTTCATCTTATTTTTCTGAGAAACAATCTAGACAGTTTATTTGATTCTAAGCTATCTTGACATGAAGGATGGATAGAATGTGCAGCAAAAGATAGATTGAGCAGCACTGAGCTAGGCCATTCTGGCCCACCGAGCTGGAGAGTCAAGCAGAGCACAGAGTCAGAGGGTGAGCCAGACTGGGTAGCCAGGAAGTTAAGCAGGGAGCTGGGTCTGCGGAAAAGCTGAAAGGTCAGGCAGAGTGCAAAATCAGAGGGCAAGCTGGGTCAGGTAACCAAGAGATCAAACAGAGAACAGGTAGAGGCACAAACTGTAAGGAACAACAAGGTAGTCTGGATAGCTGTTGAGTCCCATTGCACAGACTCTTCTGAGCCAGTTTATATGGGAGGTAGTGATGGGCTAGTTGACCCTGGTTGGCCACTCCAATGGCAAGGACCAGGTGGAGGGCTAGACCCAGATGGGAGTTGCTCATGGGCTTGCTCAGCTTAAAAAGTCAGCTGAAGAAGTAGCAGGCTAAGACGAGCACCTATGCTAGGCAGGCTAAGGCCCCAAGCTTGAGGCCATGGCTTGACACTTGGGGAAAAAAGCAAATATGGTATTCTTTCAAGAAATGGAAGGAGAATCTCAGGAATTACAGACCAGTCAGACTGACCTAGATATCTGGAAAGATTAGGAAAAAGGTCATCAAATAAATTATTTCTAAGCACCTACAGGACAGCAAGGTGATCAAGAAAAACCAAAACGGATGCAAAAGGAGCAGGTCATACTTGACCAACCCGATTGCCTTTATAACAAGGTGACAGTCTTTGTGGATGGGAAGAGAGCAGTGAATGTGATATACCTCAACCTTAACGGACTTTTGACACCATCAGCCATGAAGTCTAGATGAAAATCCCATAAGGTGGATACATAATTAGCTGGATCAAGGTGCTCAAAGAATGGTTATCAGCAGCTTGATGTCTAAACGGGAGGTATCAAATTACATTCCCCAGAGGTCTGTCCTGGGTCTGGTACCGTTTAACATCTTCATGAATGATTTGAAGGATGGGATTGAGTGCGAATGTGCACGCAGCAAATTTGTAAATGACACTAAACTGGGTGGAGTTGCAGACACTCTGTAGCATAGGATTGGGATTCAGAATGACCTCAGTAAACTGGAAAATGGTTCAAAATTAATCAAATTAAATTCAGTAATGACAAGTACAGCCCTGCACTTGGGACAGAGCAATCACATGCACAAATACAGACTGGATTTCAGTTCTGCAGAAAAGAAGGTGGTGTCCTGGTGAAGGATAAACTGGGAATGAAACAACAGTATGCTCTTTTTGCAAAAAATCAAAAAAAAAGCCAAGCATATACAAAGCTGCATTAACAGCTCTCACCTGCAAGTCAAGCAAAGTGATTCTTCTGCTCTATTCAGCACTAGTGAGACTTCACCTGGAGTACTCTCTTGGGCCCCACACTTCAAGAAAGATATGGACTAATTTCTGCTGTGCAAGAGTCCAGCAAAAAGCAACAGAAATGATTAGTCCCAGAGACTGCAGAACTTCAGAAAAGTAGATAAAATAATCACAAAGTATCTTTCCACTGGAAAAAAGGGGATGCCATAATATAAAATGTTTAACCAGAGTTATAATTCCTTTAAACAATTCTCATCTTGCAGAAGCAGTATTATCTTTGATTCTCTTTGGCTGTAGAGTATAGGACAAGAAATAACAGTCTTCATTGCAACATGGCTCATGGTCTTCTTTGCCTGCTACTAGATACAGGCAGTCCTCGGACTTAGAACACAACTGGGTCCTGCAAACTGCATCTTAAGTCGAAATGTTGCAACCAATTTTCTCATCAGAAACAATGTTATAAATGTTATAAATGGGGGATTTATTCCTGAACCTAGGCCCCATACTCTATTTTCACCAAAAATACCCCAGAATGTTGTATTCGATCAATTATAGATGAGTAATATAGCTACATTAATGTATTCATATTGTAAATAGCAATCATATTGATTTGGAAGGACTTCTTTGAGGCAACTTTGCTGGGCTTTTTGAAGGGCTCTTGGTTGGAGTCTTCTCAAGAGACTTGGCTGTAGGTTTTTCTGAAGTCTTGTCTGATTTTTTAAAGAAAGTGTCCAAGGAAGTTTGGACAGATGTTGTCCAGGGAGATGAGTGTCACAGCGAACTTGTTCACTGGTGTGACGTCACATCGAATCAAGCGTTGTAAAGTCAAAACCCATGTCATAAAATTGAAACAGGGTTGAAACAATGGCCACAAGCTGAGGGAGGATAGGTTTAGGTTGGATATTAGGAAGAATTACTTCACTGTAAGGGTGGCCAGAGCCTGGAATAGATTTTCCAGAGAGGTGGTGTTCTCACCTTCCCTGGAAATCTTCAAGAGGAGACTGGATAGGCACCTGACTGGGGTCTTATGACCCCTCCCACCCCCAGTGCTCCTTCCTGCCCATGGCAGGGGGTTGGCCTAGATGATCTGTCTAGGTCCCTTCCGACTCATTGATTCTATGAACTTTCTGATGTCAAGTTTCGACTTTACGCTTGATCTGATGCAACCCCATACTAGCAAACAGACTTCCTTGGGCACTTTCTTTAAGAAAGCAGACAAGATACCAGAAGAATCTGCAGCCAAGACTCCTGAGAAGACTCCAGCCAAAAGAGTCCTTAATATGTGAAGGAGTGGATTACCTGTCTAATAGCAATGGAAAATTAATTTCTTTATTTCTTCATTTAGTTTGTGGGAGGGAAATTAATTTTCTACTCTAGTTTTCTAAATTAATAGAATATATCTTTATTAAAGTGATAAATAAATAGGTACACTTTTTGGCTGGAAGAATTCTCTAAATTAATTCTAAAGAGGCATATTTTCAAAGACAAAATAGGGTTTGGTGACGCGGTAATTTCTGGCTTTTCATTTATTTTATGTTATAGAAAATCAATTTGACTTTTTTTGGTTTTGGGGGTTGTGTACAATAACATTCTTTATAGAAGAAAATACATCTAAAGGAAGTATTTTAGACCTATTTTGGCAAATGGTAAATTATTTCGCCTACATACATTCAGATTCTGAGCATACTTGATGCTTATATCTATATTCCTACAGCTTTTAGTAGATGTGTGTGCATATGTGTTTCTTAGAAAATGGTCTTTTGACTGCTCTCCCTGAAAACAACACTGCATACATAAATAATCTATTTATTTAGGGTGCAAGCAATTTTAGGCAAGGAATCTGCGGCAAATTTACAGAGATACTTAGATACCTACAAATGCAGTTGCCTAACAAGGGCACTTAGTACATTGCATAAACAGTTACATACCACAATCCATAACATTAAAAGAACGTATGAGTTGCAAAATCAGGCACTAAAAGTTAGAATACAGGCAATCCTCAACTTACAACGTTTTGAGTTACGTTTTATACTTACAGCGTTTATAAATTGACACCCTATTTCAACTTTATGACGTCAGTTTCAACTTTACAACGCTTGATCTGATGCAACGCCAAGTCAGCAAACAAGTTCACTGCATCGCTCATCTCCCTGGAGAACATCTGTCCAAATTTCCTTGGACACTTTCTTTAAGAAAGCAGACAAGACCCCTGAGAAGCAGAAAAACCTGCAGCCAAGACCCTGAGAAGACTCCAACCAAGAACACTTCAAAAAGTCCAACCAAGAGCCTTTCAAAAAGTCCAGCAAAGTCACCTCAAAGAAGTCCTTCCAAATCAATATGATTGCTATTTACAGTAGAAATACATTAATGTAGCTATATTACTCATCCAGAATTGATCGAGTACGACATTCTGGGGTATTTCTGGTGAAAATAGGGTATGGGGCCTTGGTTCAGGAACCAGTCCCCCATTTATAACATTGTTTCTTATGAGAAAATCGGTTTTGAGTTACAACGTCTTGACTTAAGATGCGGTTTTCAGGAACCAATTGTGTTGCAAGTCCGAGGACTGCCTGCTACAAATACATCAACCACACTTCTGCTGAGCAAATCATTCCCTACGCTACTTAATGAATTGGAAAGTTTTTTGTTTGTTTTGCAGTCTGTGAAAGGCAGATACAGCCAGAAAGGGCATTTAAAAAGTAAGGCCAGATCAAGCACTGACTTAGAAATCATAGAAAAATGAGGGTTGGAAGGGACCTCAGGAACTCATCTAGTCCAACCCATCCCCAGCTACCTTATCTCAGCCAGGACTTGATCTACCCAGGTTTTAAACTAGACGGCTCTAGAATGAGCAGTTCTCTCTTTTCTCGGAAGTTCAGCACAACAGCCACCCGGCCCAGACTCAGTAAATTTCCAAGTGATGGAGATGGAGAACCAGAGACGTTCCCATTCCCTCGGCTCTGTCCCGTCCCAGAAGGCGTCCACCTGTTTTCTCCTCCCAGTGTTTTCCACGGCTCCCCGCTACCGGGATTGGGTGAGAGAAGGAGATCTGCGCTCCCAGCAGCCGCACATCCCCGAGCGAAAGGGCTTCGCTCCGTGAGGGCGGGGACGGAAAGGGGCTCCCTCAGCTCCCCCCAGCAAGACTGATGGCAGCCCGGCGGCTCGCCCCAGGCGCCCGTCCGAGGCGCTGCGGGCTGAGCAAACCGCCGGGCTGTGGGGCTGGTTCTGGGCGGCCCCAGGTGTGTCAGCGCGGAGCATGTGATCCCGGCCGCTCCCTCTGCAGGAAGCAAAGCGGAGGAGGAAGCGGGAGTAGGATCAGTCGAGTCTGCTCCCCGGCCGGGTGGTGTCTCTGAGCAGCAGCCTCGCAGGAGCTGGTGGGTGAGTCCCCGGGAGGGAAGGTGGGGAGCGCTGGCTCGTGGGCTGAGGCTGCCGCTGCCTCCCTGCTGTCCAGCTCCAGCCGGGGGAGCAGTGCTGCAGCACTCGGGGGACTCGGGCGGCTGCTGCCTTTCCTTGCAGAGCTCTTACACGAGCACGCCTGGGGCTCTGGCCAGGGGTCGGTGGCAGCGGCACCTCCGGGCACCCCTCAAGGAATCAGGCCCAGGCTTTGGGCCGGAGAGATGCATTCTAGCCTCTCCCAGGGCAGCAAGTGTGTTTATTTTTAATATGTTATGTGTTCGAGATCTTCAAGTTAGCCTCACAGAAACTGGACCCCACCATTTAATCAGCATCACATCTGTTTCCCAAGGGCATCTCGGAAGGCTTCTAAGCAGAGAATCTGAAGCGGTGTCTTGCATCCTTGTATAAGGGAGTTAGATGCGTTAGCCTAAAATCAGGCAGGCCTGTTTGATGTGCCAGGGAACTTGGGTCTAAGCCCAAGGCAAACAAAAGCCTCCCTTGTAGCCAGAAACTCAGTAGGAGGTTCTGAATGAGGTTGTGAAGGGGCTGCAGTATGGTACGCTCCAGGTAGGCATGCACTAGGGTCTCCCTCTGCTCTTAGAAAGGGCAGGTGTTGGGGGAGGCTGTGAAGCATGCTGTTGAAGTCAGGCAGGCTTGTTTGTTATGCCACTAGGGAAGTGTGGGCTTAGGCCCACCACCTAAAACTATAAGCCTTCCTTAAGAAGGAGGCCACTGAGGGATATAACAACTGATTGATAAGAGGGCAAGAGAATAAGCCTTATGAAGAGAGACTGCAAGCTATGGGACTCGTCAGCCTGGAGAAACACAGGCTTAGGGGCAATGTGGTGGCAGCCTATAAGTACATAAGGGGTGTGAATCAGGATCTGCGGGAACACCTGTTCACCAGAGCACCCCAGGGGATGCCAAGGTCCTAAGGTCACAAATTCCTGCAAGACCATTTTAGGCTGGACTTAAGGAAAAACTTCTTTGCTGTCTGAGGCCCCAAGGCCTGGAACAGACTCCCCCCAGTGGTGGTGCAAGCACCTACTCTGGACACTTAAGAAACATTTGGCTGCTTATCTCTATGAGATCCTTTGACCCTAGCTGACTTCCTGTCCCTTGGGCAGGGGGCTGGACCTGATGATCTTATCAGGTTCCTTCCAGCCCTAATGTCTATGAAATCTATGAAATTTCTTGGGATGAATAAAAGAAAAACAGAGGAAGGAGTGAGGATCATAGGTTCATAATGAGAGCACCAAGGGGAGACACTAAGCAAAGCACACTGGACAGTGCCCAATGGCCCTCAAGAAAGTCCAAGGAGCCAGTGACCACTGCCCCTTGAAACTTTGCCCAGTGATGTGAATGAACAAGGGACAGGAAAATGGCACCACAGTCCCCAGGGTCCTTCTGGCCAGAGCCTCCTTCCTGGTCAGATAGACAGTGAACTTAAACAGGGCCAGGAGGAGGTTGACCAAGAGGTCCTGGGACTTGGTGGGGCTGCAGATAGGGAGTGTGTAAACAAAAAGGTGTGGGGAGTAGTGGAGCCAGAACCTCAACAGGAGGTTCTAGTGGATGTGAAGAAGGGGCTGTAGCCTGGTGCATACCAGGTAGGCTTGCACCAGGGTCTTCCTCTGCTTACAGAAAGGGCAGGTGTTGGGAGTCCATGAAGTGCACCACTAAAGTCAGGCAGGAGGCAGTACAGGGTTGCACCTTAGCATTTAACTTGTTCAGAAAGGCAAAAACTCACCTAATCAACTGCATGCATCATCAGATGCATCATCATACATCTGACAAAGCAGGTTGTCGCATACAAAAGCTGTCCAGTCACTCTTTCTTAGTGAGTTAATCTCCAAGGTGCTGCCCTGCCTTTATCCTAGAATTATTTAGACTGTAAATGCATTGGGCTAGAGCATTACAATTGTGCCCTAAACAGAGTACAGTTGAGTGTCTGAATACAGATGAATGCAGCTGTGTGCATGTTGGTAAACAGCAGCTGTCTCCTGTCCAAGTGATGAGTTTTTCATCACTGGACAAGGTGCTTCCTGTATGTATAGATCAAAGCAATCAGTAAGACTTGCACAAGGCTTCAGTCTGTCTGGTAGAGAGATCCTTGTTAGAAATTTCTGTGCGCACTTGCCACAAACTGGCAAACAGGACAGCATCCAGCATTACTAATCACCTCCCATGTCTGCCAGCTAATGGAGTTACTTCTGGAAGACAAGCAGATTGTGTTTCCATATTAAAGGCCCCAAGTTCAAATCCTAATGACTGCTCGTGTAGGACTCATTATGCAATCAAAATTAAATACGTGTAGAACCAGTTTGGATAGGAGTTCTACTTGTAGGGAAAAGCTAATCCAAGTTGCTTGTGGGGACTTGTGTCAGATAACTGCATTATGGAATAATTTAAACTATACCACTAACACTTCAGAGTTTCTAACTATTATTAACTCTTTCCATCCAACAGATACCGACTATGATTATGTGTTTCGTACTGCTGTGTCAGCTGCCAATAATGTTTGCATTTCCTCATTGTGCAAGATTAAAGAATGTGAAACATAAAGGGAAAGAAGGTATATTTTTTTCTAAAATTAATTTGTTTTCTAAAACAAAACTGTTTTAACCATCTCAGGCTTAAAATTTAAAATTGTGTAGTGCATTTTTATGATGGTTAACGTTTAAAAAAATAGGGTTTAGATCATTGGTTTAAATTACAGTATCATTGTCCCATAATTTTAGGCTGGATGGTTTTGCTAAAAGGGTTAATAGTCAGATACTGTTAATGTTGATATCTGAGTTGACCTTGGAAAATACTTATCTTAATATATCAGTAGATTGAGATAACTGACACTTCTTGTAGGCCTTTGGCTGCTTGCTGTTGATAGTTGTTAATGTCAACATAAAATGTTCTTAGTTATGTCAATTTGAAACAACACCTGTAGCTCTGTTAAGGAAGCACTGCAGTGGTTCATATTTGAAAGTGTTTTCCTCCACTTGGCATTCAGAAAATATGTTTATTTATCTCTTATATTTCAATATTACTATAATCAGCACCGTGCAAGCACTTTAGTCTTAATTTTCTCTGCTCCTATACATTAATTTCAACATTTATCAGTTGGTAGGGGAACAAGAACTGAGACACAGAGAGATCCTAAAATGGGCTTAAGTCCCCACATAGAATCCAGAGCAGTGAGCTGGGTGTCTTGCTTCCTTTGTAATACATGAGGAGAAATTAGAATGGGGTCCAGAGCAAACAGCATGCTGGACATGGAACTGCCTTAGCTAGCCCGTAAGGAAGTGCTGAGTAGAGAGTTGCATGATAAATGCCACCTTCTTTGGGGTTAAGTGTCTTACTTGCCATTACCAGGAGATGAGGAAGTGTTTGCTTGGCATTCACAGCCCAGCTCCTTCTCCTGCAGGGAGTGGCAGAAGCCTTTCTTCTTTTAAGCATGGACCACTCTTGTCTAGTAGCAGATCCAGGATGATGAAAGAGGTGTAGGGAGGGAGGGATGGTGATGCATGTGCATCCAACGGCCACGACTGGAACTCTTGATGGTGAATTGACAATACTACCATACACCCCCTGGATCTGACCCTGTCCATTTCTTTAAATATGTAGGAGAATTGGGGAGAGAAGGGCAGGAGGATGTGGCTATGGTAGCCTCCCTTGATTTAATAGCTCAGTGGTTAAGTCCTATCTCTGGCTGAAAGAATTCAGATCCACATTACTTAACTGCCAGGCTAAAGGCTGTTCTTGGGTAGAGCTGCTCTTATTCCAGTAGAAAAGAATTAAAGATTAATTAGGTCAGAGAGAGAGAGGGTGAAAGACTCTAGCTTGGTGTATCCCAGGTACTTGTCTGAAAATGGAGGATATTGGGTTTCAGCCCTATTCAAAGGATTTTTTTTTTTTTTTTATAGCTTATGTTAGATGGTCACTGGATAAAACATATTAACGATCTTGTTTCAGTTATTACATTGTATTTCAGAATAGAAATGTTTAATATTTCTGTTTGGTAAGTGAAACAAACTGCCAAACAACTTGGGCAAAGCCTTTTTTCAGTTTCAGAAAATACTGGAGATATGCTTACACAGCTTGGTATAGTTTCATAGTTAGTAGGGTTGGAAGGGACCTGAGCAGATCATCAAGTCCAACCCCCTGCCATAGCAGGAAAGAGTACTGGGGTCAAACAACCCCACCAAGGTGATTGTCGAGCCTTGTCTTAAAGACCCCCAGGGTAGGAGCCAGCACCACTTCACTTGGAAGTTGGTTCCAGATCCTAGACACCCTGACAGTGAAGTAGTGCCTCCTGATGTCTAAT
>NW_017729025.1:126508555-126523462 GCF_001723915.1 Gavialis gangeticus
CAGGAAAATGGAGGCAAATAAGTCGTTAAATAGGTTAGGCTCCTTAAATAGGTTTGACTGAACAAATAGGGGGAACTGTTTCAGCATTGCTCATCCTTATGTGGTTTTCCCCTTTTTTTGTGTGGATAAAGTCCGTTCTGTGTTGAAAATCTAAGTGACTGAATATTTTTAGAGTTGATAAACTGAATTTCTTAAAATTACTTAAGATAATGTATCTGCCATCCCTCCAAAGTGTTCAGGTATGGTATTAAAGGGAAACTGTAATTAATACATGAATTATACTGTAATCCCCTTGGAATTTTCAGCAACCAAAATATTTTGAGATTGCATGGCAAAATTCAACAGTAAGGACTAGGGGAAAAATTCCTGAGTGATGTGATAACCTATACAAACAAGCTATCTAACAAGAGCTAATTTGTGCATGAATAACTTTTATTCTGAGTCTCCTCTGTTTTTAGAAAGTGGATTTGGTTTGTAACAATGCTATTACTGCTTTTATTTAAACACATAAGTTACTTTTACATACTGAAGAGTTAATTTTATTAATTTTTCTAATCTCGCTTAGCAAAATAGTATCATAAAACACAGAGTTGAAATTAGATTTAAAATGTCAGTTGTACCACAGAAAGCCAAGTCAGACTAGCCTGTCAGATAAAAATGTTTTCTCCATAAAAAGTGATGGGAAAGGCAGGCTAAAACTTGAGCCCAGGAGATGCCTGGTTAGAAAATGCATTCCAGTTATTTTACATCTGCTATAATTTCACTAACTGTTCTGGAATTTCAGCACACAAGAGGAGTGAGTAAGCTTGCTTGGTGAGGCCTCTTTCCAGTTTCTCAAAATAGCAAAAAGGTTTAAAAGAAAGGGGGAGTAGATGATCAGAATCTAAAGAAATCTTGAAGACTACATCAGCATCAACCCCCTTATAAACTTATTCGAAAGTCTGAAAAATAATATGCTGCCCTCTTTCCCTGAGCAGATCTGGGATTACAAAAAGAGGAGTGCAGACTGAATATAAGATGACACACATTTGTCTCCAGTTAAGGAAAAACTAGAAGCTCAACTGAGTAATATATTAGGGGCCTACTACTACATTATTCAGTTTAAGATCAAAGCAAATCAAATATAACTTTATTGAAATGTTCAGTAATTAACCAGATTATATATTGGGTTTAAAAAACAGAAAAACTATGCAAAAATGATCAAAATAGTAAAAAGATATCATTTTATTAGTCCTGTAATCATTATTGTTAAATGCTCATCCCTTTATTCAGATTTGTAAAACAAAATTTAGTCTTCTTGAATGTCTTGACAGTGCCTCTAGTACTTCATTGTCAATCATTTCTATACCTGAGTTAAGGTTTTTAGCTAGAGCTAAAACAGTCTGCAGGGCTGTGAAACAGAGGAGATAGGTTATCCATTCTGCAATTTTGTTGCCCGTTAGCCATTTCTGGTAATCTAAGTAGTGGAACGTTAGGACCAGTTAAAGGAGAGAGGGTCTTAAACACCTATGGAATGAAGAGACATTAGCAGGAATCAGGTAGATTATATTGAGCCACAGAGTTGACTGACACCCTCGGTGCTACCTGAATAGAAGTGCCACTCCTCCCCTCCTTCCCCTGGCAAGCAGTTGGCTTTAAAGTTGGGGTAGAGAAGGAATCGAAAGGAAGTGCAACTGCACCACTGCAGCCCCCCTAGTCTGTCCCTGCCTCTCTATTATTTTCCTTTCCTAGTTATGATGGTTTAGGAACAAGGGTAAATTGAAGCTTTACCCAAAGTAGAATAAATGGGAACTGTATAGTGTGCTGATAGAAACTCTGTTCTAAAACAAAGACTGAAACAGTAATACCAGAATATGTGAAGAGTAAATTACTAAAAAGTACTAGAGAACACAACCATTAGTACAGAGAACACAACTTTTGCGAAGTGTAGGTGATGGGTCTAAGTCAGTCTGGATCTGCTTGGGTATCTGTTGCATGTGACAAAATGTTACAGGGTCTTTGGCATAAAGAAGAAGGCTTTCAGCTATCTTAAGAGTACTAATACCACACCTGTAGTGACATGCATAGCAGACAGCTAGCCCAAGCACCAAATTCTGCAAAGTTGCTATAGAAAGATCTAAAATGTACCTGTAAGGGGCAGAAAATATTTATATTGCTTTTTTTTTTTTTTATCTTGTATAGGCAGAAAGAGAACACTTCTGGTAGCAACAAAATTACTGCAGGAGGAGGCCTTAAAGCCTCCTGTTGAGTGAAATGAGACAGTCAAGAATGGAGTTAAATTCTTTTAGGATGTTACCAGGGCCCTTAGCAGATGTTAGTATAATTGTGCCATTGGGATCTGATGAATTTTGTGCTGAATCCCAAAAATCATGCAAACTGCCACATGAGATGTGCATGGCAGGATGCATTACTTTTTTGGGAATGGATGTAAAATTTCTTTAATTCCAATCACACAACTTCCAGCAGATGGGGTCCCCAGAGCTGACCCACACCCAATCCCCACAATCAGTTGATGGTTGGGATTGATCATGGGACAGCCCTAGAATCTGGGACGTAGCGACCCCATGGATAATTGACATCCAGTGGAGCAGCCCCGAGTACCAAAGCAGGACCCTCTACCCAATCCCAGTGGGGTATTGGGCAGCTGTATCCTAAACCTGGAGGATGCCCCCTGCCCAATCCTGATGAAAGGGTCCCTCTGTGCCAGCAAAACAAAGCAGGAAATGTGCCAGCATAGGTGAAGCCTATTGGCACTTTTAACCGCCTGGCTCTGCAGCCTCACACACAGAGCTGCAGAGCAAAGCTAACATGCCACATGTTCAAAATGAAGAGCCATACAAATAAGCCACAGGGATGTTCTGCATTTAATTGAACATCTTGTGGCTAGCTTTGCCATTTTTTTTATGGTGCCAAAAATTGCTTGAATATATAGTATGTTACAATGTGTCATGTGATTTAACAGGTTAATTATGCAATAAGGGTAAAGTCTGCTAGGGGCCTACGAATTCTAGAGTTCTTTAAAAATACTAGAATGAGTCTCTGCAAATTAACTCTTCTAAATTAACTTGATGATTTTATTTATTTATTTATTTTACTAGTATTCGCATCAGAAAAAGAAGCCAATTTGTTCCTGAAACGACATCTTCTAAGTAACAGATTTGATTTTGAAGTATTTACCCCTGGTGATGTAGAAAGAGAATGCTTTGAAGAACTGTGCAATTATGAGGAAGCAAGAGAATTTTTTGTAGATCCTGATAAAACGGTAATTGTTTCTGTTTTGTTTAATATATTGGGTGGCTATCAGTAGATGACAGTTTTATTTAAAACTGTTGCAGCCGTTCACAAGAGATTCAGAAAAGGAGATTGTCTGGATTATTTATTTTGCAGTAAATCCATAGGCCCTAATTGGGCTCTCTTGCACTAGGTATGCAGTAAAGACCTTTGGATACATGGTATATGCCACATGAAACTTACTATCAGAGAGTCCAATTCTGCAAATACTTACAAACAGAACTTTAAACAGAGCCACAGAATATCTTCAGAATGATCTAAGAGGGAAGAAATACAGTCAAATGCATACTACTTTATGTGCTTTTTTAAACTGCCAACTATCCCCATGTCCTAATTGTTGATTGCCGTGACATGAAAAAAATACCTTGAAGAGGGTAGCGATTATGTTGCAGGTTCGTGAATGGTGAGTTTTATGTACAAGATAATGCTTTCATGAATAAAATAAACCTATGGCATGGGGGCGAAAAGATGCAAGAAGCCTTCTAACTCTTCCCCTGTTCTGCCTTAATCACTCAGTTGAGGGGTCAGATTCAGTCATTTGGAGAACTGTAGCTACTGCAATTTGAGCTGCCTCTGGTGCTCACCCCTCATGCAGTGCACTCGCTTCTCTCACTCTTCCATCCTGGTGTTACCACAGGAGTTTACATTACCTGGAATTTCCTAAAGAATTTGACATGACTGTTTTAATCTGGATGTTAAGTTAGTAACACTCTGGACTTATAACTTAATGTATAACTAAAGGAAGGCATGCACTGTATAAGGTTATTTTCTTATGTGCATCCTATAATTTAGTGGAACTCGTTACTGCAGGGGATTATTGAGACAAAAAGCTTTGTAGGTTAATTAGGATAAATGATTATAAGCACCATTTATTTCTTAGTATGGGATGTAAATTATCTACTAACTGGGATCAGGAAAAAATTTTCCTTTTAGTATTTCACAGTTGGATGTGTCCTTTGTTTGTCTTTTTGCTATATTAATAGGTGGCATTTGCCTTTGGGCTGTAAGCTTGCTCCAGTATGACTGTTTTATTAACTGAAACTTCAGGGGGGTTTACAGGTACAAATCCTATTGAGTCTAGTGGGAGTTGTTCCTATTTGTATCATTATTTCTTGCCTTGGTGTTTTGTTTTAATGTTGTTAATATCTTAACGGTTAAGAATTTGCATATAACCTATATCTTTCAAAAATACTTATTTTTATAGATGGCGTTTTGGAAAGAATATTCAAAAAAGGATCCCAGTACAACAATCAGTAAGTGATCATCTACATAACTCCTTTTTTGTTGCAATTAATGTGGTTTTTCTACTGTAACCCCTTTTTTTTAGATATTCTGGTCGTTATGTCCAGACACTTGATCTTTACGCATGCAGCTGGCAGCATTTATAGCGAGGCTTATTCCTGGCTTATTGTCTTTATATATCTTGTAAATTACAAAATAGGTCTACTGCAGGTCTAATACACTTGGGTGAGGTTCAGACAGTTGAAGACTTTGACCTTTAAAATATGTATAAAATAAAGCCCTTACTCGCCACATGCACTCTTTCCCCTCCCAAAAAAATATTTTCTAAAACTGGGGTGCATGTCTTCTGCCAAAAAGGAAAAAAAAAGATTTCTGTGCTAGAATATAGGCATGGGAATGCTAGAATGGCTGTCAGAGCTTGGGTCTGTGCTAGGCTCATGGTCAGCCATCTGCAAGAGAGGCAGAGTCTACTCCTCAGTGTCACTTATCCTCTGGCTCAGCAGCCAAAAGCTGCTGCAGCTTCAGCAACAGCTGTCAGAAGGTTAAACACTCCTAGCTGTGGAGCTGCAGTGTAAGGGTGAGTGACACTGAGGAGTGACCAACATTTAGCTGCGGTGAGCCTTACTGTGCTTTGGCCAGTAAGGTTCTTGAAAAATCATTTTTCTTCATTCTGTCCCAGAACAAAGTGTATTTTGGGATGTGTGGTATGTAAGTAAATACAGCATCAGCTGACACTCACTAGTGCATTATTTGGCTCCCAGCTAAATACAAAGTTTAGCACATTTGAGACCTGTTCTTGGTTGACCCTTAGAACATGGATTATTATGCATTTTTTTTGCCTTATTGTACAGCATGTAAACGCTTCAACTGCAGTTTTCCTGCCTGTTTCTGTTTTCATTTTGTATTAAAAATTGGATTGGGGCCCAGCATGCCATGTGGTGTACAAACAAAATGAAAGTCAGCATCCTCCCTTGAATTTCTAACCATCTAATCAAAGATAAGTGTGTGAAACAACATTTGGAAAAAATAGGAAGGAGGACATCTAAATAATATACATATAAAAAAAACCTGTGGAAAGAAGAATAATGTTTGCTATGTTGGGTTTGGCATTTGATAATGTCTCTGAGTAGTACTAAACTGATGCAATAGCTTCACCCAGCAGACAAGACTTACAGAAAGGAACTACCATAACTAATCTTACTGTGTTGTGACTATCAACAAAACTGATTAATTCTAGGGGATTAGTTGACTGAAATTTAATATGTTTTATTTCTGTTTCAGATGGTGAGGGATTACAGAAGATTGATGTTACTGGACTTCTGATTGGCCTAGTTGCTGCTGGAGTGCTGGTGGTTTTAGCTGGATTACTACTTTACTATTTTTTCAAAAGTAGATGCAAATCAAGGCAACCACCAGGGTAAGGATTTGAAAATATTCCTCTTTATTCCCAGAGGAAAACTTTTAACTATTTTAGGATTTGAATTTGATGGTCAGTCTGTACTGGCCTGACTCCAGTCTCCCTGGAGTCAGTTTTACTATTGACTTCAGTGATGGATAAGTTTAGTTCAATGCTTAAATGCTTTAGAAAATACCACCCTGGTATAAGGCTGTAGAGTTGACCTAATCTCATACATCAGAAAAGACACAAAAAGACAGTCTTTTTATTCTTGAACAAAGATATATCACCCATGTTTCACAGAGCGCTAAAATATCCCATAACCATGGTTCTAAAAGATCGCATAAATTTTGCATGCATGCCAATAAGCAAAACATTAAATTTGAGTTGGTCAGAATTAACTATATACATGATCTTCATTTAATGTCTTTCTTTAAAAATATCTTTTAAGTTCTTATAAACAGCACAAAGGGATCACTTAATTTCTACTTCTGATATGCAGACTATAGTGGGTACAGAAATATCCCGTAAATCTAGCTTTCAAGATTAAAAAATCTGCACTGAATTTGGTTCATTTGTAAAATTTCAAATTCTCATACACATCTTTCAACTGAAGAAAGTCAGTTGAACTATGTATAGGAAGTTTAGACTTAATTTTCATGAGAATCAAGGAAAGAAACTAGCATTAATACTTTCTCTGAAATGTTTAATACAAAAGGGAAGGAAAGAGCATACATATTACATAGCAGTAATCAGTTTCATTACTTATAGTAACAATTCTTTGCAAGTTGCATCCAAACAATATTTTTATATTATGTAACTGTCCCTTGCCCTTAAGGGACCTCTTCTCCAGATGAAAGAAGGAAATCCTGTTCAATTCCCATAAATATTGATGCCCTATACTACTTAGACATGTAAAATCCCATTATCCCCAAAATGCAGAGCTGTACAAGGCCATGAAAATGCAGCCTACCTTAGCTGGGACCAGGAACCAGACTGTGTGTATCATACTATCCATCCAAAATAGACAAGGATTGGTGAGCAATTGGATAGCTGTCCAGCTATCACAGTAAAGTAGCAACAGTTTTGTGTTTTGTTTTGGTTTTTTGTTTTTTTTTCTTTTTGTTGGAGGATTCTACCCAACACCTAACTGTGTTTCCCAGCCTGCGCTATAGAAAGAAAATTTGGCCCAGCCTGTTTAATGTAAAAAGGAAAACTTGTAATCTTATATGAGAGAGCTACATGAGCCTCTTCTCCCACTGTATTATAATACTGTTGACTTTGTTTAGATATTCCAACTATGTAAGAAGTAGAAGACGCCATTCATCTATCATCTTCAGAAGACATGAAGAAGTATCTTTAAATCCACTTCCTCCAAGAACAGATGAATCAGGACTTCCAACTTATGAACAAGCAGTGGCAGTTGATGGAAGATGTGATGTTTCACCACCACCATACCCAGGGCCTGCAAAAGGGTTTAGGGTGTTTAAGAAGTCCATGTCACTTCCTGCTTCCTAAGCACAAACCTGCTTCCTTTCTTCCTTGGAAGATGATGATATATATTTGACAAAATGCAATACCTTGCACACTGCTGAACAGTTCACAAAAATGTGAAAGCTTGCTGATCCTCGGCATAGGACTGAGTGAAACTACCATGCAGACAAAGAAGCTATTGTTTTGGAAATAGTTTGTTTCATGATGAAGATTACTTGTTTGTACATGGTTTTGGTGCTAGGAACTGAATTTTGTATAAAGATACAAATTTTATATTGGCCACTTGCATTTAGGGCCAAGCCACTAAATTAGTGATATGCCATTAACAGTTTTGTTTTGTTTGTTTGTTTCTTTAGAAGGAAAAATATTTTAAATGTTGAAAATGGTCTTTTAGAGAGACAAACAGCTTACTTTCTGGCTGCTCAAATGTTATACCTCTGTGAATATAATAAGTATGCAGTAGAAAGTGGATTCTTAGTTCTTGGTTTGGAGGTAGGGTTAGCATTTAGTTTTGAAAAAAAATGTTTTTATTAAACTTTTTAGAACTTACTGCTGTTGCCACTGAAGGACATGTCTACACTGTCTTTGTGCTGCACCCAGGAATGTCATGAACATTCCCATTCACTTGCTCCTTGTCTACAAGTGCCAAATCAGAACTGAAGTAATATGCCTGCTGCAGAGTAGCACTGAATATATGTTTGTAAGCATGCTCAACAGAGCTGAAGACTAGTGCTAAGCATGTACCAGGCACTGGTTTTGGGTACCTATATTGCTGTGTGTGTGTGTCCACGTGGAGTGGAAGTGAGTGGACAAAGTGTGCTTCATGATGGTGGCTGCCAGATGTGGCATGGAAACACTGCAATGATGCCTTTACTTTCTACTGACTCTTTTTTTTTGGTCATTATTATTTTATTTTTGGATCACAAGAGTCTGTGATTAGCAAGACGCAAGGTATTTTCTCCTTAAAGAACTTTTACCCTCATTTTTTACTACTGCTTATATTCCCCTCAGGTGTACCACCTGTTTATTGCTTGGCACTAGGCAAATCAATTCCGTGCCTCTTTCTTCAATTCTTAGATATTCCTTAGATTACTCACAAAACAGCCCATAGCAGATTGCTAGTAAACTTGTCACTGGTTGACCTTAAAATGAACGTAATTTTTTCAAAGTAGTGTCTGGAATGCTACACAGCTTCTATTGGTGACCTTAGTTTTGCACTAACCCTTCAGGAAAATGAAATCTTTGGATGATAGAACATGAGTTCAAAAGTTCCTCAATCATATTCACACAGAGAACTAATATTGGCCTTTAGTGTGACAGCAGCAAACAAAAATTTAACGTGGAACATCTGAAATGAATGCTAAGATTTTGTATTCGGTTACTATCTTAACTGAAAAGTAGAATATTTATTATTAACTTCATTTTAATTGACAAAAATTGTGAATAAAATCAGTTGAGAAAATAGAAAATGTGATACAGAGTCATTACATGATTTTTATATCTAAATCACTTTTTGTTTGTTTTAAGGAGAGTTGTGATATTTGGGAAATACAGGGTGCTAAGGAAGTTACATAAGGTCAGATTTTGCCACTGGATGCATGTATGAAGAATTAGACTCATGGAGAACTATTTTCTTGTTACTGAAACTCAAGACTGAGTCTAATATTGCCTTCCAACAAGTTGCTTAACCTTTCTGTACCTTACTTTTCTGTCTGTAATACAGGCATCTTACTGACCTCACAGGGGTTTTGGGAGGGTTATTTAATTTTTGTTATCACTTGTATTTATAAAGTGTTTTAAGATTCTTGGATGAAAATTGTTTATATATACTTTATTATGATTAATTAATAAGATCATTAACTGTTAATTAATTTATAAGGGCTGAAATGGGCTAGATTCAAAGTGGGGTTCCAAAGTATCGCAAGGACTACATGTCAGCTTGAGTGATACTACAGCAGGCAATATCTGAAATGCAGGCCAGATGAGTAACGTGGTGCTCCATGCAGGCTAGATAGATATGGAGCATGAAGCTGCGTCATCTGGCCTACTGGGCTGGAAATTTGCTGGTGGGGTGAGTGGCAGCAATGTTAATTGCCGTAGCTCCTGGAGCCATGACAACTGCTGTTCATCTTGCCATCAAATCTCTAGCCTGTGGGCAGCCTTGAAGGCCAAGTGACATGGCTCTGTGCTCTACAGGCCGCCCACAGGGATGGAAATTTAGCAATGGGATGAGTGGTGGCAGCAGAGCTGGGGCAATTAACACTACCACTGTTTGCTCCACTGCCAGATTTCTGGTCCTTTGGCTGCTTGAGTCATATCTAGCCTATGAGCTGAATCTTTGACACTCCTGGTCTAAAAACTTAACTGGTTTCTAGCCTCTTAATAATTATAGAAGTACTTGAGCACTGAATTGCCTTCTCATAAGGGAGGGATTTGCTCTTCATTTCATTACCTTCTCCTCATAATGAAAGGCACATTTGTTCTCTAGGCTTTTTCTGAGCAGATGAGAAATTGGATGGGATTTCAGTGCACCTTGGGGGAGTTTTGAAGTTTTTAATGTTAGAATTGTCATTTGCAGTGATTTTTTTTTTTTTTTTCTTTTTTGGCATGTGCATTTTTAAATGAAAATAAAACTTTATAAATACAGTAAAAGCTGGGTTAACTGGCATTTTACTAACCAGAGTACTCTTTTAACTGGAATTTCCAATATTCCCCCAATACAAATCCTCACTTTACCGACTAGACTCAGCCAAGATTCCATCTGGCATGCGCACACACATTAAGTATTTGCACTACAAGTATTGCACTGTCTTCCATATATATAACTCTCAGATAACCAGAATGTTTAGATAACTGGTGCACCCTCCCCCCTTACCCCACTCATGCCAGATAGCAAAGCTTTTACTGTGTATTAAATAGTTCCCTGCACATTCACAGTTTGATCTTTAATCCACAAATTAACTGCAGTTCATTTCATATAGTGAAGATGAAAATAATAGGTGCCTATACACCTGCAGACTTGATTAACTGAGTTTGCTGAAGCGTGGTAATTATCATGCTCCAGAAGACTCTAGTGTTCTATGTATCGGCATTCCCATGCTGAAAAATGGCAGCAGGAGCACTTTAATTCATTCAAGCTTTAGTTAAAATACCCCGCCACCGTTTTTCAGCACGGGGACACTGATGCATGTGATGCTATGGGTGCTTTAAATAGAGGAGCTATGGGAGATGCTCTAATTAAAGCACCACCCTCTTTGCCCCGCCCAACACTCCCAGAGCATGTGTATAAATGCCCAATGTTTACATGCCAAGAATATTGTACAGCTTTGGAGTATGATAGCTACCTGTCTATAAGTCTATGCTATTTACACCACTTGTATGCCAACTAATAGATGTCCATCCACTTCTGCTGGGCAGTGCTTCTAGCCTCAATACAAGTGCCTTTGCAAATCTGGGGTTTGTTGATTAATTTAAAAAAAAAGTGCATAGATCACAGGAAGCTGTGATTTGAAAGTGAAAAGCTCTCAGAAAGGATGATGAACCTTCATCTAAGTTCATCATGAATTCAGAGTGCCCCAAACATTTTTTGCAGGAGAGAAAAGGAGAGATCAAAGGTTTGTATACTACTTGGATGCATTTTCAAAGGCTGACCACCCTGCTGTAGTACTGCTCAATATGAAGCCACTTTTGATGCACGATGAGTGAAAAGTAGTGCTGCTCTTGGGTCATGTGTTTCACTATTACTAGAAAACAATATTAGAAAAGAAAGTACCTTTTAAAAGTGTTAAGGTCAAAGGTCTGCAATGGTGATGCAGTGACTTGTTAAATACAGGACATCTGGAAAGCTTTTCAAAGCTGTATTTCTTTAAAGTTATTTTTAAAAGATGAATTTTAAACAGATTATTCATTTAGAATATTACTCAACATTATTCAGCTTTGAGGATTGTAAGTAGCAGCTTGTGGAAATGTACAGTATATGCATTTAAAGGATCTGCATTCATGTGGATGATAAAATCTGAAGAGACTCAAGCTAATCACTGGATATCAACTGATGATTAGTTTTTCACTTGTAATATTACAGTTTTGAAACTACAAAATAAAATAAATAATTTTCATTATAAATATATCCATGGCTTCTATTAGCGGTTCAGAGAGAATTTTCCTTAGCTGGATTTTTTTTTTTTCAATTTCTCTATTTAATTGCTTCATAACCCAAAAGCATTATTGCCTTTTTTTTTTCTTTTCCCTTTTGGATGTTTTGATCAAAGATATAATTAATTTGATCAGAACTGCTAAGCAGGGAAAGCAAATAGAACAGGTACGTTATAGACTCGATGATCTGCTCAGGTCCCTTCCAACCCTAGAAACTATGAAACTACAGTAGCTTATGAATTCAGAACTGTTGTCACGCCTGTAATGTTAACTGCTCTTTGGAATACTTATGCTGTTTATACAGTTAATATTAAGAGTGTGATAGAGAACATACTTATGTCCCTGTGGATTTTGGTGGGGTGAGGAATGATATAGTTGAATGTCAATATTTTTTTGCTAAATATTTATATGTAATTATATTTCTAACTATAGCATTACTAAACAGCTTTACAACATATACATTTAATGTGTGTTTAACAATATATATGTATAAATAAACATTTAGTAAAAATTACTGATATTTAACAATGCAATTTCTCAACCCACCAAAAATCTAGAGACATAAATTTCCTTTCCAGCTCACTCTTAAAATTAAATGTATGATCAACATACATATTAAATATCAGTGTTCTTTCTTTTCAAACACTGTGAAGGATGATCAATAGTTTTTAGAAGTTAATATGAAGAAAGATGTTATATTGGCAGCTGTAAACTGAAGTCTCCCTTTCCTATGAAATAATGTTTATATATTTCTTTTGAGTGTTCCCAAAAGATTATTATTAATGGATAATGTTATTTATTTCCTGTACCTATTGCTTTGAATTATTTCCCCGGCATTTCCTTTCAATTGTTAGGGTTTGAATGTACAGCTCCAAAATCCCTATCTGACAGTCTGACTTGGCAATATCTCCTATTAGCAGAACAAATAACTTGGTCAAGATTTCTCAGTTTGTTTAGGCGTATATCCTTATTGCTTGGGTAAAACAATACTCCCTCCATTTTTGTAAAATATTTTCAACTCGTCTAAGGGAAGGTACCGTAAGTATCAAATCACTGGTGACATGTAGGAGGTGCACGTGCACCCTCCCTGAGCTTGGCAGTGTACCCCCTGCAAAAAGTGCCACTGACAACCCCGCCCCCTTGCCACTGACACTGCCGGCAGCATCTGGGGGCGGTCCCCGATCGCTGCTGGCCACCACTGCCAGCAGTGTCTGCAGGTGGTTGCCAACCACCAGTCAGCACTCACCGCAGCCGCCTGTGGAAGCTCCCCACTCACTGCCACTGCCCCTGCCGCCACTGCCTCTAGGCAATCACCATGCCCCCCCCAGCCTCTGGAGCCACATGGCATTCATGCATCAAATATTGTTCAATTCAGATTTACCTGTGAACACATTGAACGAGCAAAATTTTAAGTACTGTGTTGAAGTAATTTACTTAAGTAGAATTCAGAAAAAGATTTTAAACCTGTGGTCCCTAACCTTTGCTGGCCCTTGGGTAGCAACGATGAGTATGTAATCTACTGCAGGCACATCGTACTTTGACCTCAGTTGCTGTAGCTGCCAGCAACATTACAGGATTTGGTTCCGTGGTCTGCAACCATTGGTTGGGGATCACTAGACAAGGGTTTGATCTTGTTCCCATCAAAGTAAATAACAAACCTCTCATGGACATAATTGGGTATGAAACTAGAGCCAAAATGAAAGCCAGACTTGATTTATGGATATTTCCATTTTTAGTGATATATAAAATTAACTGGAATGTGTTAGCTTCATAGATCTGTCCTGAAATGAAGTATGTACATAACTTGGGCAGCACAAAAAAATATAACTTTGTTTAGAACAGTACCTCTCTTCTTTAAAATAGAGGGAATAACGAAAGATTATTAATGGAAGAGGTTGATTATAATAAACTGTTATTGGTCAGAGATTTGAAAAAGACTGACCTCATGTTAAAATAAGAGTTTTAGAATTTCCTCTTACCTGTCCCAATCTAGATCTAAAAGTTGACAAGGATATGGGATATCCAGATTGAGAAGTTAAGATTTTATGTCATGTTGTTCCCCAACCTGGTATTTAAATTATTTATAGCTATTACCAATCAATCAGCTATATAATTGTAATACCTTGGGAACTAAACATTTTCTTCAGAAGTCTTAAAGCACAACCAGACCAAAAGCACTGTTTATCTACTTATAACAGCACCTTCTGAATATTTTGTAACATTTATATTCTAAATCTTTCCAAAACAGTGTAACTACAGTAAAATTTTTATTAAGTAATCTTACTAAAGTGCTTCATTCCCTCTTTAAAATAATAAACTCTATCGTGTATTTGACACCAATTATATTTTGGCACTGACTTTGACACACTGTGCTTGCTTTTTTAATTTAATGCTGACACAGTGCCAGTCTCCATATTATCCTGAAAACTAGTCTCAGAGTAAATATTTACAAAAATCAACTACAGCTGAAGGAAGAAAATGCTCATTTGCTTTATTACAGAAACCTTAAAACATTTTGAAAGTCTTTACAAGTCTGTAACACTTAAGTACCCCTTTGCCCTCCCCTTGCTCCTTAAAGTCACATATAACTTACCACTTTTTTTTAACATTACACCCAAATTTTAGTCTGGATTCATGCACTGAAAAGGGTGCCCGTTGCTCAAACACTTTCATGGAAAGCAATGTTTTACTAAGTGACATTTTATAAATAGGATCATATGCTTTATGCATTATAAAATAAGCATCCACCTAAAATTTGGAGAGATTAGATCAAGCAAAAAAAATTAATTGGAGTATGCTGTTAACCTCAGCAGAAGTAGGCCTAAAAACTTCAGGTCACATTTTCATAAGGGGAAATGCCCTTCGTTGTATGCCATTTTTTATATCCTCTTCACTCCTATTTGCAATTACATCCCTTTGGGAACTACACCAAATGCTTAAATGAAAACGGAGAGGAAGGGTATTTAATGTATCTGTAATGGTCTTTAATTCTATTATCTTTTAATATCTTTTGTCTGTCTTTTGTCTATTGGGGACAGACGACTTCCTGCATTCACTGTTCGTTAATCTTCTTGTCCTGTTTCATACTTTTCACTTTCATTACCAATCTATATGTGCTTTGGTTGTCTGACCACCTTTTTCTTCCCTACCCTTTTCCTGCATGTGGATCACAATCTCCTACTGTATATACTTCACTGTTGCTTAATTCTTTTGTTTCCTGCATTTATTGCCAACCACCCACTCTCCCTCTCCTGCATCTTCAGAGGCATCTTTTCTACAACAGCTCTATGAAGCCTACCCCTACCCTCTTTTGCTTGTTAACCTCTTTTCTT
>NW_017729025.1:126528462-126535089 GCF_001723915.1 Gavialis gangeticus
TATCTCACTGCTTACTTTGTTCTCTGACAGTCACTTCTCTTACATAGTTGCCACCTCCTTGTAGAACAGGCAGCCAGACTATTACTACTTCCTTGTTTTCAGCTATTTTTATAGTCTTATGAATTCATCTTTGTGTGGTACATGGATTTCAGTAAAAGCATTTGTCTACTAAAACTAGACAAATGACATAGCCAATGTACACAGCCTGTTGTCTACAGATACTATCTTGGGAACCTGTCAAAGGCAGATTCAGATTTTATAGATGTATAATGGGCTTTAGAGAATCGGGAAAGCTATTTTATTCTGGAAGTCATTTTGTTTAAACAAGTTTTAAAAGAGCCTTATAAACTTCAGGAGGTCTCAGAATTTTGACTGAATATAGCAATTTAGAAACAGAAATTGTGAAGGACTTATAGGGCTACTGAGTTCAATCACCTGCTGTAATAAGTATTATGTTATATAAACCTATCAATATCCATCTTAAAAGTATTCTTTTGTGATCCCACTATTCCCAATGGAAAGAAACTGATCTTTGTAATGGTTAGGATTTTTTTTTCAGCCTAAATTTATTTGTAGCTAGGTTAGTCCCATTTGCTCATCATTTAGAAAATAACAGCTGTAACTACCAACCTTAACTTAGTAGTGGAAAGTTGGACCCATAGATATAGTTTAAAAGCCATGAAAACTGATATATTTAATTATAACACTGAGATTTATTTTTATGTACACAGTGTTTGGAGAACAGAAGTTTCTGATAGGCAGATAATTGCTGCACTTAAAGATTAAGGTTTACTTACTAATAGAAGGAACAAACTATTTTCAACTAGTGTCAGCGTTTTAAATAGGGGGTGTGTGTGTGTGTGTGTGTGTGTGTGTGTTCTAGTTTAAGTCCAAGCACATAATTCCCTTCCTTATATGCATACTTTAGTATGCATTTAATTTAAATAATGTAATACTAACCATAAAAGAGAGGTTAGGACAGTCAAAGAATCATTAAGGTTATCATGGAAAAATCTTTCATTCAAGCCCTGGGAAACAAGGTATCATGATGATCAAGTACTATAAGAAAGCTGATTCTAAAAGTTAAAATGTTTTAAAATTGGAAAAAAATAAACCCCTCTAATAATAATGATAAAGCATAAAGGCATAATTCAGTGTACATAGTTTAGTGTAATAAAGCATAAAAGCATAGTTTTCCCCCTGCTTTCTTTCCCCCTCCCTTCCCTGCTTTATCTTTTGTTCTTCTAATTTCTACCTATTTACATTCTCACTGACATCCCTGCTACACTTTTAGCTTCTCTCATTCCTTGTAGTCTCAGACCAGTAGAGACTCCCTATGCTTGAAGAAAGGTAATTGCACCTGAAAGCTTGCTAAGAACTTTTTTCCAACTATTCAGTTGGTCTAATAAAAGATATTCCATCTACTCAAAGAACGTTGCCTGCCTAGTTTAGTGTGAGTGTCTTAGAGAGCAGGGACAGGCAACAGGATCTCTGCTTGATAAGGACATCTCAGGAACTTGCTGCAGAGGTCTCAGAACTTGTTGTTAAGGAAAGAGATAAACAAAGTTCTTGGGTCAGAGGCAAAATCTTGTTAAGGCAAGTACATTTTTATTATGCATAGAAATTGCAAACCATTAGATAAACTGGCCTTATTTTGCACTTGTGGGTATCAATCATGTAAGTTCCACTCAACTGATTCATCAATATCTGCTACAACTATGTAAAAGAAATTAAATATATCAGCAAATCTAAAATCATGTTGCCTTATTTACCATGAAGTTACAGGGAGAGTCATAACCTTAGGTACCAAAATAACTTTTTTTTTCATACCCATTCTCTGATGCTATGAAGTTATAATTTGAGATGTCCCAGATATCACAGATACTTCTTCCATTTATTAGCAAATTATTCCAGACTTGTGGCAATAAAACTCTTATGGTAGCTTAATACAGTTTTTCTTGATGACAAACATTAGAGTTCATGGTGACAAGCCATTGTGTAGGGTATGGGCATGTATATCACCCTCTACAAACACACTTGCAGGAAACAATGTTTTGTAATTGTAACATTGAAATGGAGATTACTTGGATCCTGCAGGGAAATCAAAGCAATCTGTAAACGCTTCCCCGCTGGAAATGCTACTTTCAATTGCTTCAACCATATATGTACTTGATCATTAGCATAATACTGGCAGTCACTTTTTTTCATCACTCTTGATTCATATGTAAATAGAAACCTCTGTGTTCCTCATTGTATGATATCCCCCCAATCCCTTCCAAGCAGTACACTATGCTAATGTATGCAAGTATGTTAACATGCTAACATACGCAAGTTAATATATGTTAACAGTACAAGCAGTACAGGTGCTAACATATGCAAATAGAAAAATAATTCACTGCTGGAATCTATCTTTGGTCCCACCTCTGCCCTGGTCCCTCCAATACTTGACTGAATGTCATGGTCTCTCCTATCACCTCTGCATTGATAATGACTAACATTTACTTCTGTCCAGGGCCATATTTCTCCCTTTTCTTGATGAGCAACCTTGTTGCTGCTTTGTTTAAACATGGCTAAATCTGAATCTGAGCCTTTGCTCCTAGAAGGCTACTGCCTCTTCACTTTCTCAATTAATTTGAATAATTCCAGACAATTCCAAGTCAGACTTGCAAACTTTGGTTCATTTTTTATTTTTCCCTTTTCCGGTCTGTATTTATGTAGGCTTGAGCGAAAACATTTCTAAAACATGCAATTTCACATTTCTTCCCACTACCAAAACTTGACTAATGCTATGATTCTGTCTTTTCTGTACCAACTGACTCTTCCTAAATTTCAGCTTGATGATTAGCTTAAATTTCCTCTTCAGTTGTTAATGTCAGCCCTTTCAAATTCATTCCTTTTTTCTCTTTAATGGGAAATCTCTTCATAATTACTTTTAAGGCTCTGTATGCTTGTCCAGGCTGAAGTCTCATGTCCCCACCCTATGCTATAGTCTTCTCACCTTGTTTGTTCTGTCCCCTCAAGCCCAGTCCTGCAGCGACGTCTATGAATGAAACCGAATGCCTGCTTAAAGCCCCAACTGTCTGCAACATCAGAGGCTTGGATCAGAGGTAGACAACTACTGGGGCTGGAGGACCACTTAGGAAGGTTTGGTGAGGTTTGCAAGCTGGGTCGGCACCCCACCCCTACAGCAACAGCTCACCAAAACTCCCTAAGTGGTCTGGGGGTGCCAGACAGAGTTGGCATGGGTCTCCATAGAGACAGGCTGGGACCCCCGCAGGCACGGCACGCTCAGCTGGGTGCATGGTATGGGGCTACAGGCGGGTGAAGAGCAGCATCCAGGAGTGGGACAGGTGGGTGGGGTTGCGGCCAGGATCACAGGGCAATGACTCTGCAGGGCCAGGGCCCAGGACAGAACTGCAATCTGCTCACTGCACGGCCTTCCGCTGTCACTGCAGGTGGTTGTGGTGACACTAGTGGTGGCAACCAGAATGAGCTGCTGCTGCTGCTGCTGCTGGGGCTGCTGGGACATGCAGTCTGGCTGCCATGCTGCCCCAGCTCAGCTGTGTACCTGGGGGTGGCAGGACTGGCCCCAGGTGCCACAGCCCAGGCTCCCTGCCATGCCTGGGCCAGGTAGGGCTAAGGGACCCACCATGGTCCAGATAAAAACCCTTGATGAGCTAGATGCAGCCTGCAGGCTGCATTTTGCCCACCCTTGCCTTAGTAAAACTTTGCAGGATGAACTGCATTTTTATTTACTCTATATTAAACCCCAAGTCAAATCATGACATTATATTGATATTTAATGATTGATGAAGAAGATGATGTGGTGCTTAAAAGTACATGCAAGTGAGGAAAGAGGAGAGAGCTTGTGCCTGAGGGAGCGCTTGAGCTGACTTAGGACAAGTGAGCTGCTGCGTGCAGTCTGTAGTATCTTGAAGAGACATGGGGTGTGGAAACAACACTTTGCTATTTCCTGGAACTTATTTAAACAGCTATTTACAGTAAACTAGTAAGAGTCTTGCTACAGCAAGCAGGGCAGACTAACCCTTTAGTGGGTCCTAGGCAAACAAACTTGTGGCCCCCTACTTAATACTACATATTTATATTACTTTTTCACTCAATAATTGTATGTAAAATAAGCACAGTTGGGCCCCTTCTTCATGTAGGGCCCTAGGCATGTGCCTAGTTTGCCTATGTGTTAATCTGGCCCTGGCTGCAAGAGTCTAGGGGACAGCTTTATTGCTGTCCTGCCACACCAGGAAGTTCCTCCTCCCTCCTCCAGTCTAAGTCCTGGGATACCCACGCTTTCTAGAAACAGAGAGTTTCTAGGACGACTTACTTGAATTATGTCACTGAGTTAGCCAGGACTGAATTTTTTTTTAGTTGCTTGCAGATGTGGAAAAAAACCAACACGCTTTACTTTAAACTCAGCACGCTCCCTTACTGAGACCAGCATATGCCCAGAGAAGACAGCAGGCTAGTTTTACCGGGCTCTGCAGCTTCTGTATATATTGGGTGCTTTAGTGGGGCTTTATCGGGGCTTTTACTTACTGAATCAGCTTTAGATAAAAGCTCCACTGAAACACCCAATCTATACAGACAGTGTGGAGCCAGGTCAAACTAAGGCACTGCTTTTCTGGTAAAGCACTTATTTTTTCCATGTCTGCAAGCAGCCTTTGTTTCTATGTTCTGCTTATTTGGGGCCCTGTGGCATACAAGACAACATGGGTAAATTGTTTAAGCTCCTTTATGAAGATTATGAAAAAAAAATACTTAGAATCATCTGAAACAGGCACATATCATGTTCCAAAATAAAGACATATCAGAGTAGACTGATTTGGCTCTGTCTTGTCTTGAATAGAGATGCATATGTATTTTTAGGTCTTAGCGCTGGCTGACAGGTGTTTGTAGCTGTAAGCAAAGAAACTGCCTTGGGTTGTTTAGTTCCTTCTAGTTTCAGGGAAATGAGACTTTGTATGTTTTTCGTAAATAAGCAGGATTTTATCAAAGAAACCTGACATCACTGGTTTCTCTTGCTAATTGGAACAACCTGCAAGATCCTGAATTTTTGGCCAACTGCTTTAGAAGGGAAAACAGTATTTTGTACATGTTGCAACAAGATTAAAAGGCTAGCCCATATCTTTAAAGCCAGTGTGAAAAGAAATGTCAATGTGTCTGATTTAATTGCTGCTGTGCAGTATTCCAGGTGTACACAGTTCCTCTTTCTTTTCTAACCCTTGTACATCTCTGTTGCTCACGGATACATGAGATGCTGTTTATTTTTTTCATATCACTGTTGTGGAAAAAATGTAAACAACTTGAGGAAAAAACCATCATGTAACTGGACTAGCAGAAGTCACAGACCTGTTTGCAAACTGAGATAGCTTTGGGAATTTAAAAAAAATCTAAGGGAGAACATAAACACCTAAGGCCCTGCTACACATTCAAAGCTGAACAGAAACCAGCTATAGAGTTGTTACACATTTTCAAGCACTAATTTTTTGGCTGGCTGGCTCTTTTTATAGGTGGATAGTAATTTTTATGGTGTGATAATTACTGTGCACGTGTGGCCAGTCTAAATGCATTGCATGATTAATCAGTTAATTGCATGATAATGACTTTGCACTTGTGCCCAGTGTAAACTAATTGTGCGATTAACTGGTGAATTGCGTAATATACGTCATGCATAGCAAGGACCTTAGTTAGCAACACACTCCTTCCTCACCAGTGGGAGTTGAATTTGGATACACCTGAGACGTTACTATTCAATAAACTAGCAAGTAGAAGGATGCAGAATAGCAAAAGATGCAAGTTACAAATAAGCAAAAGAGACCAGAGGATGGGAGGTCATATCTAGACAGCAGAAACAGAGGCCTAAGAGGTAATTTCAGTGCCCTGGGCAAAGATGTGGGAGAGTGGGGGTGGGGGATGTGCGCCTGCTACAGATGACACTAGACCTGCCCTCTGCTGATTTCCGAGTGAGGAAATATCTGCCTAGGGTGATGATTTAACAGGAATCCCCAGTGTGAGAGATCCTCTTTGCTTTACAGACAAGGCCCAAGGGATGAGGAAAAAAGAGACTTGACTGAATTCTCAGTGAGGAAATCTCACTGCCTGAGGAGGAGAGTTGGGGGGTGGGGGAAGGAGAGAGGGAGCTTGTGCTTCTATATTTGGGTGGAGAAGCTGTGTCCTATTATCTAGGGACACCGGCCACCTCTTAAGGACAAGCACAGCCCGCAGGCTGCGGGAGGCCTCTCGCGAATGTTCAGCAGAGAAGCCAGGAGTTAGGACGCCCCAGCAGGGAAAAGCCAGGCCGGGGCCGGGGGCACAGCCTGCAGTACAGTGACTCCACTCGGAGACAACGGAGGAGGGGAAAAAAACACCCCGACCAGCCCCCTCCTCCTCCTTCTCAACATCTCCCTCCATTTTGAAGCGCTCCAGACCAGCCCTGGCGAGGGGTCCCCGCGTGCTGGGCCTACAGGAGCTGGCGCCGCTTCCTCCCCAACAAAGCAGAGTCGCTTTACCTGCCCCAGCGTGTAAACACCGCCCAGCCCAGCCCAGCCCCGCTGGGGGCAGCCCGATTAAGCCCCTTGCGTACACTTGGGAGGGGGCTAGAGCCGACCCCTG
>NW_017729025.1:126535459-126559782 GCF_001723915.1 Gavialis gangeticus
CCCGAGGCGGGAGCCGCCGCCGCCGCCACGCGGGTCAGGGGCAGGGGCGGCCCCGGGCCTTGCAGCGCGGCCAGCGCCTTTGCGATGCGGAGCCGCAGCTTTTTCTCCGTCCCAAGGGGCTCTGCAGCCCCTCCGGGAGGGCCCCGGCCCCGCCAGCCTGGGCTCCGCATCGCCTCCCTCCTGGGCCCCCGGGGAAAGGCAGCGCCGCGCGCCCTCTCCGCAGAGCCGAGCGGGCTAGAGACGCCCACGAGGTTTGCGAGCGGGGCAGGGACAATGCTGGGCTGCCGGGGCGCCTCGCTGCCCTCCAGGGGCTCCCGGTGACCTCGCCCGCACCCGCCGGAGGGAAGCTCCAATGTCGGGAGCTCACCGGCCCTCTCTTTGTATTAGCAGCTTTGTTTCACCCTTCCTTGTTTCTTCTAGCATCCTCCCGTTGCTTGGCTCGGTCGGCTTTTTCCTTCCAGGTTGCCCTTCGTGCAAGCGTGAAAGTCCCTGCCTGCCAGCTTCTCGGGGGAGTTTTAGCCCCCGAGGGCCATTCAGAGTTGCGAGGAAGCACTAAAACGCAGAAAACATTTATTAGTGGAAGATCTTATAGGTTGAGCCTTCCCCTCAATTGTATTGTTTGGGTCTGGTGTCAACTCAAAAAATCACAGCCCCGATATTGTCATAGTGGTGACTATTAAGACCTGCTGTCTATGCCTTTCTGGGTTTTGTTTTTGTGTGTATGTCTACATGCACTTCCCATCTAGTAGTACAGAAGGGCAAAACTATTACAATGAAAATAAAATCAAAATGGGTCATACTTTACTGGTTTTGGGTTTGGCCATTGGGCCCCTTCTTCCACCTGTTGTACTAGAACGGGTTTGCAAGCTCTCAGGCTGCCATTCCAATTTTGGAGAATATAGTCATAGATAACCAAGCTGCAAAGGATCATTGTGATCACTTAGTTGATCACCTAATAGCATAGGCCGTAAGCGGTCCCTAAACTGTCATGGTTGTATCGTGACCTGTCTTCTAGGAAACTATCCAGCGTTGAATTAAAAATTGTCCATGTTGAAGAATCTACCACATCACGTGGTAAATTATCCTAGTGGTTAATTACGTTTAGTGTTAAAGATTTTTGCCTTGTTTCCAGTCTTAAATTGTCTAAGTTCATCTTCCAGCAGTTGGATCTTGTTATAATCTTGTCTGCTAGGTTGAAGACCCCATTATCAAAGTCTGGTTCCCCATGGAATTTACAGATTGTGATCAAGATAGTACTTAACCTTCCCTTTCATAAACTAGATTGACCTCCCAGATTATTTTACTAGAAGGCATGTTTTGTAATCCATTAATCATTCTTATGGCTCTTTTGTGATTCAGCTGTAATTTAGCAACATCCTTTTTTGAATTGTGGACTCGAGCTACACATCATATTCTAGAACATAGGCAGAGTGCCAAAAACATCTTCGACCTCAATTTGTAAGATGCTGACGTGCCAGGGGCAGATGGCAGAGGAGCCATGAGGGGCCCCATCCTTGTTGTGGCAGTTCAGTCCTGGCCCCTTCTCCACCATCTGCCCCAAGGTGCGTGTGCCCCCGCCACCAGCAAGCTGGGCCAGTGCAGCTGCTTACAGCCCTCCCGCCCCCTGCTACAAGCAGCCTGGCCTCTGTGGCTGGCGGCAGGGGTCTACCCAGAAGCTAGGCTAGCTCTGGCATGCAAGCAAAATGTCTTCATGTGCTGCACTCTGGCACTTGTGCTGGGGATTGCCGATTTCTGTTCTAGAAGATGCTTCTACATCAGAGACAACATAACTTCCCTACTGCTATTTGGGAATCCTGTTTTTCAGAGATTTCAAGGATTATTTTAGTTCTTTTGTACCAAGTGTCATAATATAAACTTGCATTTAATTACTTCATGTTGATTGACCTGATGTCATTTTCAGAGTCCTTACTTTATTCTATAAGTATGACTCCCAGTCTTTTTTTCCTAGATACCTAACTTTACATTTTGCTACATCAGAAATCAAATTGTTCCATACTCGGGGATCTGAGTACCTCTGGAATGCAGAATCCTTTTAATTTATTTATCACCAAATCGAGGCAGCAGACAAGTGATTTTTGCAAGCCAGTTGTGGTGCTGTCTACCACCTTTGCAGTCTTTTTGCAGTGGGACGCCCCCTTGCTGATTGGTCGAGGGGTCCCAGTGGTCTCTCCCCTTGCCACTGACTGGCAGCGAGGGCTGCCTTTCAGTCCTACTCCTTGCTGCTGATTGGCAGAGGGCTGCTCTTCATGCGGTCCCACCCCTTGCTGCTGATTGGCGGAGAGGAGTGAGGCCACACAAAAAGCAGCCCTCAGCCAATAAGTGGTGGAGGGAGTGGTCACCATTTTGGCTTGTCTCCTTCATGCCATGGCCTCCCTCCCCTTGCCCTACGAGCAGGCTGGGCTGCAGTGGCCACTGGCGAACCCCCATTTTATTTTTATTAAGTTATTTTTTTCTGGTAATTCCGCACAAAAATCACAGAAACTGCTGTTGTTCATGATATTTGTAGAAGCCGCCGTTTTTTGTGTTTTGAGTAGGTCCCTATTTATCATTCCCTCAGTTACGGTCATGTGCAATCCTTGAGTGCTGATTTCCTTTTTTTTTTTCCCCTAGGTTATTAATAAGAATATAGCGTAGAGTCAAGAGCAGACCCCAGATGGATCTCAAAAGAAATGCACTGATTTAAAGTTGATTTCCTTTTTACAGTTTGGCTAATGGACTGATCTCAAACCATTTTAGTTCATTTATTGTGTGCTGTGTTGATTTTTGTATGGTTCTAGTATCTTAATCAAGATGTCACGCAACACTAAAGCGGGCGCCTTACAGAAATATATATTGTATGAGCACTGTTATCTTTATTGACCAGACTTGTAACCTTTGAAAAAAGTTATCATGTTAACTCAACCACCTCAGTTCTTTGTGAGCCCATTCTTCTGCCATAGTTTAGGAATCAATATAACAAAGTCCTGTCTCCAGCTCTCAAATTCCACTTTAGTCTTCTCCCGGCTAAATTAAATGGAATATTTTAAAGTCATGCTGGCTAAAAACATTGTAACTGGTATATTTTTAAATTCTAGCATAGGTAGGACAAATTTCATTTAAAATTGTTGCCTGGTAAAGGTTGTCCTGTATCTTGTTAGTTAACAGTACAACTTACCCTGTCTATAGTAGGATTAAAAAAAAAAGTATTAATTAACATGTTTTATGAACAGTTTTCTTATCCTTGGTCGATAAACCGATAAACAGTGCTTGCAACCGTGGCCTTGGTGAGAGCTGTTGTCTTGGTATGGATGGAGAGCAATTTGCCAAGAAATCCTGATCCCAAGATCAGTGAGGGATTTCAATGTTGTGGTGAACACCTAGTGTCCTAATTGAAGCAATTAAGGAGTCTGTAGAGGGTGGGATATACTGATGTTGGTCTGTTGATTTGCTTGGATGTCTGCTTTGTATTTATCTTTTGGCAATCAGCACTCATTGATGAAATTGCACTAGTCTGGTGTTGAACAACAGACATGCGTCATCATGAGTGAGCATTACATATTTGTCCAGAAAGGACATAACATAATGATAAATGATATTTGGAGGCTATGAACTTGCTGTAGGGAAAGATGTGTTCAGGGTCTTAGATAATTAAAATAATTCCACCTCTGTGAGAATTGCTCATCTCTGGGCTGAACTTCAGCCATCTGTTTTTCATCCCACTCCCTATTTTTTGCAGGCACTATCCTATCTGTATAGTGGCACTGGTCCTGTCAGCTGGGAAGGAAATGTATAGTTGAGTGACCTCTCCCAGGGGTCTGATATATATATTAGAAAGGAGAAGGGACAAGATTCATTCTTCTGAAAATCTGTACATGAAGTTGAGGGAATTTGTTTGAAATGTTTGAACTCATTGCTATGCAACTCAGCTCTGTTAGGTCATGAATGTGGGCTTCCAGCACTGTTGATTTTGAACACTAACCTCAAGTCTTAGCTAGCAAATGATTGTCCACCAGTGCCACTATTGGTTGTTGTTTTTTTTGGCAGGGGGGGAGCACAGTCTGAATCTGACTGTGAATTGTGCAGGTTGTTGACAGGCACAGCTGAGGACCAACACAACCACAACTGGAGGGCAGAGAGAAGTAACAGCAGAGAAAAGCAGCTGCTGCCATGGTGGTGGCAGCAGCAGTTGTGCTGGTTTACCACAGACCCAAGCTGGATTGTTCTAGCTCACAACTCTGCAAAGTTGCCAACCTCTGCTCTAGATAACTAATTTTAACTTTAAAGAGTATAAAATCATTAGATTTTAGACTCAAGCTGCAGCAAGACAAGTTTAGGTTAGTTATTAGGAAATACTTTCTCACTTGGAGTGTAGTAAAGCACTGTGACAGGTTATCCAGAGGGGCTGTGGAATTTCCCTCCTTGGAGGTTTTTAAGATCCAGATAGACAAAGCCTTAACTGGTGTGATCTAGTTGGGGATGGTCCTGCTTTGAGTAGAGGGTTGAACTAGATGGGGAGGTCTCTTCCAACCTTAACTTTCTATGATTCTACAAATCTCTATGTTACTTGCACTATAGACATGTAAAATGTTTTTAGTAACAGTAGTTTAGGAGCTTGAAACTAAAATGAAATATGTTCTACCTATTTGCTATTAAAAGAAAAGCAAATATAGTAAAATAGTGAAACTTAGGCCTGCCAAACTTATTGACAGCATTTCAAGCTGAACTCTAATATTTACCACACTGCAAATACGGTATAAGTAGTGACACTGTAAGATTACTCTGCTGGTGTTTGCTTATTTTTAAGGACTGCTAGTATAGCGTAGAGCAGTGGTTCTTAACCTTTTTTGTACTGGGACCCATTTGTAAAGATGGCCAGTCCTGGCCCACAGCCCCCTGGCTCTGCCAGGACCCTGACTCCTGACCCAAAGTCCCCTGCCCTGTGGGGCTATGCTGGTGCCCCTTACTTCCAACCTGCAGCCCTCTGCCTCTCCCCACTCCCCGTCAGCTCTGCTGGAGGGAGCCCCCAGGTGCCCCCGTCCCACTCAGGCTGGAGCATGGTGGCTGCAGCTGCTCCAGCTCATGCGGGTGGCAGTGGAGTGAGTCCAGCCCTGATATAGGCTAGGAGGAGCAAGAGGGGATGCCTGTGGCATCCCCCCTACTCTGGGCTGGGGCTGCTGTGCTGTGCCAGACAGCCTGGTCATGGCCTCCTTGCACCCCCCAAATCAAGTCTCCCAGCAGCCTGGCCCTATGAGTACTGGTCCCAATGTTGCTGGCCCAGCCACACAGCTCCCTGCTCCCGCTGACCCCTTCCCCCACTGGAGGGGCAAGGCCCCTTCCCCTCTGCCCTCTGCCTTGCTGCAGCCTTGGTACCCAGCCACCTTCTGCCAGCACTGGCAGGCATATCCCCACACACCCATCCTCTCCACACACAGCCCCCTCTCTCCCTCTGGATAGTCCCCAGTCCCTGGACCTCCACCCCCTGCTGCTCATAAACTTACCTGCACCCAGCAGCTGGGCTGCCCCCACCACCTTGCCTGGCTGCATACCTGCCACATGCATGTAGGCATGCAGACGCTCATGTGCCCACTGCCTCTGGTTACCTCCAGAAGCCCTTACAGGCCTGCAAGGGGAAACCCGTACTTTCCTGCATTTCTCTAGGACTTGTGACCCTTTCAAATATTTTTGTGACCCACTTTTGGGTTGCGACCCACGGGTTGAGAAACACTGGTGTATATTCATAGCTTGCTCTAGTTAAAACATTGAGCAGGAAGGTCAAAGATTGAATGAGAGAGTTTGTTGAACTACTCTCTCACTGCATAGCCGTCCACCCTCTCCAGGCCCAGATGCTTGACAGTCTTTTTAAAATCTCTGATAGAGAGTTAGAAGAAAAAGGAAGATTGAAATTGCATTAGATTTATCTAACCACAGCTTTCAAGTGTTTCTAATGTCACTTTTCAGGAGCAGGCAGCGAGATAGCACAATGTATGTGAAGAGGTTACATTTCAGTCTATAGGGAATGTTGCACTTGGTCTTTAATTGCAAAAAAAAAAAATCTGCCTCCATGGTCATTCAGTCTTTAGCTCTGCATTATCACCAGAAATACCAGGTTTAATTTTGGATATAAGCTCTTGTCCCCAAGAATCACAAGTTTATTTCTTAAAGGTCACTGAGCAGGCTCCTGAAACATCTGTGTCTTTTGGAAGAGAGAGACTCTTAAACTTATTATCGATACAAAAAAACCATTCCGTTTCCAGGTGTGTTAAATTCTTCTTTCCTCTTTCCTCCTGTTTCTCTGAAAAAATAGTCAGCATTTTCTATATTGAAGGCCAGAGCAGCAGTTCTTTCCTTTATATTTCTTCTTCTTCCATGGTCATCTTTAATTTTATTGGAGCATCTTGATTAATCTGGCAGGATTAATTTAGACGTAGGAGGGGGCATCAGAAAGATCACTTTTTTTCATTAAGAGGCACCTCCAACTAGAGTAAATTAATTTTAAATGATGTTGGAGCTTGTACAAATGATGTATCATTTTGTCATCCGTCTTCCTTGACATTTTTAAAATGAAAAATTTGGCCATCAGCCCAGGTAATAAGAATTTTGGTTTTAGTTTTCTAAATTTTAGAATATCTCCTTAAGAAGCTAGCTATAGTATTGTGTATATCTACTCCATAAATCAAAGATAAACAGAGACAAAGGCAAATACCATATTTCATGATGTAGAGGTTGATACAGTGTATACGTTGACCAGTGCAAAAGGTTAGGATTTTCATAGGCACAGTGTATATAAATTGACCCACATTTTATACTGAGACAAGAACAAACAGGTACCGGTGCATGATTAGCACAATCAGCACCAATTGCCCTGTGTTACATGCAATCAGCACAGATCAGGAATGAACAATCACCGCCATGATTAGCACCATCAGTGGCGATTAGCACTGGTTGCTGCAACTTGCACACAAATAACATTTAAAAATCCCTCATTTAATTAGTTTAATCCCTCATTAAATTTAACAATTCAAAACATTTTAAAAATACTACTTGGAAACTACTTTTAAAATATATTAAAAATACTAAAAAGTAACAATTTTAAAAATCCGTTGTTCGCTTTCATCATCCGAAATGTCAACCCCAAACAGTCCCTCCCAATCTAAATGATTAGTGATCTGATTGTCATATGGATCCTTGGCATCAAATGTTTTGGCATCTTCATTCTCTCTTTGATCTTCGTTATGCCACTGAATATCTTCCTCCTCACCATCCATAGAGCTACTGATCTTGGATTTTTTGAATGAAGCAAAACAGTTTAGGGTTTAACACCCCTCCAAGCTGTAAGAATCCACTGGTGCAGAGTTGCTAAGGAGGCTACTTGCATGTCTCCAGCTTTTGCATACAAATGTTGGCTGCTTATCGTTCAGGTCAGCCACTTAATGCAAACGTGGTCTTTGAACAGTTTGTTTAAGCATGCATCTAATGACTGTATGATGGATGTTAGCCCACGGGGATGACCACTACTAAGTCTGCTTTACTTTGCTGCAGTTTTACTTTGCTGACTCACACTGTCACAGAGGTGGCCTTAAACATGTCCCACACAAGCATTCATTTCAGTTGGAACAGGATGCCAGGGCGCATATTCCACAGTCAGTGTATCCAGATGTGAACTCCTTCCTTGTCCATCTGGCCTTTTGGATGAACAGGAACGACAGTGCTAGCAGGGAATTGTTCTTTCTTGGGGAATGTTTTCCTTTTGAAGATGACCATTGGTTTTAGTTTCTTCCTGTCAGCCATGCAGGCAAGAATTACAGTAAAACTGGTTTTGTTGTGGCCCATAATCTTCATCAGTATGCTTTTAGCACCAGTGACATCCACGGTTTAGTTTGTTAGCATATTGAAGCACATAGATGTTTTGTCCATATTCCTGGTTTGACTGAGATGGTAATTGTTGGGTTTTTTTGTTTTGTTTTGGTTGGGTTTTTTTGGAGGTTCAACACACAGCTCTGGAAATGGGTTATCTTGTCTTTGAGGTCAAGTGGTAATCTCTGTGATTATCTTCATTCCCTGGTGCAGAGAGAGAATTCTTTTTCATAAACTGGGAACACCAGGTTGGGTTGCTGGTAAAGTCTTTCAATTCTTTCTCCACAGCCCGCATCTTGATGATATTTCTTGTTACGATTCTGCCATACTGTTGTTGATTGTTGACCCAGTTGTTGAGGTCTCTTTCTAATTCTGGCCATTTGCATTGCTTTTCACAGCCTGCACACTTCTCGTGAGGCATCATTTTTATGTTGTAAGTGTTTTTCTGCCAGTCATGAACCAGTTTCTCATTCACACCAAACTGGTGGGTTGCAGAACTGTTGTTAGTATTGAGAGCAAAGTTGATGACTCTGGTCTTGAATTTAGCATCATATTTCATTTGTTTTGGCGGCATCCTGAATACAGTGTGGTATTTGGGGTATCAGTAATTAAGTTCATATGGTCTTTGCTAAAGTAATGCCAATTGTAATTAGTGTGACTGTATCTCATGTAGTTAGTGGGACCATTCTTCCTGCATTTAGTGCAGTTAGCACAACTGTGCCTCATGCTCGCTAAACTAGCAGTATGTTGGCAGCAGTTTTTTTGCTGTGACATGGTGTATAAGTTGAGGTTTAATTTTAAGACACAAAAATTGGGCTTCAAAACTCTACTTATACACTGTGAAATACAGTAATTTATATCCACATCAACCTACACCTTCAAAGAAGAAATGCTGGAAAGTTAACAAATACTCCAAACATAGTTTCAGGTTTTACAGGACTTTTTGAGAGACAAAAGTAAAAGGAAATTACTTTTATATTTTAAGCAAAGACATAGCAGGTCTCCGTTCAGAACCAAAGGGAGGACTAAGAGCTACTTTGTTAACTTGAAGTAAGGTTACTTACCTTCTCGGGTGGATTTCACAGTTTGTCGTTCTACTTCTGTCCATATCTGGTCTCACTTACCCTTGTTCAGTTTTTTCCTAAGAGCTTGCCTGTACATGGAGTTGCTTCTGTTTAACTTGTGTGGACATTGTGATTCTGGCATACAAGTGTCTTGTTCCCTGTTTAGTTTTCTACATTTTCAAAGTGTTACAATAAACAGGAGCAAAGACGCTCATGTTTTGGATTAATGCCACATGTAGACGTTTTTATTTTAGAACAGTTAATCAGGAACAGCTTTGTGTACAGTTAAACTCTTATTTGTCCTGGTGCTCTTCATCTTCCTTCTACATTTCTAATGCTCTTCTCTAAGGGCTGTATAGCTAAATCAGTTAATGGCATGGGCATTCCAACATTGGATAAAAGGTGGAGCGTCTTTACGCATTAGTTGCTTTATGGTAACTGTCCATAGGCATGGTTTTACCTGGATACATGTGGAAGCTAAGTGTGGCAACTTTGCCTCCAGGGGAAGAGGTAGGTGAATGTTCCCCAGGCAGTTATTGTGAAGCAGCTAACAGGAGGCTAAGATCCTGCCTCTTTTGCCATATGGTAAACTCTGGGTGCTTACAGACATTGCGGGGGGGAATAAAAACAGCACTTTACTGGGGAACAGAAACAGCATCAGTTTGATCCAGTTCCCCAGCGCTTGTACAGATTGTGTGCTTCAGTGAGGCTCTTTGATGCTTTTATCTAATAAGTGATCCAACCAGTAGGGCTAAAAAGCCCCACTAATGCATGCAGTCTATTCAGATGTTGGGTGAGCTGGGTCAAACTGATGCAGTTTCTCTTCTGCACATGTGTTGTGCTTCGAGCCAAAAGTAAAGCACCGTTCCCTGTCCCCCCCCCAGTCTGTCAGCAGCTTATATGTCTATACTCTGAGCTAAACTGCAGTAAGGCACCTATATTCTGTAATACATGTTATCTGTATATGGAGTTATTCAGGAATTCCTGTTTCTGTGCATCTCCATGAGAACTACCCCCTTTTTCTCCCCCAGCATTCCACTTGTATTCTTTCTCACAGGAGTTCCGTTACATTTACTATACTAATTTACTTGTCACTGGCACTAAAAGTGTATTGATGAAGACTACGTGCCACGACAAAACTAACTTTACTGTAATTCTTGCCTGCACAGCTGACAGGACAAAACTTAAACCAATGAAAGAAAATATTCCCCAAGAAACATTCTCCAAGAATTCCCTGCTGGTATTGTCATTCATGTTCACCCAAAAGGTTGGATGGACGAGAAAGGCATTCACATTTGGATATAGCAAGTGTGGAATACACACCATGGCATGTTGTTACAGCCAAAATGAATGCTCGTATGGGACCCCTTCTCTCCCATCTGCCAGAAAATCTTTTAATTCCTCATTTAATCATCTTCCCTGCTGTTTGAGAAGTTGGTAGGTGGGAAAAATATAATTTCATGGATGTTACTGATAGAGCACTGAGAGGCTTGGTATAAAATTAGCTTTCCCCAATTACCCTGTAAGACAGGTTTTAAAAGATATTGGATAGACCATGGAAATCAGGTCTGACCTTTGAATTTCAGGATTTTTTGAAGTACCATTAGGATTGTGGTGCTAAGAACTGCCTAAATATGTAATGTTTAATCCTGATTATGGTTGTAAAGATTATTCCATGATTAACCCTATCTTTATGAATTTTCTTGGATGTGGGAAAGAAAATAGTTTTTGTGGCTAGATTTTTGTATGCACAACAGTAGAAACTGAAGTCTTCTGTTATCTAGGGAAGAAAGACAACTTTGCATTTTTTTTCTCACATACAACATGTCATCATGTGCTTCCCCCCCAGTAAAACGCCTTGTTTTTTTGAAAGGCAGAATGCAGGGGAAAAGCTTTTCCAGAGTCATGGCTGACTGTGACATGCAGCCAATCCTCCTGGAACAATAATGTGGCATCTGGAACCATACTATGTGGCAGACTGTCTTGTAATACCACATTTCTTGGATGCTCTGTGTTTCCAGAAGGACTTAGTCTGTCTCATGCTTGTAACTGGCAGTAATAAGACAGTTAAGTGGTCTTGCTGCAAGGAGTTCTTTATTTTAAGTTCTTGTAAATGAAGTGATTTTTCAACATCACAGTCCTCATCAAGATACTACCAGCAGATCACTTGCTGCTTTGGGCATAAGCTACAAGCACTCAGCCAATTGCTACAGGTGTGGAGGGGGACTGCCGTCTTGGCACCTGTGTGGCATACATGGTGTATTCAGGGGTGCTCTTTTCTTTTCCAGTGAGGAAAACAGCTTCCCCACTTAAAACATGCATCCCAATTTTGGGGAGCTGATTTTGGGGGAAAGGTGTGTGTTGTATGTGAAAAAATATGTTATTATCGAGGTTAAGAACAACATTCTTGGAATGAAAGATAATTCAGTGTGTATATTCAATCAGTTTTTGGACTAGTCACTATTGAGAATTGAGTATTCCCTCTAATAGTTTTTTCCTAAAACTCACTTTGTTTTTTGTCCTGCTTTTTCAGAGATTCAAAATGAGGGAGCATTTTTCACCAGTTAAGGCAAATGTCTAAATTTTATTTTTGTGGTTCAATAATACTAATTGCTTTTGTTTAATATATTAGTCTTCAAACATTTAAGTTCTAAATGAACACTGTTGCTTTTGGCATATTTAAGGAATTTGTTGTATATATCAATGTCATTGCTGTCTCAAAATAGAATACTGTGTCAGTGAAATTATTCTTCTATAATTTATGAACAAGGAACAGCCTCCTGATATAAGTAAGCATAGTGAAGCAAACACAGCTGACTTGACTTGATTTAATTAATCCTGCATGATCTTATGAAACGTTCTGGTGTGTTTGTTCTTTTAAGAACTCAAAAAATCATTAGGCTCTTAATGTCACTGTGAGTTTGATATGTTTGATTTTCATGTAATTTACAAATTAAGGGTTTACTATTGGGATTTTTTTGAGCAACCTATGCCTGTTCAGATTCCACGTTGATTTCCACACACATCCTAATTCGTCATATACATGTATAACTATTAAAGGCATTAAAGGTAATTTAATACATTTTAATAAAAATATAGGGAGTAAGTATTGCCTAGTTTTAAGAAATGAGGAATCTGGAGTGCTGAATTTTTCCAGCTGACTTTGCTACTGGTTGATAGCATAGTGTTGGATGAGCAACCAAGTGTTAGATCCACTAAGGCAGCAGTTCCCAAACTCTGACGGATTGTGCACCACCAATTTAAAATTACACAACTTTAAGTACCACCAGCAAATTTTTCAGTTCAACCTTAAGTACCACCAGCACATTTTTGTCAAATAAAGTAATTATAATAAATCTGTTAACATGTACCACTGACAGGTGGTCTGCATACCACCGGTGGTACCTGTGCCACTGGTGGTACCCATGCCACCTATTGGGAACAGCTGCACTAAGGTATTCAGTGTTTCAGCATCAAACTTTATATGTCTAGATCTAAGAGTAGAATCCTGTAGCACTGTGTTTGTGTCTGGGCCCTTCAAACAGTACTTTGGGATGGTTTGGCTCGTGAGTATTGGAGCTGCCTTAAGATAGTTGGAGGAAAAGAGTTTATTTTAAATCTTGCCCTTTTCTGGGGTTTAAGCACTTCACTCTAGCTTTATAGTGGTGCCTATGTTGGATGGGATTTTCACAGCCAATACCTTTTTCCTGGATTTAGATGTCTAAGCTGTTTCTTTCAACAAGAGAACCTGGATCATTCCTGTTATCCAAATACGACTGGAGAAGGCAAAGAAGTGATAGATTAGTACCACCCTCCCAACTTCTCCTGGATGTGGGAAACCTGGCTTTGATGTCCTTCTCTCTGTCTGAAAGGATTCAAATCCCCATTGCTTTCCAGGATTAACTACCTCGTCATCAATTGTTCTGAAAGGGTTGTTTTGCAAACAAGAGGCCAAAATGCATTGGTCCAGAGAGAGAGGGGAACATGACTGTAGCTTGAGGATTAAAGAGTACTCAATTGAGTGGAGAGAGATTTGGTTAGTGATCCCTAGTCCAATAGCTATGTATGAATTTTTATTAGTCATTGGGTAAAATGTATAAAGAGTGATTGGAGCAGGGATTGAAACAGTTTTCTCCTTCCCTAGGTGAGTGTTTCAGTTACTGGGCTACCTCTCTTTGGCTCTTGAGGTGATTTAGGCACCAGGGGCCTATTTTTTGCTCCCAAATGCCTCTACATGTGAGGAAGATGAAAGCAGTTTTGGGCCCTTGTGGGTACCCATTGAACGCTGGTTAAAAAAAAAAAAAATTGGGAGCCTGTGGATTATTGTCCTGTCCAATCTCCCCTTTTGGGGAAGGTCATTGAATGGGTGGCCACCTAACAACTCACTGCACCTCTTGATGCCTTCAGTTTCTTGGACCCTTGTCATTCTGGCTTTTGTCCTGGATCTAGCATGGTGACTGTGCTTGTACCTTTGTCAGTGATCCTTACCTAGAGATCAACAGCGGAAATTGTGCCCTGTTGATCTTGCTAACTCTTTCATAAGCCTTTGATAATGTTGACCATGAGGCTGTGATAAAGATTTGCATAATCTAATAGGTATTTGCAGGACTTCTCTAAACTGGTTTTGCTGTTTCCTAGCAGGCAGGTCTCAGAAGGTGCTGATAGGTGAGTGCTTGACATCTCAGTATCTTTCCTGTGGGGGCCCCCCAGAGTTTCACCTTATTGACTCTTCTGTTCAATGTATAGATGAGGCCACTGCATGAGATTGTGCAGAGATTTGGAGTGAGGTGCCATTGGTATGTTGCTGACACCCAGCTCCACATCTCTTTTGATCCTGGCCTTGCAGTTTCAGTCCTTTTCCAGTGCCTGGCTGCAGATGGGGATTGGATATGGGTGAACCCCAAGAAACTGAATCCTGATAAGACTGGGGTGATGGTAGTGAGCAGACCACTTGACTTAAGGAGGAATTTGAGTATCTATAACTAGGGACCTACCAAAATTGGGTGTTTTCCATTAAAAAAACAGCAGGCTTTGTGATTTTGGTGGGCTTGCTGGGGAGGGGGGACAACTTGCCAGCAAGCAAACAAAAGGGTGGGAAGCCCTGCAGTCTTGGAGTGCTGGGGAGGGGTTTGGGGGTGGAGGGAAGGGCAGTGCTTGCAGCAGGCAGTGTGGGGAGAGGCTGCAGGCAGCAGAGCCTGGGCCCAGGCCGGCTGTGGCAGGCAGCCAGGAGGCTGCAAGCAGCTTTACCAGGGTCTGTGGAGCCCCGGCCTGGCTCATTTCTGGCCACACTGTCCCCAGCCCCTTCCCTGCTGTCTGCCCAGAGGTGTGTGCACACCCGACACTGACAACAAGCTGGGCAAGATATCCGCGGACCATGCTGCAGCTGTTTGTAGTCTCCTGGCTGCCTGCCATAGCCAGCCCAGGCTCTGGGCAGGCCCCTGCCACCAGCTACAGGGCCCAGGCTGATCACAGCAGGTAGCAGAGAGGCTACAAGCAGCTGCATCTGGGCCCATGGAGCCTGGCTCATTGCTGGTGGCGGGATGCACTTCTGTCTCAGGGTGGACAGTGGAGAAGGGGCTTGGGGCTCCATGGACCTGGGTAGAGCTCCACAATCTCCCTGGAGAATCAGCTACCTGTTCCTCAAGTTGGGTAGACCCCTAAAACCTATGGGGTATAGTCTCTCATTGCTCAGGTTTTCAGCTTTGGGGTGCTCCTGCATCCTCTGCTGCACCTGGATCTTTAGGTGGTGGTGGCTAGGAGCACCTTTCACCAACTGTGTCTGGGGGTTTTTAAGAAGAGGTATGGGGGTTTTTAAGAAGAGGTATGGGGGTTTTTAAGAAGAGGTTAGATGAACACCTTGCTGGGGTCGTTTGACCCCAGTACTCTTTCCTGCCATGGCAGGGGGTCGGACTAGATGATCTTCTCAGGTCCCTTCCAACCCTAGAGACTATGAAACTATGAGAAGGCTGTGACCCTTTCTTTCAGATTTCCATCTGGCCATCATCATCCATGACTTCAATCTTGAGGCTAAACCACAGTGATGCACTCTACATTAGGCTGCCCTGGAAGACCATCTGGAAGCTTCAGCTGGCACAGACCACCACGGTCTGCCTTCTGATGGGGGGTCAGTTACCCCGGCACATAACATAACTTTATTGCTCAAGTATGCGCTGGGTTCCTAGAACTTTCCAGGTGGAATTCTTGTGCTGGTTTTGACCTGTAAGTCCCTAAATGGTCTGAGTCCTATGCATCTAAAGGACCACCTTCTCCTTTATGCCTAGAGTGACCATAAGGAAATCCAGGACATAAGGGACACTGTCCCACCTGTTCCCACCCTCCCCCCCCACAAGCCAGCAGCATTGCTGTAGGCAATTGCAGAGCCTGGTGGGCAGGGCAGGGACACAGTCTGATGGGGAGGCAGAGCTTCCTGGTATATGACGCTTCTTCACTTCCCTGCCGGACTGCACCCTGTGCCCATGTAATTCTAGGATGCTTGTCATAATTTTTTCCAGTGTGCTGAGACTGACTTTTGAAATCCATGACTGTCCCAGGCGGACTGCCTCGTAAGGCCTGCCAGAGCAGGGGCTGGGCTCTTTCAGAAGCACTGTGAGACTTTTTTTCTATCTGGGCAGAAATTTAGCAAGCAAAGCTAAGCTGAGACACTGTGTAAGGCAGAGGTCTCTGTCTTACATTGATATTCTACTTCTTGTTTAAGTTGTTTTGTTGTTCTCCTGTTTTATAAGTCTGCTGGTTCTCTTGTTGTAAGCTACCCAGAGCCTTGCTGGAAAGGCTGGCAAATGCATCTAATAAATAAGATAGGCACTTATGAGAGTTTTAAAGTCTCGCGTGTGGACTGAAATACTTTTGTAGACCTTCTTTTTGTAGATCTGGGTCTTAGGACAAGGCATTCAAAGTAGTGTATCGGAAAATGTTCCCTTACGTAGCAGAATGAGAGTTTTGGCATTAAATCTTGAAAATGTGACCATTCTGTAAGTGCTGATACATGAGTTGAAGTCTTGAAAATCTGTTCCCAGTTGAGGGTATTGCAGTCAAAAGCAGGTTAAGGTGCAGTTAAGCGTTGACACGACACCTTGTTCGATTTAATGACAGATATGCTTTAATAATTATACCATTAACAAGTTATAGAACTAAATGGCAGAAAAAGATTCCTTCCCAATATTCTGTAAATGAGCCATCACAAAAGTTGTGCTATATGTTAGTTGCAATAGTGTCTCTCACCAGTGCTGACTGGAAATGATTTCAGTCTTTGCAGCCTTTGTGGGGTGTGGATCTGTCACCAAGAATGATCAGCTGGGCGCAAGTTACAATATTGCAGCTATTTTTTTTTCCTTTTTTTTTTTTTTTTCTGTCTCTCTCCTGCAGTGTGCATTTGCCAGCAACTCTGTTTCGTTCTTATATTCTTCAGTTGTATAGCTTCAAAGCATTCTTCCTTGATAGCTGGTCGATTAAAGTTCGAACAAAGCAGGTAGGGAGGGACCATTATATTACAACTGCGAGCTGCTCAGATCCTATTTTGGGTTGTCCAGTTATGAAACTTGTTTAACAAGCTTTTGATCAGTGTGGAGGTTACACTTCAATCAAATGGGATGAGTCTTGAATGACTGAATGGGAGACCTTGGAGCATGGATTACAGGACAGTTTTGTGGCTGGAAGGGACCTCACAAGATCATCAGGTCCAGCCCCCCTGCACTAGGTAGGAAAGACAACTGGGGTCATGTGAGCGTCCAGTCTCTTTTTTTGAAGATTTCCAGGGTAGGAGACTGCACCACCTCTAGAGGGATTTTGTTCTGCTGGGTAGTTGTTTTTAACAATGGGACAGAACCCAAAATATTCTGAACCAGTGATGGTCTGTGGCAGGGGCGGGCAGTTATTTTGGGCAGAGGGTCGCTTACTGAGTTTTGGCAAGCCATCGAGGGCCGCATGACAGGCAGCCAGGGGCAGGTAAATATAAATTTTCTTAATTTTGGGGGGACCCCACAGGCTGGATAGAATGGCCTGGTGGGCTGCATCTGGCCCTTGGGCTGCATTTTGCCCACCCTTGGTCTCTGGAGACATTTGGAAAACCCCAAACAGACACTGAATGCCTTTTCTGAGAAATATTCCTTAATCGAGGAAGGATGTCAACAAGGAGGATACAGTCAGGTAGGGAGATAGTTATTTATGAATAGTTTAGCATAATTGCAAATGTAACCAATGTTTTATTAACACATTAGATTAAATCAATTGGGATCACTTAATCTCACATGGTCCCAGTCATAATTTTACAATCTTGTGCAAGATGCACTGTTGTTTTAATTTGGTCATTTAAATGTCATGTATAGGTCAAGTCAGGCATTTACAGTGCTGCCTTTTTTAAAAAAAAATCTTAACCCTATTGTCTCTCTCAGTTTCCATCCATAAAATTATATGATATTTCATAGTATATTAGTCTTAACTAATTTTGTGAAGTGCTATGAGGTTCTGTGATTAAGAGAATCACTTGCTGCAAAGTTGATGGTGTTTGTTTCCGGTGATTCACAATTGATCCAAGAAGTGTAGATATGGATGTCCTGACTTCTCTGCAATTTAACATCTCAGCTGCCAAGTTTCAAAGGCACATAATTGAAAAATGAAGTGCTTATTAAGAAATAAAATAACTTGTCCTATAGCATCTTAAAGACTGTTCAGTTTTCACAGCTCAGGGCAAAATATGTCACTGTAATAGTTATTTTTTAAGTGTTTTAATAGCTGAAGCTAATTTTATTTCTAATGAAATACTACTGGGACTATTTCACATCCTAGACTAATAGTTGCTTGTTTTTCAATTTTGAAATGTAACATCTTAATTTAAAAAATGGGTTAATTAAATGTATGCAGACACACATATATCAGCTGTAATAAAACATGCCTCAGCAACTACACCACATGCCAGGGCTGTCCAGATTGTGACCACAGGCCGTATGTAACCTGCAGGGGGTTAATTTGGAACCCTTCGGCTCCCACCTGCACCACTGTACTCCCTGTACCACTCTGGCTGCTGTTGCCACTGGAGTTTCCAGGTCCCCCCACCCCTCCAGCTTCTGCTTCCTTCCCTTCCCACCCTACTCCAAGGGGAGAGGGAGGCTCATGCCTTACGGGGCTCATGACTCTGCATGTTGGGAGTAATGTGGGCGTGATGGCAGCGTGATTGGGGTGGGGGGCACTCTAAAGTTGGATAGCCCTGCTCTATGCCATATGATATGATAGCAAACACCTCAAAGTATTCTTTTAACAGTGGACACTGATGTAACACATTTGGGAAATTGTGCTATTTTCCCATTGCCCTTCATAAAGCATTTCAGGGTTTATGAATAAGTGGGTTACGCACTGTATTTTCTGGAATCAAAGGTGAGGTTTCTTTCCCCCATTTAGAATGGGGGGGCTAAGGGAGAAGAGCCCCTTGTCTTGGATTTGAGTAGGGCTGGGGGGGCAGGCAACTGTTGGGGCTCCAACTCTGCTCCCGACTCGGGGTCAGAGTTGGAGCTGAGGCAGCCATAGCTGTGCCCCACCCCCCCTTCCAGACTGTCTCATAAAATAATTGGACATCTCGTAAAGAGAAGCCGTAGAAATTCAAAGAGGTAGAAGAGGTGGGAATTCCTTGTGTAGCATCGTTTATACAAGCTATAATTTATTTGTGGTGTCTTAAGATTTTATGAAAAGGCAGAGGACAAGGCTTTAAAAAACCAAGCTTCAACAGATGAAGTTTGAAAAGTAAGCAAGTTTCATTGTTTCAGGGTTTGTTTGTTTGTTTTTTTATTTAATGTATATTGAAATTCGCTTGCATCTCTGATTGGGAGCTTGGTTATTTTGAAGCTGTCAGGTGACCAGTGTTGGTGGTAGTTATAAGCAGGGATCCTGGTTTTCTCCAATTAAAAAATGACAGATTCTTTGATTAAAAACCCCAAAATCCATTATTAAAATTAAAAGCCCCCTGCAATCCCCCCAGCTCTGCCGGTGCCCCCAGCCATGACTTGCAAGCCCAGTTACTGCACAGGCTCCAGGAGTGAAGAGTAAGGCTGAGCTGAGCCCAGCAGTGGCTGACTGAGAGTCCCAGGCCCCTGCCCTTCCCTCTCTCCCTACAAGCACAGTTGGGGGTTTCCCTCTCTGTTTGCAAACAGCTCTTCCAGGCTGGAGCTTAACCAGCCTTCAGAGCTCTTTGCAAAAGCAGGGAATTCATAGGTTTCTCTGCTAAAAGGAGAAATCCATGTTTTCTCCATTTTTTCTGTGGGAAACAGAAAGCCCGGATCCCCAGTTATAAGATGCTGATTTACACCATTCTCCATGTGATTCATGTGTGTTTCACGGTGTGTTTGTGATATGGGCAAAACACTTAAGTTTCTTCTTAATGTTATGAACAAGTTAGCCAACTATTGGTTGGGACAGTTCCTTCAGTGTTATGAAAACCCGACCAGATTAAGACTCAAAATCCATGTGTATACAGACACTACTAAATTTCATTCATCTTGGCACCCAAACCTTTCACAACAAAGACTTCCAACAAGTTGCAGAGAGACATCATAGTACATTGAACTGGAAGTTAGAAGTACTTCAGTCATGACTCCTTCCAAAAATTTGCGTACATGGTATACACAGGATATTTGACCTAGAACATGTGAAGTAGAAAATCCCAAAGTAGAGGTTTTAGAATATAAATATTTATTAAATCCTATGTGCAACTCTTGCTGGCATTTAATTTTTAGTAGAGAGATTACATTCAATTTACTGCTGAAAGGGAAATCTACATCACTGTATGCACCTGCCGTTACACTGAGCTGTAGTCTGAGAATTAATGACTTTGAGACACAAGATTAGAAGAGACTTCCTGATCCATTGAGTCCAGTTTCCAGCTGCCTCAGGCAATCATCATACTGTACTTACTTGAATCCAAAATGAGATTTTTTCCCCCTATTTAATATGGAGAAACGTTTGAAATGTTTTAAAGGTCTTAGAAGCATTTTTAATTGTAACATCTGTCTGTGTTACAACTGAAGATGCTTTCTCTTCATTTCTGGCCCCAGGGATGGGAAGGGAAGATCAGCAACTGGTGTTGAGGAAATGAAAGTAAGGAGACATTATAATTTAAGCATTTTTTAAAACAAACAGGTCACTTAAAAAGTACCAAAGAAAAACAAAATAAATATTTCCCCTGTTTTGCCAATTAATGATATCTAAAGAGTGTGAATTTTCTCCTGCCCTACATCCTATACAAATAAGTTGATGCTTTATTTTTTTCACTTAAAAAACAAAACAGAAAACTGGCCAGGAATGTAATGTCCCACTTCTGTCTTTTAATTGGATTTTCTTTCAACACTGCAGTTGAAGGGGAAGGTGACTAGGTGTTTGAAGACCTTGGTAGTTTTGGATGGTTCCTGGAGCTCTTAACCCCTGGATTGTCTGCACATTAACACCTTAAAGTAGTTTTAAGCACTTGTTATGCAGCTCAAAGTTATGCTGCTCCAGCGCAGGATTATCTCTGATCCACACTGCCCAGCTCCTGCTCCATTAAGGTGTGGCCAGTCCCCTCAGATACCCTGCCCAGGTTGAAGTCCTCCAGTATCCCAGAGTCTTTCACACCCTGCACCCATAGAGCAAAGATAGAAGCCTATCCTGGCTCACCAGCCCTCTAGTGGCAAGTCACAGCTGTGCAGGTGGGAGACAGAAGATTTCTAGACTGGGGTGTGACTGCTCCACACTCCAAGCGAGCACTAAAACCGATCAATATTGTGCAGCTCATAGCGTAATGTATAAGAAGGCCCTAATAAGTCCTAATGTTACTGAGTCAAATAACAATAAATTTAATAATAAATCACAATAAATAAACCAGAATAAAATTAATGCTCCTCTCACTTTTATTGATATGGTTTTACCCAGTTCCAGGTTAGATGGTCCTGAATTTTAGGACCAGAACACAATTTCTTTTGGCAATTTTTGGCAAAAAAAAACATCCTTTTTTTTTTGTTGGTCTTTGAATCAGAACATATGATTTGAAAAAATTGGATCAACTTCACTGAACTTAAAATGTGTGTATTTAAGCGTATCATCAACAAAAACAATATGCTAACTGCCTTTATTCACCATAACAAAAGCAACGAGGTAAACATGTACAATTTCTTTTCCCCATCTGAAGTCACTTTGGAGGTTTCAAATTAGTTCAAAATATATTTGAACTACTAGCCAATTGCCCATCAGGAATAATGTGGGGCGGGGGGCGGAGCGCTGCCACCCACTACCCTGCGCTGCTGCTGCTGCCTCCCAGGAAAAGGGGTGGGGGAAGTTGACCCGCTGTTCCCTCCATGCCCTTTGGCCAGCTTCCCACACCGCCTCCAGGGAGCAGGGCCGGGGGCCCCACCACTGGCCCCCCCAGCTCCATCCTCTCCATCCCTGCCGTTATGGTGGTGCTCTGCCGTGGTGGTGCCACTGCCTCCTGTCCAGAACACTTTTGGAGAACTGATTGGTTGTTTCAGTAACCAATCAGAGTGCTTCAAGAGCATTATGGACGGACAGAAAGACAGACTAAGCCCTTTTATTATGTTCAAATTTTAATGGAAATGGAATTGTAATCGTCTTTTATATTAACTCTTTTGGAGGTTTTAAGTAGACAAACCAGCACTCACATTCAAGTATTAGAAGACATAAGAATACCTTAGCCTGTCCTTTGCATGCTACTTTTTTTTTAACAAGATAAATTCAAAGACCTTAATCACAAGAAAATTAGAATAAAATGGAAATAGTATTTCTTTTAATATAATAAGATTCCTTCTAAAATAGTTAATATGTTTGTTATCAGATAGGCAGGTGAAATTGATAAGAGATTAATGGAGTTCAGCTCTGCATTTAACCAGTTCATTCATACATAGATCACTTGGACCACATAACCTCCTTTTCATTAGAGGTTCATATCTGTGGTAGTGAAGATATGGTGAACTTTTGAACCTGGAGGCAATGTTTCTTTCAAGTGGGGGGGGTCTCAAAAATACTCCCAAAAGGAATACTTTGTTGAAACGGGAACTTGAAAGGGGGCTTTCTGTTTGAGATCACAGCTAGAGCTGGGCAGATTTTCTAGACTGAAACTTTTCTGAGTGAAAAACACAGCTTTAGTGAAACTGGGATATTTCACAAAATTACTTAGGTTTTGTGAACTAGTTCACTCAGTCCAGATTCTAAAAGAGCCAAAGTGTTTCACTTTCTTTAATCATAATGCTCTTTATTGCAAAATTTCCTTGAGATTTATTGAAGTTAAACAAGCTTGCAATTGAAATAAAGTGTTATGTTCAGCTTCTCAGTTCACATAATTAATTTTTTTAAAGTAATTAGTTTTGAAAAATCTAAAATTTTTTTTAAATTTATTTTTAGAGGTTTTTGGAACTGCTGCTAAATTGAAGATAGTACATTTCAGGGCTGAAAGCTGAGATTTTTCAGTTCAGGATATCATGATTTTAAATTAACATCTAAAATATCAGGCAGTATCCTTTGAATGCACAGAGCTCATACATGGAGGTTACAGAGTTCAGTGGAATATGCCAGAGACTACTGCCAAATGCATATATTATCAGAGCACGTGTACGCACATTCAGGTGATCTGAGAGAATTCTTCCATTACTTTTTTCTAGCAGAAGAACATTTTTTTTCTACCAGGAGACACTTGAATGATGAGCCTTTGAGAAGTAGAGGGTTGTGCACTACAGATGTAAACATTGTTTAAAAATGATCCATTTAACCTCCTCTAATTATATTGGTTAAATGGTTAACTGATAGCACATACCAAGTTTGGCAAACTCTGGCCCCTTCACTGTGTGCCTGGAGCTGCATGGGACCAAGGCCTCTGGTAGAGAGCCATGGGTGGGGGGGCAGCGGGCACAGCTGAACCACTAGGGGGCACTGCACAGGTGTGGAGCTGTAGCTTCCCCTCACCCCACACAGGCTGGGGCTGCAGACAGAGCTGTGCCCAGATCCTGCTGTCATGGGGAGGGAGGTGCTGAGCCCCTGCACTGGGATTGTGTGGGGCTTCCTGCCCCAGCAGTGAGACTCCCAGCCTTGTAGTGAATCTGCCTGGCCTCCATGTAGTGGCAGGGCCCAGGCAGGGTGACAGGTTCCCTGTACCTGCTGCCATGCTTGTGCCACCATAGCCTGGACCTGGCAGGCTCCTCTGCACTGCTGGGCTGGCCCCTTCCCAGCTTGCCCCAAGCAAGGCAGGGATCTGGTCCCAGTGGATTGGCTTCTGCCAGGCACTCTGTGTCCTTCCCCCTCCTGCCTATATCTCTGGGGCTGCACAGGGCCTGGGGAGGCACCACAGGAGCTGGAGCAGGCAGCGCCTGGTCTTAGGGGTTGCTGCCTGCCCCTCATGTGGCAAGTTCCTGAGGGGCAGCTGTGCAGCAACTCTAGCCTGGGAGGCCACTGTTGCAGCTCTAACACTTCCCCTAGGATCCCTGCTGTGCCGACCCTCCTCAGAAATGCCCTGGGGCTGCACTCGCTGTTTGAGGGGCCAGCAGCGACCCATCAGACCTGTTCTGCTGTGGCACCTCCTTGGGCTAAGCTAGCCACTGTCTCAGGACTGGGCTGGTCCCCATGCAGCCCCTGCACCGCAGGCCGGGAGGAACGGGGACGTAGTGCACCCAGTGGAAGCCCTGCTGGGACCAGACTCCCCCTTCCCCTCAGGCAAGCTGGGGAGGACCAGCCCAGCAGTGCATAGGAGCATTCCAGGTCTGGGCTGCAGCAGAACAAACATGGTGGAAGGTACAGGGAGCTTATCAGCATGCCTGGGCCCTGCCAGGCAGACTCACTGAGGGCTGGGAGTTTTGCTGCTGCAGCGGAAAGGCTCCACCCAACACCTGTGGAGGCTCCTGTCACTTCCCTTCTCTTGGCAGTGGGATCCAGGCACAGGAGAGGTCTGCAGACCCAGCTCAATCTGCAGCCCTAGCTCCTGTCCATGGCTGCACAGCTGAGCAACAATCGTGTCTGCTTCCCCTCTGCCAGTAGCCTGAGTCCTGCACAGTGCCAGGCACGTGGTGCAGGTAAGTGACTGGGGCTATATAAACATGGACCTACCTAATTTGCAGGGGCTGCCCCCTGACTTTGAGGGCAGAATGTGGGCCTAGGCACAGCCTTTTGCAAGTGAGGCGTGGCCCCACCCCTTGTCATGGATTGGCTGGAGGGGCTGCCTGTCTTGGCTCCTCCCCTCTCCTCCAGTTGGCAGTGAGGAGCAAGGCTGCATGACAGACAGCCCTTGCAGCCAATCAGCTATGACAAGGGGTGGGGCCACGCCTCACTTGCAAAAGGCTGTGCCTAGGCCCACATTCTGCCCTCAAAGTCAGGGGGCAGCCCCTGCAAATTAGGTAGGTCCATGTTTATATAGCCCCAGTCACTTAC
>NW_017729025.1:126564782-126569466 GCF_001723915.1 Gavialis gangeticus
GCATGACAGACAGCCCTTGCAGCCAATCAGCTATGAGAGGCAGGGGCAGCAGCAGGGGGGAGAAGGGAGGACAAATTCAGGACAAACCTCCAAGAATTAGGGTCTGTGCCTGGAAAATTGTAACAAATTTGGAAATTTTCCATATATAAAACCTAGTTACTGGAGGGTCATCTTATATTCAGGGGCACCTTTTAGTCAAATAAATATGATAATTTTAAAGTGAACCTTTCTGTTACAGATTGATAAGGTAATACAGGTTTCTGATTTTCACTATGAATATGTCCATGAGTGAAATTAAGTTGCATGGGGCTTTCAACTGAATTTCTGTTCTCTTGGATCTTTAACTACAATGCTGCATTTCCTGGTCTGGAAAGCATGTTTTCTAACAATCATATAATTTAAATTTAAACTAATAAGTCCCTGAAATATTAACTTCAAGATACGTTTTCTAATCTGAGAATCATGAATAGCTCAGAGAAGTAGCAAAGAACCGTGCTACTAAGAGCAGTAAGTCCTCAAGCAGTATTTTAAAATGTATTAACTTTTAAGGTCCTCTTTTATTAATTTGTTGAACAGTGTAGCTGTTTTAAACAGCAGAGTCATTTTTTTGCCTTTACTGAGTGATAACTGTTACAGATACACTATTTTTGCAGTCTGCAGAGATATAGGTCGAATCCTCAAACATAGAAGATTGTTTCATTTACATGGTCATCTGCTAACAGATTTGAAGTTGTCACAGCATGAATAAAGGAGATCCTCTGTTTATTTCTGTACAGTTGTATTTGGGTTTGGTGCAGACTGTCTGGAACTATGAAGTGCAGGTAGAATCACTATTTTTTCTATAAGCGATCTGAATTAAAATAAGCAAAAGAACGGTTTCTCCAGATTGAATGTGCCCACTCTTGATTATTCTGGAACTAATTCTTAAGTCTCTCTCATCCTTTACTGCTTTTAAAGTTTCAGTAGTATGCATATATCTAAAAGCAGAAGGTGCTCCATCACTTGGACAGGGCAGAACTGCTCTTAACAGTATCAACAGTAGTAACAATAATAAGCTAACATAAGTAATACTTAAATTTGTTTCTAAATTCTCTCTGCCCTTCATTGCTTCATTAAATTTTAAAAAAATAGCTTTCCAGTAGAAAATGCAACTATTTAAATTGAGTGAAGTTTTTACCTCCCAATTTTAACGTTACTGTTTTTTGCATTTACAATTCAAATGAATTATTGACATGTTTTGAAAAAAAGAAACAGAAATGAAATTACGTATGCCATGGTTACTTCTTATAATGTAAGACTCAAACTCAAATAATGTTATAGGAAATGATTTAGTTTCCCAGTGGTTAGCAAACCATGTGGTCTTCCTTTTGTCCTCAGCTTCATCTATATTGTGTTCTCAAGTAATATGCTTTTTTCAGAAAGAGCATGTGAATGGAAAGAAATAGATGAAGGTAAGCATTAAAATAATTTTACTCTTTCCTGGGTATCAAGCTTATATAATTAATGTTAATTGGCACTAAATGTCTATGCAGAGAGATTTAACCTAGAGTAAAATATTTTGGTAAAAGAAAAATTCAGTCTGTAAAGTACCTCAATTTACATAGCATTTAATTGCAATTAAATTTAGTTTAAATTTAGCTTAGTTTCTAGTTTTTTAATCTGTTTCCTGGCATCTAGAGTTTGTGAGATGTAAGCAGATTTTGCTGTCAGCTTTGCAATCTTAACTGTTAGAGAGAAATTTAGATATTTTGGCTCTTCTAACCATTTTGTTGACTTCAAATTAATGACATTTGTATGAGGCAAGGATTTTTGTGGGTGATTTTTGGACTAACTGCATGGTTGGGATAGACTTGGACAAGCTTTTGGGAATCAAATTTCTCTTCCCCCAGGTCTCTGGAAAAGAAGCATATAAAGCAGAGCCAAATAGCAGATGGAATAAGGGCATGTGTAAAACTTGCATGTAAATTAAAACAGGATATAAGATAAATGATCAAGGAGTCAACAGAGAAGAGGTGCAATAGAAACCTTATAAGCAAGACTATTCGCTGGGGGGGGTTGTCACCTGTCCAGTATAGAGATTAGCAAGTAGCTAATTTCAGTAATTCTCAATTAGGGTGTTTCAAGATCCTTTCAGAGGTGATGTGGGATGCCATCTAGCACTGTTAGTTGTGCAAACGTGATTCACAAGATAAGCTCAGCAACTAAAAAAAAAAGAATTCATAGTATTAAAAAAAAATACCTCTTGTCTGAGTTATTTCCAACAGAAAAATTGCTATATTATCTTGTCATAATCAAAAAATGAGTGAAAAAACTGAGAGTTCACATTTTTCAAGAGATGTCTTGATCCTAATAAGGGATACCTGCAGTGTAAAAAGGTTGAGAGCCATTGGAGTATCGGATAGATTATAACGGGCCCTGATGTTGCAGTCTGTGTAAAATTCCTGGTTTTTAATAGGCTAATGATTTCCCAGTCTTATCTTTTGTAAATTTCCCTTTGAGAACTGTGAGGTCACTTTTCTGTGATCATTTATTCTGATGCATAGTTTTTTGTCTGGTTTCATCCTTATGGTTTCCACGAGGTCATTTGGTGCACTAACTGAAGTACATTACGTCCTAGGATAGACATGTGTATAGTCTGTGGATTCTGATGGTTTGGGGAGCGTTGATAATTGTGTCAGTAGAGATGAGTGGGCAGGTCTTGCATTTGTTGTTAAGGCAGGGATGCATCCCATTAGGTGCCTGTTGATCTTCACTGTTACAGGGATGTAGATTGTAGCCGTGTTGATGTAAGGACATAGGTAGACAAGGTTCTTTGGGTAAATCTGATATCTTTTATTAGACCAACTCAAGTAGTTGGAAAAATTCTATTCAAGTTGGTCTAATAAAAGATATCAGATTTACCCAAACAACCTTGCCTGTTGCTCTTCAGGGCTTCAGTGCTTCTGGTGATGTGTTGGGCAAGGCATTTATTCAGGGGACATGAATAATGTTTTTGTAATGTGTCAGTCCTTTTCAGTGAATTGTCCTTGCTTTCAATATACTTAGGAATCAGCTGCTGAAAAAATGAGTTCAAATAATTTCCTTCATCTCCCTTTGGGAATCTAGTCACTAATGTGGTGCATGGATGGGGTGTGGGTTTTTTTTCTTTTAGTCACTTCTTTTAGATTTCAAGCCTAGTAGTCAGAAAGAGTTGTTGCTTGCTGTAGCTGTACACAGAGCCTGGGATTAAAAAAAAAATCAATTTTCTGCCTTTGTGCATTTTAGTAGAAGCATCACTATTGGAAACTTTTGTTTTATTGTTTACACTGGAAGCTCTTCATTAAGAGTTTCCAATGTAATTAGTGTGGTTGCAAGCATTCAGTTTCCCATGTAGAATGACTTTTAGGAGCACTTTGAAAATTTTCATTTGATTTAAGGATTATTTTTAAGGGTTTTATCTTACCTTGGTGGCAAGGCTCTAGTAATATCTGAAGATAGTTGCATATACATGTTCATTCCTGATCCCTGTGTAATTTATGTTGGTGCACAAAATTGATATAACTTATAACCAGAGTATGTGAGGTCTTTCCTCAGCAAAATAAGACATTTCTGAAAGTGTAATTTGGCATTTGAGCCTGCCTGTTTTCTCCCATGATAAAGTTAGTGTAGTAGCCTCTTGTGGCACTCTGAAGGGTGAAACAAGCTGGTCTCTAAGGGTGCTGCACCAGATCATCTGCTGTAATGCTTTTAAGGGTTCCATGTAAGGTCATCCCGTCTGGTATGGTGGTAGTGGAGCTGATGACCCCATATATTGAACTGGCCTGTAACGTGCTGCACAAGGTCACCTGCTATGTATGTTAATACCATCTTGGTCTGATTATTGTCTGCATGTAAATCAACTAATTTTTTTTTTCTGCTTCATTTTGAGGGGAAAAACAGTTGACCCGTACTTGCAGCAGTACTGTAAGTACAGTGTTTGCACTGAAAGAAAAATTGTTTTTGGGGTTAGAGCTGATATAAATTATGAAAATGTGGTCAGGCTCAACAGAAACAGAAGTATAGTATGCTTTAAATATATTCCATCATAAAAGTAAATATAATACTTTGATTATTGAGGAGGTCTTTAGAATATGGTGTTTAGATAATTAACAATATTTTGAGATTAGTAAGATACAGATAAAAAAATATCTGTTGTCTTCTGTGTATTTCTGTATTTTTTACCTCACCTCAGCAGCCTAATATATGAAGTTCCCTTGTGGTCTTTAAATATAATGCTAAATTCCAATTACAAAAGAAGAGTTTCAGAAGAGAAGAAGTTCCTAACAACCATCTTCCAAAAAAGAAAAAGAATAACCAAGAATTGCATAAGATCTCAAAATATTGCAAGCAGTTGACTGGGGACAGAAATGCATCCACTTTGGCTGTGGGTTTCTTACAACGTAGGAGATGTTGTCTGCCATGTAGAAAAAATATTTGAGACTGAGACCAGTTTATTCCACACTCTCTTTATGCATCTGAGACCTCTTTTTAGGAAGGAACTGTTCGGGGGCTGCCTTGCCCTTCAGCACTGCTGTGAAACCAAGCCTGCTTCTGTTTCTTGAAAATACATAAAAATGGAAAAGTGAGATACTCCACGTTAGTAATTTATTTAGTAAGAATTCATGGTTCACCTTTTAAATGCCATAGGGGGGAGAGGAGGAGCGGG
>NW_017729025.1:126574466-126577781 GCF_001723915.1 Gavialis gangeticus
AAAATGTAGTTCACCTTTTAAATGCCATAGGGGGGAGAGGAGGAGCGGGCCCAGGCCTGATGTGAGGGGGGGAGAAGCTGGCCTGCTGTGGCAGTGCAGGGGGAGGAGAAGAGCAGGAGGCCTGGGCCAACACAGCGGCGGCGGGCGTATGGGAGGAGTGGGCTTCGGGCTGATGTGGAGGGAGGGTGGACCTGGTCCTGAGGCGTGGAGGAGACCTGCTCTTCCCCTCCCCCTACTGGTGCCATGCCGGGGGGGGGGGCGAGGCCAGCACCTTGCCCCCCGCTTTCTGTCTGCTCCATTGCCACCGCCTCCAGGGAGCAGGGTGGGGCCCTGCTCCATCCCCTGTGTCCCCACCATTATGGTGGCACTGCACCACATTGCCACCTCCTGTCCCAACGCTGTATTTGCACTCTGATTGGCTGTGTCAGTCAGATGGTCAGAGTGCAAATAAAGCATTGTGGACACACAGATTAAGGCTTTTATAGTATTAGATAGTCTGTAAATATGCATTAAAAGATAAGTGCACATTTTCATGAATGTTATGTGTGAAATTAATTATGAAATCCTTTGAGGCTTAAAAATACAGTATGGCTTTAAGAATGATGTAAAACAGGGGTGTCATGTCTGGGCCATGGAGCTATTTCATCTGGCCCATCAGGCTACCAGTGGGCTTCCAGAAGTCTGCATGGGGGGGCTGTGGCCAACTGCAGAATGTGGGGTTCCTTGGCTCCGGTGAACATGCCTGTTGGTGGCAAGAGGGCAAGCAAGAGCCCAATAGTGACCAGTCCCACTGCTTTTTTGTCCTGCCGCCACTGCAGCTGCTGCTGGTCCTGCTACTGTCCCTAGCAGTTCCACTGTCGGTGTCTGTGCTGTGGGGTGGATGCAGCCTACAAAGGTATCCACAGCTTCACAGAAGTTTAGGGCTGGAAGGGACCTCGTGAGATCATTGGGTGCAGCTCTTCTGCTCTGGGCAAGAAAGACTGCTGTGGTCAAATAACCCCAGCAAGGTGTACATCCAAAATCCAACAGTCTGGATTCAGCCTAGGTCACTGGGTGAGTTTAAAACTCCTAATAAAAACATTAAGTGACTTAACCTATAATGTCATATAGGTACGTCTGCCAGCTCTTCATAACAAAGATGCAAATCAGTAATTTTTTTCATCTCAAACCACAACAGCAAAAAAGAGTGTGTAAGATGCCTTGTGTTTATTATCACAAACTAAAGATAAAACTAGGAAGAAGTGGTCTCAAGTACACATTAAGCTCTTCCTTTTAGTATCAAGAGGAGCTGAATCCTGCCTGTTACTGAAAGATACACTATGAAAGTGCTGGTGTTGAACACTTGAAGCCTCATCATTAGCAAACATGGAAGAAATTGCTTTCTGCCCAACTGGGTGATCTCATGGTGAACTTGAGCCTTGATGGTTAGGTGTAAAAGTGATAATTACCTGTGCATAGATGTGTAAGTGGTAGGCAGTGAGGACACCATGTATCATGGGCACTTTTAAGATTTTTAGTTAATCTTTTTAGAAGTCTGGTGGTGGTAACCCAAGTGTTTACATACTGTATTTAAAGAAAAATGAAAATATGCTGAGTTTCAGGGGTCAGCTATAAGAAAAAGGTGCCTGGATATTCACTGTATCTGTCTCCGTCTGTCTCTTGCTATATAGATATCCCTTTCAAGAGTGTGTGCACTGATTTCAGAATTTATACTGGGCACAATGTTTTTGCTGGGCCACTGTATCTACATTGTTCATTCTTGTCATCTTAATAGAAAATAAATCCTTCTCAGAGTTGCCAATTCCAGCATTATTTGGTGACTTTTTAGAAGTTTCCCATGATGTAATGATTCTTGGCATGGCATGATCAATTTTTCCCTTATTCAGATTGACTGCCCCACATCCCAGGGGATAGGAGAGGGTAAATAGAGTCTCCCTCTCAGCAGCCAGCTTGGAGGGTTTGTCTGTTTTTGCATGTGTTCATAAGCATTGAGTGTTGAAATTTAAAATGATCTTTCTCAACCACTCTGTCACCCTACCAACAATTCATTATTTAAAAAATAAAAACTCTGATTTTATGCTAATTTCATGGCATGGTGTTGTGTTTTGCTGTTCTTTTTATTCCAACTCTTGAATGTCTGGAGCCTGGCAGTATTGTACCATGCCCAGCAGTCCTACCAGTCGCTCATTAGCACCAGTGGAGCTCTGCCTTTAGAAGCTTGAGAGTAAACATTTTTCTTTACCAATTGTTTACTTGGCCAATGTTAGTTCTTATCCTTTGTTTCTAATGGAGCTTGGCATTGATGTTCTTTTTCTTATTTTGCTTTGTGCATTAGCATTATTGCTCTTATGAAGACTTAGACATTGCATAGCTTAACTGTTTGTTTGTATCATTTAATTGGTTTTGTTGTCCTTAAACATGATTAAAACTCCTTGATAATCCAAATGACTCACTTTAAAACTTCAAATACATACGATTTGTAACTTTTATTTAATGCTAGCATCCTAGAAGGCTTTTTGTTGCTTTCTACCACTCTCCCTTTCAGCATTGTTTTAATCCAGTATTGAACAAAACGTTTACATGTTTTACAGTTTTTACTGCTTCTTAGTGATCTAACATATTTGTACTGAAAATCCTAGTCAGTTTATACAAATTAGTTTAAATGTGGGCCAAAATTGAACCATTTGGTTATAACAGTCATGAGGCTAGAGGTCCACTAATGCAGGTGCTGTTAGGGTTGCCAACTCTGAATCTATTCTGGGAGGTTTCATCACATGATGTAATGACATTAATGACTGTACTGTACTCAGGGAGGCAAATGTACATTACTGTTATATTTTAAAAACCCACTGGACTACTGTATAAATTGGAATCAACATTAAATATTTATTTTAATGAACATCTTATCACTTATTTCCTGGGTGACTCTCAGCAGTCTTCTGGAGATGTATATCTAAATCCTGGAGACTCCAGGGCAGTCCTAGAGGGTTGGAAACACTAGATATTATGGGAGTGAAGCACTGCAAAAATCATAATCCCGCTCTCTCGGATGACTGAATTAAGGAACTATCGTTTTTTTTCTTAAGACAATATTTCATAGAATTTATTTTTATGATGGTGAGTTTAGGCTTTTTCAGACTTATAGGTTCAGCTTGTGCTTTTAATCGAGACCTTGCTCTAGTACAAATGTCCGATTTTTTTTTTTTTTTTTTTTATATATTTCCTTGTTTTGTCCACAAGCCCTCAATGGGAATAGTCAACAACTAAAAATCCAAAATCAAAGATAAGGTTTCCTTACTTTTTCATTGCCTTCCT
>NW_017729025.1:126582781-126585429 GCF_001723915.1 Gavialis gangeticus
TTTTTTTTTCCTTTTCTACAGTTTTCCAGCTTCTTGTCACTGTTTCATCTACTTGCTTTTTGCTTGTGTGTTTTAGCTTACCACATTTCATTTATTCTTTAGTTTAACTTATGGAGGAGGACATCCATCACATTCAGAAACGGATCTTCTTCACAGACAGACATTTGCAGCTTCTCATCAGCTTCCTGGATATGCTACCACACACCATCCTACTGGTAACTATCTGTCATGAAAACATAGTTTAAATGACTAATAGAATGCTCTTTTATAAAACAATCTTGAAGTTAATTTTATAGTCTTAAGGTGCCTGTAATGAAAAAGCATTTGCTGTTACTTTCAAGAGCAAGCTGATAGCAGAATTCTTTTAGAGAAGCTAACACTTCACCACTTCCCTTCTATGTTTCCATTAGGACAGTAGAACATGTTATGATTTGTAATCTGTTCTAATTCTGTACCAACAAAAAGGGAAATCTCCTGTGGCTTTTCTCCTTCAGATATTGCATGTTAAGTTACCAGTACTTGTCTAAGTAACTGTTAACTTATTCTACACACAAAGGCCAAATACTGTGTTTTGTCGCACATAACCCGTACCTTTTTCCTTCCAAACCAGCTAGGGAAGATTGGTGCACACATTATATGTAAGGAAAATGCTCTCCATGGGTCCCACCACCCTGCTGGCACTGCCAAACATCTAGACCCATAGGAAACCCCCCTTTCCTGACAGTGTACCAGATCAGGCTGGTGCATGGGGCTGGCCTGCTGCTGGACCCTGCACACTGGCTCTGGAGCCATGTGCTGGGTTGGATGCAGTGCACTGAGTCCAGGACCACATGCTGGCTCTCTGGTTGTGTGGTGGGTCAGGCATCACACTGCTCTGGAGCCAGCATGCAGAGTTGCACAGTCCCAGGGGTGCTGCAACCAGATCAGGCCTGGCTCCACCACATGGTCCACAGCATGGGGCTCCCTAGCCCCAGCCCATGGTCCCTGGCTTTCAAGCCCCCAGCTCTGGCATGTGGCCACTTCAGAGATCTCAGAACTGAGGTACTTAACCTGTACTCCAAGGTAAGATATTTTTTTCCTTCTTGGAGCCTTTGAGAATTAGGGTGCTTGTTATAATCAGGGGCATACTATATGTGCAAAATATTATTTGGTTGCTCTGAAGGCAAGTTACTGGTACTGTACCAGCAATTTTTGTGAAAATTAGAAGGCTAATCATGCAAGAATGAATGCATGTTGATTCATACAAATATGTACAACCTTAGAATGTGTTTTTCAATGCCAGCTAATATTTTAGCCCAGAAAATTTGATGATAGGTTACTTCAGCACTTCTCAAAGACTGGAACAAAACCTGCAAGAAAGGAAGATGCATAAAGAAAACTTACAACTGATGGCATTGCTTCCTAATAATAAATCAAAATACTTTGAATTATGGAATTTTAAAATATTTTTGGGCACCTTCCATTTGCATTTCCAGATGTATTTCACTAATGACTGACACCAGTGCTGATGTTTCATGCAAGAAACTTTTTTTAAAGAAGCAGTACAGTAAGGTTGTTTGTTTACTTACTTATTTTTGCCTCTCCCTGCCCTTTTAAATTCTTTGAGAAGCTGATCTATCTCTGACTGTAATATACATTTCAGTGTGAAATAACAATTGTGTTTTTCCAAATATAGGTCTTACTGGAATATTTGATACCAGTATACACAGTGCTGGAAATAACACTAAAGAAACTTCAGTTATGAATTTTCTCTCTGCAATTGAGTCTCTCACTGTCCAGGCTGCCTCTTCAGGAACTACCCTTTTGCCACAGTTCAGGGCTCCATCGTGGCAGACAGGTACAAGAAAATGGGTTTTTTGTAATATTTGATGTCATCTTGCTAATAAAGATTTTTTTGTCAATTTTTAGTCATTTTTCAAATCTGCAGCCACGAAAACTATAATCTTTTCCTTTTTTGCATTTAAAAAAACAAACCTGGCATTCGTTTTAAAATCTGAATGTTACCAAACTTGAATTTGGTAGTGCTCATTGAAGAATATGAGCAAAATCTATAAAAGTTTTTTCCAAAAAGTTCTGAGTATTTAAAAATTGTTCAGATCAATGTTTCTGAAACTTTTTTGGGATTGTGTTCCTAATTTGTTTATGCTCCTGTGTAACCCTGTGATTGCATGATAAAGCTAATAATAAAAAAATAATTGTCACTGCAGCCACACTGAATCTCTCCAGCAATTTAAGAAATGTTCTAGGCTTAGTTTCCATTTTTTTTTCTCCCTCTTTCTGCAGTTGTATTTTCCTTTTCTCTTTTTCTTCTTTTCCATTCCTCCCTCTTGTATATGCTGGTTTGAGGAACACAAAAATATAATTTTCTCTAGTGAATTTAATTTATACTTTTAGTATCTATTTGGAGCTTTTTACGCTAACAATTTAGAATGAATAAGTTACCATTTAATGGTTGCTTACAGATGTAAAAATAAAACAAAAAACCAAATCTTAAAACTCAATGCATTCCCACACCAAGCCCAACACATGCCTGGAAGAGGCATCGCGTTAGTTGGACCCGGCTCCCCCAACATCTGTATAGATGGGGCGCTTCAGTGGGGCTTCTTTGATGCTTTTAAAGGGCCAACCCCCCCCCCCCCCCAAAAAAA
>NW_017729025.1:126585480-126589231 GCF_001723915.1 Gavialis gangeticus
AAAAACCCCCCCCCTTTTTTTTTTTTTTTTTAAAGGCCCCCCCCCCCCCCCCCCCAAAAAAAAAAAAAAAAAAAGCATCTGTTATATACAAATGCTGTGGAACCAGGTTGAACTAACGTGCTGCTGCTTCTGGTAAAGTGCAGGGGTTGGGTCTTTTTGCTTTAATGTCTGTAAGCAGCCAGTCAGGAATTTTCAACTACACTATCCATACAACCTAGCAACTCTCTTTCTCAAACCCCTCCCCATGACAGTTTGTTTCCTGTAATATGCTTTCTTAAAATTCAAGAATAATCTTGGATTCCATGATATATATGGAGTAGAACTTTTAAAAATGCTGTTGCAGAAGCTTCTAAGCCAATGTTTAAACACCTAAATATGTTGCCTATATGTGACTCCCATATTTCTTCCTGTCAGAAGTCAAAGCCCCATGTGCTACTCAAGAAAGTTAATGAACAGTGTATAGGGTGAGCCACAACAACTAGGGCTGTTTGAAAATGAGGCAGCTGCTTTTGCCTCAAAGGGGAGCAACCCAAAAAAGTCAATAGGACAATTACCTAATTCTCATTCTCCCCAGAATTCTTTTGGGCAGCAAGAAGAAAACATTCTGCATTGGGTTCAGACTGAGATAGAAAAAAGCACTGATGCTGCTCAGCTGGTAGTGTTTAAAATAGGTGACAACCCATTCCTACATCTGCAGTTGTCTCCTGAGAGGAGCACCTCGTCTCATCTCATCATAATTAGGCAAAGTAGGTTTGGGGAGGGGGAGATTTGCTGCAAGTTCTATGATCTGGTGATAGTGAAACTAACCCTGAGCTACTGGGACTGCCAGGTAATGGCGGAGAGAATTGAGCATATTGTCCAGAGGACTAATTTAACAGCAAGCAATACCTTGAACTTTTTTGCCACAGTCCTCTGATATTTGGCTTCTGTCTTCATGTCCCTCAGCTACCTCTGCCATTTTTGGAAGGGTGACTCTTCCGTCTCTTCTGCAGAAATGCTAGGAGAGAAAATAGCTTCTCTCACTTAACTCCAAATTACTTGGTTGAAGTAATGCATATGTATTTTGGAAATCTGTACACATCTCTCGCACTCAGATTTTTCGGGGACATGGGAGAGAAGGGATCAGCGCACAGGCTGTTTGTTCCCTCCTGCTTTTCCCTGGTGATTTTCAAGGATGGTTGGGGTGTGTCTCTCCTGGTGTGTTTGATTCTTAATGGGGAAGGCAAGCATAAGTTTTTATCTTTCCTTTCTGATTCAACAGCTCCTCTTTTAAGAAACAGCAGCAGTAATAAGGTGGTGCTGCTACACTTGGCCCTGAATTTTCCTCAGTGTTAAGAAGAGTTTTAAGTTGCTGAAAAAGAAGGGTCAGTTGAGGACCCATAAACATGCAGAATTTAAAATCAAAATACATTAGTTTCATGATTAAATATTTGTACTTTCTATGTGCTTTTATTCTCATTTTATAGAAGATGTGGACCTGGAAAAGAATCTAGCTACACTTCATAGTTTCTAGGGTTGGAAGGGACCTGAGCAAATCATGTAGTCCGACCCCCTGCCACGGCAGGAAAGAGTACTGGGGTCAAACGACCCCAGCAAGGTGTTCATCTAACCTCCTCTTAAAAACCCCCAGGGTAGGAGCCTGCACCACTTCTCTTGGAAGTTGGTTCCAGACCCTAGCCGCCCTGACCATGAAGTAGCGCCTCCTGATATCTAATCTAAACCTACCCTCTGCCAGCTTGTGACCATTATTCCTGGTCACTCCTGGCAGTGCTTGGGGGAACAGTGACTCCCCCAGTGCCTGCTGATCCCCCCTGACTAGTTTATAACAGGCCACAAGATCCCCCCTCAGCCTTCTCTTTTGGAGGCTGAACAGGTTCAGGTCCCGTAGCCTCTCCTCATAGGGCCTGCCCTGCTGTCCCCTGATCATGCGAGTGGCCCTCCTCTGGACCCTCTCCATGCTGTCCACATCCCTCTTGAAGTGCGGCGCCCAGAACTGGACGCAGTACTCCAACTGCGACCTGACCAGTGCCGCATAGAGGGGGAGGATCACCTCTTTGGACCTGCTCGAGATGCATCTGTGGATGCATGACAAGGTGCGGTTGGCCTTCCTAACTGCCTCCCCACACTGCCGACCCATGTTCATCTTGGAGTCAATGATGACTCCAAGATCCTTTTCCGCCTCCGTGCTGACAAGAGGGGAGTTCCCCAACCTGTAGGTATGGTGCCGGTTGTTCCTCCCCAGGTGCATCACCTTGCACTTGTCTGTGTTGAAACCCATCCTATTCTCATCCGCCCACCCTTGTAACCTGTCTAGGTCTGATTGTAGCCTGTTGCTTCCTTCTAGTGTGCCCACGTCCCCCCACATCTTAGTGTCATCAGCAAATTTGAACAGGGTGCTTTTTACCCCCTCGTCCAAATCACTGATGAAGATGTTGAACAGTGCGGGCCCGAGGACCGAGCCCTGCGGAACCCCACTGCCCACGTCCTTCCAGGTTGAGAAGGACCCATCCACTACCACCCTCTGGGTGCGGCCCTCCAGCCAGTTGGCGACCCATTTGACTGTGTGGGTGTCTACACCACAGCCCCCCAGTTTCTTAATGAGAACGGGGTGAGAGACAGTGTCAAAAGCCTTCTGGAAGTCCAGGAAGACTATGTCCACTGCTACCCCTGCATCTAATGATCTGGTGATCTGATCGTAAAAGGCCACCAATGCCAAATTTATGTGAAAATAGTTTTTATCTTAGTCTGTCTGGAAGAACCAATATAGCTATCCTACAATGTGAAATGAAAAACATCTTGGCAGTTATTCAGTAACTTGGATCTAATTTCTGTTCACTGAAAGGGCAGCTAAGGGCTCCAGAGCTGTTGCAGCTGATGCTGTTTAAAAAACTTTGAAATCAAGCTTTAACAGCACACTGTAGGAACTTAAGAATTTGGAAAAAATTCTTTGGGAAAAGAGTGAGATTATTTAAATTATAAATAGGATTTATTTACAGGTTTACCTGTTGTATCAAAACAGATGTCCTGTTTAGTACAGATTCTTATTCTTGAATGGTGACCCAAAGTACATAGCTGTTTTCTTCTTAGATACTGAATTGAAAATGCTTGAACTATATGAATCATATTTGTAAGCTCATGAAGGTCACTTGGAAAGTTGTATTTGATATCTGAGGGGCCAGGCCAGTGAGTTAATTTGACTCATTGCCTGCATTTTAAATAAGAAATTTTGTTAATTCATATGGGCTTTCATTGTTTGTGTAAAAGCAAACAAACAAAAACAAAACAACCAAAACCCCCCCCCCAACCAAAAGACCCATATTTACTTGAATCCATGATGATTTTTTTTGCCTAGTTACAATGCAGACCATGGGCCAGAAAGGCCACCACTGGCAGCCTTAGGCCAATGCTGGGGCAGGAGCTGTTGCTATCACTGCTGCCTAGCCAGGGCAACTTGAGGTGGCTTGTGCAGCGGGGAAAGAGTAGATGGTGGGGGATAGCACACAGTATGCAGTGAGGGAATGCATGGTGTGGGGCGGGAAGTGCAGGAGAGACTGGACATGGGTACCCTAGGGAAGATCATGCAGCATCAGCAGAGCAGCTCCTGGTCTGGCGCCAACATGGGCTGTGGGCCAGAGCTGCTGCTGTAACCTGGCCTGGGCTGGAGACACTGAATGCTCCATGCCCTGTGCTGGAGCTGGAGCTAGAGCAGGGGTTAGGGTAGGGAGCGTGTGTTGGGGGGGGGGGCAAGTGG
>NW_017729025.1:126589351-126598447 GCF_001723915.1 Gavialis gangeticus
TGGTGAGGGGGGCATTAAATGATGGTAGGGGTAAGGTGTGGGGGTTGAGGGTAAGGTGTGGTGGCCTTCTACCCCTTCTCCCTCTCTGCCATTGCTTTCTTCATTGCTTGTCTCCCTGCTGCTGCATATAATAGTTGGGGGGGACAAATTTAAGGTGACCCTCCAAGAATTAGATTCTATATATGGAAAACTATAACAAATTTATAAGTGTCCATGTATAGACATCTTGCGGGGTGTCATCTTAAATTAGAAGTCATTGTGGATTCAGGTAAATACAGTAGGTTAATCTCGTGAAAAGGTACTGAAAGTCGATAATAGCATCTAGGTTTTTTAGCTTTGCCACAGATTCCTGTGAGACTTCACCAGTTTTTGCTTCTATCCACCACCTCTAAATTAGAAATAGTAGTAGTTTCTAACTCAGAAGTGGGCAAAATGAGGCCTGGGGGCCAGATGTGGCCCACTAGTCCATTCTGTCCAGCCTGCGGGGCCCCTAAAAAATTTATAAGATTAATATTAATCTGCCCTGGGCTGCCTGTCATGTGACCCTTGATGGCTTGCCAAAACTCAGTAAGTGGCCCTCTGCCCAAAATAATTGCCCGCACCTGTTCTAACTCCTAGGGAAGTTAGGAAGTCTCATCAATTGTTCATAAATCTTTGAGTTTCTTTAGTGGAAGATGCTATATGAGAAGTATAAATGAAGAGTAAGGCAAATAATTTTATAGCTAGACTTGAGTTAAGTGAGTAAATTTGCATAATTATAATTACAATAATATGGAATTTTTGGTTTATTAACAAAAATCCTTATATCAGTTAAGAACAGGTGATGAAATACAAGTCTGCAAGTAGGTAATGCCAAGACTTTTGTTCTGATAGTCATTATCTTGTGGATGCCATAGAATTTTATACCATGTTATAACATACAGGTGGCATCTAAGTGTGCGTATCTTTTCCATAACTTGATGTAAAAATCCCCTTTTTTAAAAAAACACATTCAACAAAGGACATAAGTGTTCATAAATTTTAAAAGCTGCCACAAGGAATATTTTGATATAAATATATAAAATCTCATCTCTTAAGAGTGCAGTGTAAATTTTATTTACTAGAGCAAAACATTTTACACTCCATGACCCAGCAATTTGTGAACGGTAGTCACCTCAACTTAAAGTCTGTACTTGCTTAGCACAACATGTAACATAGGGGTTTTTCAGTACTTTTGTTCTGCTGTTTGATTAGTTAGGGGGTGGTAGATAGGTAAGAGAAATGATCAGGCTTTGATTTCTGTTTTGTAATATTCCCTATGGTGTTATGTGTGTGGTTTCTTTGGTTTGTTTTTCTAATGCAGATCCAAGGTGCCCAGAGTTTTGGATTAGTGCTATCTGGGGAAGATATTCTTTTAAATAAGTAAAAAAAAAAAAAATATCCAAAAGTGTGGGATTTCTAACCTAGTTTCTCTTTTTGAGAATTTTTGCGCCCACAATTTGCAATGTCAGGTTTTGCCTTTTGTTGGCAGCTCACTGAAGGAGTTCAGTAGAGTTGAGACTTGAAAAAATTGAACTCCATCTTGGAAAAATTAGACCGTAAATGCCCATGTTTCTGTATTTTCATTTGTATGTTGGGACAAATGTTGTATAATGCATCTGTGCATAAATATAGTGATGATATTCTATTTATTCCGTGTAGGAATTTTGAATCTGATGGTATGTTTGAAAGGGTTTATAGGTCATTTTGTTTTAAGTATGTAAAAAGTATAAAATATTACTTCATACTTTCTTTTTTGTGTTCCCCTTCTCTCTCTCTTTTCAGGCATGCATTCCTCAACACCCACAGAACTATTTGTTACTGGAGCATTGCCAGCCTCTGGAACATTTCCACCAACATCTGCTCTATCAGCTTATCAGCATCCAAACTCCTTCAGCAGTAGAAGCTTTGTTACTACTCCATCTCTTACACTTCAAGATGCAACTTTCAGTGCAACATCGAATGGTCTTTTAACTGCTCATGACCCATTATTACAAATCAAGACGTCACAAGGCACAGTTCCAACTGCTTTGACATTTGAGCGCCTAGGCAGCTCTGTTTTAAGTACTAGTGTTCCACCTCAGTCATCAACCTATCGTTCTGCTCAAGAATCTGCACCTCATCTCTTGCAACCTCAGTTTACTTTGTTGCCTTCAACACTGGGAGGGGCTCAACAGGTCTCTCAGGCATATAGTACAACTGTCTTTACTGGTTCCACTGCCTCCATTGATAGAGCATTTCAGCGAGAATGTAGTGTTATTAAACACCATCAGAGGCCTTCAAATACCCAGCCTGTGCAGGCACAACTGACTAGTTCACAGCATTCCTTACATAGTTATTTATCAAATACAAGTGGAGTTAATTTTCAGGATACATCCAGGCAATCAGCATTGTCCTGCAGTCCAGTTGGAGATGCTACTCAGGTGAGCAATGGAGGACCGCAACAGAAGACTTCTCATTCTCAAGTTTCAGTGGAACTTGCTCAGTCTTATACATCTGCAATTCCTTCACCTGGTTTCCCACCGGCTTCCACAGCAAAAGCAAAGAACTGTTCTACGAAGCAGCCACCAAGGTCAACCAAGACCCCTAAACCTCAAAATGTAGCACCACCTGTGCAGACCCAAAGCTATTTCAAAACTGCACAAAACCAGAGTTCTGTGATAACAGGCCAAGCACAAATATATTCCACAGCACAGCTACCAACTCTTTTGTCAGTTAGCCAATCCCAAAATTATGTTTCAACGTCATCACAGAATGTGCCATCAGTCAGTCTTTCACAGGATTTCTCATCTAGCAAGGTTGAGAAGCTGCCTTCAATATATAAAACTTTGACTTTTTCTGCGCAATCACAAGCTATAACTTCTGATAGTCAGACACTAAGTTACTCTTCAGAACAACAGGTATTAACTTCAGTTCCAAATGAGAACTATTCTGGGCGAACGAGGGATCTTTCTTCAGTTAGCCAGTCTCAGAGTTATTCTTCTAGTCATTCTCAGGGTTTATCTCCTGTTAGCCAATCACAGGTTAACTATTCATCTCAATCACAAGTTTTGTCAGCTGTTAGTCCTTCAGAAAGCTATACTTCAGGGCAACCCTTAACATTAACATCACCATCTCTTCCATTTTCTTCCTCTCCTCGTATTCAAAATCTGTCAGTCTCAAGTCCAAGCCAGAACTATATTTCGTTACAGACTTCTCAGAATTCTCAGCCACAAGAATCATCTTCTCCGCAATCTCAAAAGTTTTTACCAGCTGTTCAGTCCCCTCCTTTTGCCTCCCCAGCTCATTCGCAGACGTTGCAGAACAGTAGATCTTCCTCGGATACAAAATCGTATGTTAAAAGGAAATCTGACTCTAACTTGTATGCTTCATCAAAAGATGATGATGAATTGTCAATGCAAGATTTACAGGCATTGCAACAGCAAGCTTCTCTTGAATCTTCTACTCAACGGCTGACTGATGATGAAATCAGTGCTCAGGATACAGCCTACAGGGTCTCAAAGGCAGATGACAGATATTCCCAAAGTGTAATCAGAAGTAATTCTCGTCTTGAAGATCAAGTTGTTGGACTTACTTTACAAGGGTCAAAAAAAGATGAAAGAATGATTAATTCTGTTGCACAGCTTTCTCAACAGATTGGCCATATCACTAACGTAGTAAGCCATGACATTAAAAAGGCAGCTGATTTAATGCAAGCAGCACAAGTAAATGCAAGTGCTAAAGAACTAAACCAGCAACATGCTCTGTTGCATAAGGTACATGAAAATAAGACCCAAGAGCAGCAGGGTCAAGTTGTTAGCACATCACAACACATTCAGGCTCATGCTTTGAGGCACAGCAATCAGTTGTGTTTGCCCAGTGCACAGGTACTTCTGGACTCTGCCTGTGACTTACAAATTCTTCAGCAGTCAATACTGCAGTCAGGTTTAGGACAAGCAAAGGCATCTCCACAAGTGCAACGAATACAGAGTCCTCAGCAGGTAGCACATCCATTCCTTCAAATAGATGGTCATATAATTCAAAGTAATGGGGGTCATTCTCAGCAACAGCTTCATCCTCAAAATTCAGAAGTTATGAAAATGGACATCTCTGAGTCCTCAAAACCCCTGCAGCAGCATTTGACAACAAAAGACCATTTTACTCAACCAAATCAACATGATTCAAAGAATCAGTTTGTTTCTCTGGGTTCAATATGTTTCCCAGAGTCCATGCTTCTCACTGATGAGAGGAATATATTGTCCAACGTAGATGATATCTTGGCAGCAACAGCAGCAGCTTGTGGGGTCACACCATCTGAATTTGCTAAATCAACATCTAATGAAGAAGAAATACAATCTGTTGAAAATGGTGAAAATTCCAAATCTCAGTTCCAGTCAATAGATGTAAGACATGTGTCTGCTGGGTTCAGTTCCTCACCCACTGTAGTTGGGAAACCACAGAGCCTACATAACATTTCCCTAAATGGAGGCCAAATAACTCTAAATCTTACAGCTATGTCTGCAATACAGCCAAAAAATGTGAACCTTGATCAACAGCATATTGAGACTTCTGATCAAAATGTACCAAGTAGAATGACCTCCCCCACCCTTGGACCTAGTCAGCAAGAGCAAGAGCAAAGTTCTAGCACAGTTAAGAAACAGTCTAGCATTAATCATGAATCTGAGGAAGATAATGATATCCCGGTTGAAGGTGCACTGACCACTAGAGACCCAGAATTTGTTTCAAGTGGTAGGAGTCTAAGTGAAGAGAGTGCAGCATCAGATAATGATTTTAATATGGGTGGTCATGATGGCAGTGTAGCAGGTAACCAGGCTAAAGGACCATTGCAGTCAATACCTGTACCACATCAAGGGGACGGAATTGTTAATAAAACTGAAGAGGAGAACCACGATTTAACTCAAGATAGCTTGCAGAAGAAGAAAAATAAAGGAAAAGGCCAAATTAAAAATGCTATAGAAGATGACAGTGTAAACCAGAAACAACTGAAAAAAAGTGGGCAGTGTAAACGTCAGAATTCAAGAGGAACTGATATATGCCTAACATATTCTTCTCCTATTTCTGAATGTTGTTATGACACTTACCAACATCAAGAAAAAATGAGGCAAAAAATCAAAGAAGTGGAAGAAAAACAACCAGAAGTCAAAACTGGATTCATTGCATCTTTTTTAGACTTTCTGAAATCTGGACCTAGGCAGCAGTTTTCTGCTCCTGCTGTACGAATGCCTAACAGGACTAGACGACCAGTTACCCAGATAGTCCGTGCCCATTGTCCCCACCCACCTTCAAAACCACAACCAGCAGCAGCTCCTGTGTCTGTTGAGGTTGGCAGTGAAAGTCCAACCAAAAAAGCTGATGAAGAACTTAAGAAAAATTTGGAAACATTGCCTACATTTTCTTCTGATGAAGATGATTCTGTAGGAGGTAACCATGATCTTCAGAAAAGCATCTCCACTGCTTTATCAGCTTTGGATGATAATTCTGACAAAAAGAACAAATCAGGTAAAATAAATTATTTCAAGTGTTTACATTGCAACATAATTCTGTACTTTGGTGTGAACTTTGTTTTCATTTTAAACCTTTTTGTCTTGGAGTTTATTTTTTTTGGAAAAAAAAAGTTTGTTAGGTCATACTAAAACATATGAGTATTATTCAGTTCGGTAAGTGTATGGCTAAATCCTTTTGTGCTGTTTCAAAAATGGATCCCTATATATATCTGATGTATTAAAGGATGATTTTGGCATGGAATTGAAGAAACTCTTATTCAATTAAACCATCATTGATTCCATTGTTTTATAACTCAAAACTGTAGATATAATTTTTCCTATAAGTCTTCATTACCTCAACAGTGATAATTTTAAAAATGGTTTTAAAGAAATTCAGTCAAAAAAGAAATCATTAAGGGTTGCTTCCAGAAAAGATTCAGATCTGTCTTGATGGATTGCATGGATTCTTTCAGTGATAGTTTATAGAAAAGAGAACGATTAAAAATATATATTGTACAGTGACTTTCTGAGGACCTATTTTATCCAGTACTTTGAAAGTAGGGAGTCTGTCTGTATGTCAGCAATCAAAAATCAGCTGCACTGTGATTGCCTGGTTGGTGATAATGGTGTGGTGTGTACCTGTTTCACAATTTTTTTTCAACTTCTCAATTTAATACATTGATACATTTAATGCATTAACTTAATATTATACATTGTAGAATTCTTGTCAGTGGATCGCAGTTTTTAACTACTACTGCTTCCCTTTGAATTATTGCTAACAAACTACATGCTTTTTTTCTTAGTTACATTTTATGTTGAAGGTCTGGGCAGCCTCCATTCCTTAAAAAAACAAACAAACAAAAACCCCCCCACTCCTGCCTAGGCATATGCATTGAAGATCTAGGTGACCTTTTGTGCATACATCATGATCTAGAAGGATCAACAGTTGTCAAACATTTTATGTTACAGTATTTTCTCACATGTCATGTGCCCCTAAATAAGATGCACCTTGTTTTGGGAAGGCAGAATGGAGAGAGAGACATTTTTTTGGAGTCACAGCTAAAAGTTGACAGCATAGAGCAGCTTGCTCACTCTCAGCAAGTTCACACAAAATCCTTTTATTGCCACTGCCAAATATGCAGCAGCTTTTGGTTTCTCAGCCAAACAATTCTTGATTCTCCTTCAAAATGCATGATTTTAGTGCCACAAAAACTATTGCCTGAAAAATTATTTGTGAATTCCTTGCATTCAATACACTATCAAAACCTATTAATACCTTTTAATTGATGCATATAGAAGAATTCCATTTTGTCTAATATGGTCTGCATGGATCTTCCCTGTAGTTGATGTCATATGCCCTTGACCCATTAGCTCAAACCCCAGGCTGTATGTATCCTAGGCTAGTATGTAAGGCTGTATGTATTCTACCTAGGTCTTTATGCACTCATCCAAAGAGGTATAAGAGGAGACTTATTTTTTCACTGAGGCCAAATGAATATTTTTTATTATTAGGCTTTTGCCAATGTCTAGACCTCAAGGCTTCCTTGATCCTTCCCCATTTTGCTGCTGTTTTCTTCACTTATGCTCGAGACCAGCTTTATCAGGTTCTAGAGTCCTGTGATTTGACTCTTTCCATAAAACAGGGTTGTCAAAGTTGCAGCCCACAGAGCTATATCTTCTGGCCTGCAGCGCTGCCTGCTGCTTGTAACATGCAGCGGCCCTGGTCCATCTGGTGTGGCCTGCAGATAGTGAATCAGGCCCACGGACTCCATGACTGTCTGGCTTAAACACTGCATTCAGTGTGTGCCCTGGACTGGCCCATGTGCTGCACCAAGCTGGAGCTAGCACACTGGACACAGCATGTGGGACATATTTTATATGCAGTACCCATGCCTGGATCTGGGGCCAGTCTGGATCGAGCCCATAGACTAGTGGTGCATGCTGGATCCAGTGCACAGGGCTGGGCCCATAAGGAGAGCAGGGCTCATAAGGATGCGACATGCAGCCTCAGACCAGTCCTATGTACTGCATGTAGTGTGCGCCCTGGATTGGCCTGCATATATTTTGTGGGGTTAGGGCCATCACACACTGCAAACAGCACACATGGCCAGTTCAGGGCACATGCTGCATGCAGCATCTGCATTGGACTGGCCCTGCATGATGGCTCTATCTGACCTGCAGACCTGGCCCTGTGTCCTTCACCCAGCCCTCAGGGCCAGCTCTTTGTGACATCTCTTCTGTAAGAGATGAGAAATGTGTCGCATTCCAAATTATAATCCATGTACAGGCAGTCCTCCACTTAGAACGTTTAAAGTTACAATGCTTCACACTTACAGCGCTTGTAAATTGACACCGTTTCAACTTTCTGACGTCAGTTTCGACTTTACAATGTTTGATCTGACCTGATGTCTCACCAGTGAACAAGTTCGCTACGTTGCCCATCTCCCTGGAGAATATCTGTCCAAACTTCCTTGGACACTTTCTTTAAGAAAGAAGGCAGGTCTCCAGAAAAACCTGCAGCCAAGACTACTGAGAAGACTCCAGCCAAGAGCCCTTCAAAAAGTCCAACCTAGAGCCCCTCAAAAAGTCCAGCAAAGTCACCTCAAAGAAGTCCTTCCAAATCAATATGATTGCTATTTATAATAGAAATACATTAGTGTAGCTATACTACTAATCTATAATTGATTGAGGACAAAATTCTGGGTTATTTTTGGTGAAAATAGGGTATGGGGCCTTGGTTCAGGAACCAATCCCCCATTTATAACATGTTTCCTATGGGAAAATCTGTTCCGAGTTGCAACGTTTCGACTTAAGATGCAGTTTTGAGGAACCAGTTGTGTTGCAAGTCCGAGGACTGCCTGTACTTGGCTTTTCCTGGCAGCATAAAGGACTTACTGATTTCACCATTCATTTCCACTGATTGGAGATGGCTATGAAGGCACCTGAACCCAGTATTGATCTTCTAGAGAACTCTGTGTCTGTAACTGTCCTGATTTGTTGAAACCGAAATTAACAAGCAAAGGATTTCCAGGAACTTGAGTACGTGGAACTTGACTTTGTCATCTCATCTGTTGGTACTGATATTGAAGTTGAATTAAGTTATCTTCCAGAAGGTTTTTCAACGTCCTGATTGCATTCCCTCAAATTAGTTCTTTTCGCCACCATTAGTTCAGTTAACTGCTTTGATGTCAAAAGCATTGGCTTGCATAGGGATCTTTTTGAAGGATTGTATTTCTTCCTTTCAGGTGAGAGAGAAGAAGTGGACCCATGAGTCTCGTGACTCATCTCACCACTTTGACAGACATGATGATGTGTAAGCTTTGATGCCTTGAGCTCTCTCCCAGCTTTAGGTGTATTTGGTGTTTTGATGTATCAGTTTAATTTAGCTCCGAGACCTGTGCATTAGATCTCACAGCTGCAGGCTGTCTGTTATGTTCATTTTGTCAGTATGGGGTGCCTCCACATTTGTCCCTTGATGTTGAGTACATCAGCATTGGTTTCTTGGTCACCGCTGCATCAGTTTTGCAGCACTGGTTATTTTGGCACTACTTTCTCCCTCCAACTCCCCTTGGACACCCGGCTCCCCTCCCCTCTG
>NW_017729025.1:126598457-126601880 GCF_001723915.1 Gavialis gangeticus
CCCCCCCCCCAGCTATGGCTGCCTGTCTCATTTTACAGATGTAATTTGAGTATTTTTGTCCTCACCAGGCCCCTAATCGCTCCTTGTTAGTGTAAGAGAGTTCAAGGCAGGCCCCACTCCCCCTACTTGATCCCAAAGAACAAAGATCCAAATTGGCAGATTGTCACCGTAGGGGAAGGCATTCTTCAGCTACCCCTGCAGTCATTGTAGTAACACTGTGCTGGGCCTTGTGAACAATTTCCTCTGCTTGACAAGGAAAATAGCAGTGAGTGCTGAAAGTGAGATCACCTTCTCTGTCAAGACATCATCTTAAGATTCCAGGACCAGTTTCATGCATCAGGGACTGCATTGCACCTACAAAGTAACATGCATCCACTTTCAAATGCTAGTCAGGAGGTCTCTCAAGTCATGCTTGGCCAGACTTTCATACAGAAGTCCTTCACATCTTCATTTACAGAAAAGAGAAAATGCACTATCTAGGATCTCTAGGACAACTAGGATCTCCTAAGTTGTCATGTGTTCGTCAGCATTTACCCGACCCCTTAAAGGTTGGTGCTGTAAATAGTAAACATTTGCTTTGGAGTTCCTCTCCTTTTGACTTCTTGTAAGTAATCTTTTTTAATGCAATCAGTAGGCATTTCTTCTACCCTTTGCAGTTATACTGATATGAAACCATATTTTATGCTTTTAAATATTTTGCTTTAAACTATAGTCCTTCCTTGCCAGAGACATCTAATAGAACCTGGGTCAGTCTTCTAGTTTGGGAGCAATACCTCATAGACGGTATGTAGCTGGGAGAACAAATACCTCAGGTCACGTTCAGCAGCACCTCTGGCAAAGTCAAGAGCTGTACGATTTACTGGCTACAGGAAGAAACTTTCAGTGCTTTCTTAGAGGAGTGGTCAGGCATGAATCTTTGTGGCCTGGGTGATTGGTGGATCTTTGAAGTTTGGAAAATACCAGATATTACTAAAAAACCTAATTATTACTAAAATAAGTTTTTATACGGCACATAATTCTGTGCTACTTAATTTCTCTTAAATTTTCATGGATATAATATACATACAGTATGTTTAATATATGTGTAGAAGAAGCTAATGACCTTTTCAGTGAGCAAAATTATGATAGGTGCTGTTCTTTAGTAACATACTAAACACATATCCAGATATCCCCTAAATTAACAGGGATACTCTCTGTAAAAATAAGCCAAATCAGTTTTTCTAGTTGTATAATATATTCAGTAGTTCTTTGTTACTTTATATAAAGTATGCTCAAAGTATGCATTTGTATAGTGTGAATTTGGATTGTACGCTGCATATTGATATGGTATAATGCAGTTCTGTAATACCCTGAGTTAATTCTGTGCCTGCTAGGTCTAGAATCAGAAGCGATGTAGCCCTGCTAGCACAGCGCTGCACCCAGATAAATGAGTTTTGCTGAGAAGCAGGACTTCCAGTTCTGGAACTACCATGTGCAAAGCTAACTTGCATATCACTGCATGGTATTAGCCTTGCACCATATAAACCTAGTCTCAGATATCATGTGTAGGTAGTTTTGAGAGTGCCAGACAGCTGTTGGCAGTATTTCCTTCCATCCTACTAGCTATAGAGCATCAGTGTCAAGCTCGCCTTCTACCCTGGACCAGATCCGGAGCATGGGGCTCCTCACAAGCTGGATCCAGCCTGAGGAATGAGGCAGTTGCAGTGGTTACTCGAGGAACAGTGACAGCAGCCATGGTGGTGGCTACAATGCAGGCTGTGCCCACTGCAGTGGCAGTGGGGCCAGTTGTACTTCAGGCCAAGCAGATGCTTGCTGTGGTGAAGATACATAAGCAGTGGCAAGACGTGGCCACAGGGCAGCCAAGGACCATCTCTCACAGCCCTCTTGCTCACCTGCCCCCTTACTGCCAGTAGTCCTGTCCACTGGGGCCCAGCGCTTTGGATTCTCTGCCACGCCACACCCACTGCTGGCCACCCTGCCAAATTACCTGGGCCCACTGGTAGCCTGGTAGGCCAGATGTTTGACATCCCTACAATAGAATCCTGGTCTCTTTGTGCCGTATCATCTAGTATCTTTTAAGTGGTAGAAAAAATAGTTAATGATTTAAAAGTGATTTCCACTGTACATATTTATTAAAAGAAAATTTTGGTAAGTCTCTGTTTTGGTAAGTGTGTGTACATGTGTCTATGTAATGTACTTAATGAAAGTATTTGTCCAAATTCAGATGCACACAAAACTGCCCCACTTCAGGTGTGAGATTTTAAATTTAATTCTTTCAGTGTGAATCATTCCTGATTTATATTGATTTATTTTTACTCCGATGGGTACATTTTGTTGTGATAAATAAAACGGCCCCAAAATCTATTTCCAACTATCAATATAATCATTAATATTGCTACTTAAGGATTTCTTGTGTTATTCATTTAGTACAAAAGAAACTACTGTTTTGTTTGTTTTACACAGATTCATTTATAGTTTCCATATCTGAGTGACAGAGTGGAAGAGTTTTATATAATCCATTTCTCTCATTGCAAGTTTCTGTTTGTTTGTTTTTTAAATATGAAAATGATATTTTTTGGAATGTTAAAATAGGCGTCATAGTTTGATACCTCCCATTCCTCCTATATAAAACTACTTCTAGCCAAAGACTATAAACATTTTTTTTTAAAGTCAAGTACATTTTAGGGTACGATTAAGTTATAAATAAGTTTCTTTGCTTAACAGATGGAACTTGGTTCTAAGAAACACAGAGAATGCATTATTGTAAACATATTTCCTCCAATATTTTCTATTTTTAATACATATGACTTAATAGGACATTACTATGTATAAAGATGCAGTGCATACATATACTCATGAAACTGGCAGTATACATTTTGGATTCGTTGTATACAGGAGTGTTTGCATGTTGTATAAGACAATTATAACAATATAGTCTGTTCCCTGCAATGTGTTTTGTCATGCAGAGTTGGTACTGGTTCCCTCGTACATGTACAATTGTGCATCTGCTTTCTACACTTAAGTATGTACAGCAGTCCTGTGTGAAGCAGCTAGTATTTGCTTCGGATTCGGCCGACTCAGGGGACAGTGGTTCAATTCAGTGATTCGAATCACTGTCCCAAATTGATTCTGCCGAATCTGACTTGGAGATTTGGCCATTGCCCAATTGGCCGACTCTCCGAATCAAACAGGCCCCATCCCCCACTTGCTCTCCCAGCTCCGTCAATAGCTGACCTGCCCAGTCCCACTCTCCTGGCTCTTTAAAAAAAAAAGAAAAAAATCCCAGCTGCTGTCAAGCAGGGGGGTGATCCCCATTGCCCTGTGCTGTGGGGGGGGGGGGGCTCTGTCATGAGTCCCCATCCCCTGTCTGCTCTCCCAGGTCCTGGCTCTTTAAAAAAAAAGAAAAAAAAAAAAAAATAAAAA
>NW_017729025.1:126602013-126619333 GCF_001723915.1 Gavialis gangeticus
AAAAAAAAAAAAAAATAAAAAGCCCCACATTCACCGGCTCCTGCCATGCAGGTGGGTGATCCTCACTGCCTCCTGCTGCCCCGCGCTGTGTGGGGGGCTCTGCCATGAGTCCTCAGAAGCCCTGATGGCTGCTGCAGCAGCCGGTGAGTGTGGGGCTTTTTTAAGTACCGGGAGCTGGGCCTTGCAGGGCAGCCGTGGGGCAGGGGGAGGCTGGGACAGTGGGCGGGGGATGGGGTCTGGCAGGGGTTCCCACATGGTCCCCCACCCCCCACTTACTGGTGCAGAGTCCGGGTCCAGCTCCCTGCGGCTACAAGCACAGACTGCCCAAATCTCCAAAGCTTTCCAAATCTTTTCCTAATGAATTCAGACAGCTTTGAATTGATTCAGATATTTTTGTTGGTCTTCTGATTCCATTCAAATTCGAAGATTTGGCTGCCAAATCAGGTCAAATCGCCTCCAAATCAGATCGGCACCCAAAGCTTCACACAACAAATTTGAAAAATTAAGAATTGATATATAGCCCTGGTACCATTGGTAATGCAGCACTGACTTAAATGTTATTCTTGGAGAAATTTGTAGACCTATTTGAGACAATACTGTATACCAGATTTTGCATTAAGGAAATATGTATTTGCAGTCATGAAACATATTACATATTATAACTACATTTCACATTATTTTTAATTTTACTTGTACATTTTGTTACAATTTCTCCAAAACTGGATTTTTGTGTTGTTAATAAGTATCTAATAATATACATATCAAGTTAACTTGTTCATTTTTATAAGTGTCGTATACTTAGACATTTCTTACAATATGTTCAATAGTTGCATAAAACAAAAATGGCTGTCTCTCAAAATTTGACATCAGTTTGCTAAGTGATATGGTTTAGCAGATTGGTATTAAAGCAAGCATGGCTTTCCATTAATTCTCAAGGCACAGCTCTAAAATTTTGTTTTAAATTATATTATGACAGCTTTAGAACTCTCTCATAATGTATTCTGGAACCACCAGTGTATCACTTTACAAAATGCAAGTGTCCCAGCCCTTGCCACATAAAAAGTATATGTTCATATCTATTTTAGATTCTGTGTTATACATGATGGACATTTTCTTTTCTTTATCCAATAGAAAAGGTAGATTTAATTGTGTGTCAGCAGGCTGGAAGCAAGTAACATCCGAAGTATTAATTTGTGTTGCACTTTTGTACAAAATTTCTCTGTTGGTCATATCTGTAACTCGTGTTATATCCTAAGATGCCCGTCACCCTAATATCTAGGTATCAACAGATGTAACAACATCAGTTTTTCGCAAATACATGGATTAAATTGTAACAGGTAAATGTAACAGTTAAATTGTAACTGTTACTTTTTTTCACAATAAGTTTTACTGTGGGCTTGTTAACTTGGTGGCTTTAATTATAGCAAAATTCTTAAAGCTTTCAGTAGATATTTTATACTTATTATATATGCAGTTAATTTAAATAAATATAATTTATTATTATGGTGTTAGTCCTTGATAACTTGTATAACAGATGCTTATTTTTTTGCTTCAGAAACTGAAAAGTTGGCAGCTACTAGTGCTGTCACTACCAGTACCTCCTCCACCACCACTACCACCGCCACTACTACTGCTGCTGTAAAGCAGGAATCTCCACACACTACTGCTCCTGTTGTAAATGTTCAGAATATGCAGGAGAAAACAAGTTCAACAGAAGCCCTAAAGGTAGCTGGCCAGGATGGTGTGACTTCAGACCAGTTAGCAAAAATACAGGCATCTGTTGCAATAGAAGGATATATTGATGAGGAGAATATGGACAGTGGAGGAGAGGGCATGTACAGAGAACGTGATGAATTTGTAGTGAAGATTGAAGATATAGATGCACTAAAGGTAATCCAAATATTTGTTTTGAATTAATTATCAGCACACACCATGAAATAAGCATCAGTGAACTAACTACCAGAAGGCAGAAATTATGATTTGCTACATACCCTAACATTGTGTTGATGTCACTGTTATGCTTTAAAGCTGTCTTTCTAATTTGGGGGAAGAAACATAAAGCATGTGGAAGTAAATCCCTCTGTTAAATATTTATAGAAAGAATGTTCTAAGATCTAGAAGATTCCTGTTAACTAGTGCATTTTTTAACGTTTAGAAAAGAGCTAAAGTTTTCAAGCTAAACTGTTGTCCCTGCCAAGCTGCAGCCTGTTTACTGATAGTTTCAGATGTTGGAATAGTAGGTATCTTAGTGCTTTTGGGATGTTTGGAGGGTTTTGTTTTTTTTCTTGGGGTGGAGCCTGTTGTTACTACTCTAACAAGGATTGACTTCCATGTGCAGTCACTACAGCCCTTTATCTGTAGACTTTAAGGAAAAGAAATGCTTGTATTAGATTTGTTCTTCATTTCTGATTCTGTTGCTGCTTCATTTTCCCCATCTGTTCATTCCCAATACTACTGCTATTTATAGTCAGCACATTTGATGATTAAGTTTTCATGTAATTTTTAAAAATCATTCCTTCCTGGATGTCTCCATCTCTTGTCTATTTGCTGACCCCATTGAATACAAGGTTTAAATAAGTTGCAGTGATTATTTTTGTTTCTAGCTTTGTCGGGTAAGTGAAAGTATTACTAATTTTAAAATGTAGTATGTCATAAGTCTACATAAATTTTTTTACTGGCTCCTTTGGATCTTAATCTTCGTAGATTCATCCTTAAGTTGGTATTCCATTTCCTTAAAAATATGAGAATCTTTATAGATCAGTACTTATAGACAAAGGACTTACAGTGGTTAGTTAGTGATAATTATTACAAATTGTTTAAATATATTTAAGAGCTATGTTAAATATATGGACAAGATAATCAATTTCAGGTAGTTGTTGCTGATGCCTCAAGTTGAACTGAAAATATAATCTTCATCCAGTTCACTAATTTGTATCGACCTCTCTGTTTTCACATTACTGCAAGCATCATGCTGTAATGTCACAGGTACTATGGATATCTGCTGCTGCAGGGAGCTGGCCCTAGAGACTTTGGCAAGTTCTTTCTTCTGCTATTTGGTGTGATTCTTCAATTTTTCTCTCTCTTTTTTATGCGACGAAAAGATGATAATAAAAGAAACTTGGGGGAAAAGTGTCAAATTGTTAAAAAGGAGTCTGTCAGATATTTATGACTAAATTGCATGGTACACTAGGTATGACATCACAGCATAGATGAAGCTGACTGGCACAACCTCAAGCATTTTGAAGGTAAAGTGTAGTTTATAGGTAGCACTGTGCTGAATGTACCTCATATTTTAATATCCTGGTGCAGTTAGCACATAACAGTAAAATAACTGGAATCCGGAGAATGTATTTTCAATACCTGTCTAGAGAACTTGCTTTAAAAAATAGTAAACTCTGGAGAGAAAACAGCATAATTTTTTAGTTTAACCTTGTCTGCCTATGTCCTTAGACCAACACAGCTACAACCTACACCCCTGTAATTTTTTAGTTAATATTTTTTGGTCTTTATAGGTTGCTTTAAAAATGGGAAAAGAGCCTCCAGCTATTTGGAAAGTTCAAAAAGCTTTGTTACAAAAGTTTGTTCCTGAAGTGCGAGATGGACAGAGACAGTTTGCTGCTACCAATAGTGTAAGTATGAAGGTTTGTTTTCAAACCATATTGGACGTGACTTTTTGACTATACATAAAGGCACTGAAAAAATGGTGTCCTGTCCTGAACCTCTGAACTAATGTAGCATTTTGGCTGCATATGTTCTTTTCTAAATTCCCTCCTAACTTTAGGACTAATATTAAAATCAGGGGTCCCTCCACTCTGATCAGAAGAACAGTTTCTTGTCATTGTATATTCAGGGCCAGATTCCCACTTCCAGCCTGATTCCTTTGACACCATTCAGGCCATGTAGAGGGACCAGATTCTTGCCTCTTTAGCACTTGCATTTAAAAATGTTCTTCTGAGTGGCTATGTTTAACAGAATAACAGAAATGTTTATATTTGTGTTGTTTTGCCTTTTTTTCCCCACTCCAGTATCTTGGATATTTTGGAGATGCAAAAACAAAATACAAACGGGTATATGTGAAATTCATTGAAAATGCAAACAAAAAGGAATATGTCAGAGTCTGTTCAAAAAAACCACAAAACAGACCTGTGCAGTCTGCAAGGTATTTATTTTGAAATCCAGTTGGTATTATATTGGTCTGATGTCGGGAATATACCTACTTTAATTGTTTGAATATTTTGTTAAAAAAACTGTAATAATTCAGGGTTAAATTGCTAACTGAATTTCTTGCTTGTGTAATTTGTTTGGGATTTCACAGGACTACTAGCTTCTCTCCTTTGGTTATAACATGTTAAGAATGCAGCATTATGTTTGCTTATTGCTTAACATAATAATAATCCCATTCTGTTGCACCGTAGCACTCTGGCACTGTATTGTGGCAGTATAAGCGAGCGTTTCCCAACCTTTTTTGCCCCATGGCATACTTACCTAAATAAGAAAGCACCGTGGCACACCAGGTGTGGTGGGGGGGGAAGTGGTGTGCAGCCAGCCGGACACTGACTGGGGAAGCGGGGTGGTGCGTGGCCAGCCAGGCGGCATTTGGGTTGGAGCCACGCTCACCGTCTGTTTGTGTCCACAGAGGCAGCAGGCGGGGGGTGTTGCTTCAGCCAGGCAGAGGGTGTGACTCCAGCCCAAAATGCCACAGCACACCTGGACATGCCTGATGGCACACCGGTTGGGAAATGCTGGTATAGGTATACCATTGGATTCTTCTTGTAGGCTTTCTGTTTAACCTATTCATCTTCATAACCCTTCTTAGATTAATGCAACTTGGAACAAATGCTGTCTTGTTGAATGATTAAAATTATACACAGCATTCCAGATACAGTCTCCCTAGTGTTCTTGTATTAGTACTGGCTTATTGGTACAGAGATACCTTATCTGATACAGTCTACGTGCCTTTTTCACAGCTGCATTACATTAGTGGCTCTTAATCATCATTTGATTGACTAATGCACTCATGTCCTTCTCCTCCTCCTTTTGTTTCCAACTGAAGAGCTCCTAGCTTTTACAAAAAATTCTTGTTATTAGTGTCTGAGTGTATGTCTTTGTATTTAGTACTATTAAATTTCATTCTGTTTGTTACTTTGGTCTTCAAGGTCAGACCATTCAGATCTTCCTATATGATATTCTAATTCTCCTCTGTATTGACAGTGCCTTCTAGCTTTGTGTTATCAGCAAGTTTCATTAGCTGTTTTGGTTATTTCTGTAATAAGTCTGCAAGAGAAATCATAATTATTTTTTATGTAAAACTTATTATAGGCGCAAGCCTCCTGGGGGAGGCTGCTGTAGGAAAATAGGAGTAGAGTATGTTTAGAGCCCCCAGAATCTAACCTTGGTTGCATACACACATTTGAATGTAGATTCAGAAACTTCTCCCATGTTTGTCCTCTTGGTAGAAAAACTTACCCAGAGCTGTAAGTACAGACATTTGAATACAGAGGCCGTGAAGAGTGGAGAGCCTGCAGTGCCCACACTGCAGTTGGGGTCAGAGGGGTGAGGGAGGGTGCTGTACACATCTCGGCATGTTTTGCAGGCTCCCTTGAAAGAAATGCTTTGCAGCTTGGCAAGAAATGCTACCAGTGCATAGGGCAGCCCTGATTAGCTGTCCCAGACTACCCATGCCCAGCTTGCATTTCGTTAAAGCACAACATGGGGATTGTGAAGGAGGCATGTTTTGCTCCTTGCTGGAGCAGCGTAGTCCAGCAAGTGAGAGACTGTTTCGCTGGGTTGGGGGTGGGCATGCTGGAGAAAAGCTCTCTTCTGAGGGAAACTACAGCAATACAGACATTTGTTCTCCTAGGGGAAACTCCTGGGAGAGATTTAACCCTGACTGTTCCCAGGTTATTTTTCTCTTGGAGTAACCATTTTTACTTTCAGATAAAAAGCCTGCATGCCTGTACAAGGCCCTTGTCTCTAGCCAGTTCACCAGAAAATATTGGCCTAGTGAGTTAACCTCTGTGACTGTTTACCCACAGTAAAATGGGGAAAACTACTGTTTAAGCACAAGGGATTAATTAATATTTAGCAGCAGAAGGTGTAAATTAGTATTTAAATGCTTTTAATTAAATTGATCATACTACAGTGTAGTGAAATAGCATACCTAAATACATATCCCATGAGATGTACCTTACTGCCTAAATGATCTGACTGATCTTTTGTTAAAGCTAGTTTTTGTATGATTGTTTATTTTGATGGCTTATAAAAATGTTCATAATATTGTTGCAGAACTATTCACTGCAAACCAAGTGGTGGCGGCAACAAAGCACCTGATCCTCCAGCACCAAAACCTACAACAACAAAAGTCTCCTCCTCCGTAAAACCCAAAGCTAAACAGCCAAAACTAAAGGCAGAACCACCACCAAAGAAACGGAAAAAATGGAAAGAAGAGTTTTCATCTTCCCAGTCTGATTCTTCTCCTGAAGCCCAGAGTGATGATGATGGTGGGTCATGTTCTGTTATCAGTATCTAAGCCTGTTTTTAAAGGGAATGATTGGAGGTGGAGCAGGGTGCAGTGGTGCATTTGCACTCCCCTTTAATTCCTGCTCCACCCAAAGTTTTAAAACCAACTGCCTGGCAGGGACAGCAACTTTTCTAATCAGGCTGTGCGAAGGGAGTCAGTTGACTTCATGGGTCATAATAATCTACTTGTAAACTCTTCATTCCACAGGTGTTAATGACCCTCTCTTTTTTATGGTCTTGATGTTCCACCAGTCAAACTATCCTTTGTTCTGCAGTTCTGCTGCCTCTTAGCTAATCCTAGTAATGAAGCTCCTATTTCACAGCCCTGAAGATTGTTTTTAGCTCATTCCAGTGAAAATATATTTGCTTTTGCCTCAATCTTAAGATAAATAATACAGTCCTGGGCCCCTAACATATTAATAAAGCTTCTAATTTATTTTTAACAGGAAAAAATATATTATTTTGTATGATAGTGCATCTCATCATCTGTACCCCCCTCCCTTTTTCAAAAGTCTGGATCTTTCCATGAAACTATATTATAAAATATGTAGAGGTGCACTGATATATCAATTGCATATTGGATCGGCAGTTGGCTTTTTTTGGCCGGCGTAGCTGATGATATTGATACTGATAAATACTGCATGCATGCATGCAGCCGTGGTATGCACACAGTCAGGAATGCCACTGGGCAGCATGGAAAGCAGCCTGCTGGTAAGTGTGTGGGGGGGGGAGGGGAAGGAACAGGGGGAGGGAAGGAGTGTGGACGGGTAGACTGAGGTACCCATGGTGAGGTGTAGAGAGTGGGGCTGGGCCAGGGCCAGGGATAGGGGCAGGCACTGCCCAGCCAAGGCGGTTAAGGCAGCCCTGGGGCTGGGAATGGGATGGAACTGTGGGTGACTCGTCCAGGGGACACAGGATGTGCTGGGGAGGGGGCAGCTCCCTGCCAATGCACGCTCCTGATGGAGGCATGGGGGCATATGCTCCCCCCCATTTATGTGCAGGGCTAAGGTGGGCTACCCTCTGCTGGCTCAGGGCCAGGGTCTATGCCAGCCTCTTCTCAACGGGGGTGCTGGGCTAGGGCTGAGCTCCAAGGCTGTGGGGATGGGGTAGACAGTGGTGGTTCTGGGAGGGGTGGTTACAGGGAATCTTGGTGCGGCTATATCCCACCCTGTGGTAACCCCTTCCCAGTGCTGCCCCCATGCCAGGAAGAAGCTGGCACAGACCCTAGCCCCAAGCCTCCAGCAGGCAGCCCATCCTTGCCCTGCACACAAATCCAGGGGGCATATGCCCCCCATGCCTCCCCCAGGGGTACACGCAATGGTGGAGAGCACCCCTTCAGTTCCATCCCACTCCCAGCCCCAGAGTCTCAGTCACCACCCTGGCTGGGCAGCGCTTGCCCCTACCCCACTCCCTCCCTCACCATGGGGGCCTTGACCCCACACCCCCATGCCCCTTCCCTCCTCCACACCTCTTCACCCCCACAGACTTACCAGCAGGACACTGGCCTCCAAGCTGCCCAGTTGCATTTCTGTAAATAAGATATCAGATCAGTATCAGCTGATATGGCTGGTTAATCGCCTACTGGTATTAGTCAAGAAAATCTTTATCAATGCACTTCTAAAGATATAGTATTCAGCTGTTCCTTTTACTAGTGTAAGGGGCTACTTTAAAGGGAACTGGCAGCCATAGTAATTGAGGAACTTTGATAGAATGGAATAATCTCACTAATGAAATAGGTAGCTAAAAGGTAAAAATATTTTGGAAAGTGACACTAGGTAACATATACTTGTTTGTTAGAGGAATTTATTATACAGGCGTTTATGAGTAAATGGAAGTGTGACTGATTCAGTGGTACTCCAGAATCCTAAATGACTTTGCTTTTGAACTTTTTGACTCATCTGAAATTGTTGTGTGACAAGGATATTTCTTTATTCTTTTCTCCAGATTTTTGCTTGTAAAAGGTACATTTTTCTCTGAGGCACTCATTACCAGAGTACCTAAATGCAGGTAATTCTGCATCTTTTAAGGAAATATTGTAATTTATCTGATACCCTGTAAGGCTTCTTCTCTTTGGTATACAGACTGTTTGATTTTGTCATAATATCTTGTTACACTTTTAGGATACCACTAGAGGTCACTTGTGCTTAACAGTGAGAAAGCATTTGGTTTCGAAATATTTGTATATTCCCAAATGGTACTATTTTCAGCATGTTTGAGAGAGAAAATAGTCATTGCGTTCCGTTTCTTTTTCAGAGCTTGTACCTCCAGCTCCATTTGTCACTCGCTTTTTGAACACAAGAGCGATGAAGGAGACTTTTAAGAGTTACATGGAGCTGCTTGTTAGCATTGCCTTGGATCCAGATACAATGCAAGCCTTGGAAAAGAGCAATGGTACAGTATGTTTAACACTTGTGCCCTAGTGTTTTCTATTAGTCTGTCACTTTTACATGTACACATTTTATTAGTAAAACAAATGTAAAGCCTCTTGTTTCACATGGAGACTTTTATCTGCCCTTTAAGGCATACAAGGCCTTGTGTGTACATTGTATTTGCTAAAGGGCTGATGAAACTTCTCATTTGCCTAAATTCAATATTCATCAGTACCGTGTAAGACTATATTCTGAGACTATTTTCTTTGTACTAAAAAACAAATATCTGTAAATGAAGTTCTTCAGGGCAAATCTTGTTGTTGCCAAAATAAGGTCTCTGGCTTGTTTGCTCTGTGTTCCAGTTTTATCATATCATAACTTTTAACAATCTGAAAAATGGACTGTAAGATACATGCATAATTGAAATCCCGATCTATTTCCACAAATATGCCGTTCTTCCCCAGTGCCACTCTATTGTCTTGCAGAGCATACACCCCCAAATAAGACATGCCTTTTCAGAAGGTAGAATGAAGAGAGACATTTTTCACCAACTGGAAAGATCATAACTGCTTTGCCCTGCTAATGATCATGCATGCTCACAGAGTTAACAGAGAAGCTGCCTTCCCCGTGTCCCTACTGTAGCTGCCACATCAGTGAGAACACCAGCAGCTGCGGTAGGCAGGGAGCAATAACCTGTGGCTCCTCTGTTAACCTGATAGATCAGTGGTGCCCAGCTTCTTCACCCCGCAGGCCAGATGAGCAGTGCCAGGTCACTCTGGGTTTGATTTGGCATGTGGATTGGCCCGCCTAGGGCCTGATGCAGCCTCATGGCAGTGGCCCACCCAGGGCCCAGTCCAGCCTCACAGGGCTTGCAAATTTGGTAGCAAGTAGTGGTGGCGGCATTACTACTGCTCCTCCGCTACCAGATTTCCGGACCCGTGAGGAACTCTTCAGTCCAGATGATGTAGCTCTGTGGGCTGGGGGCTGAGCACCTCTGTCCTAGATGCTGGCGGCAGACAATTCCTCATCTCAGCAGCAGCCTAAGGGTGTCCCATTAACAAAGTGAAGTTGGGAAGAGGGGCAGTAACCTGGCATGTGCTGGACAGGGGACAACACAGTGAGCACGAGGGTCTCCCTACCTGCCAGCCATGTTTCCTTAATTCAAATCACACACCTCAAGTTCCAGTGGCTAATTTCGGGGGGGAAAGTCCATGTGGTATGTAAGGAAATATAGTAAATAATTGAAGTCTAGATTAGAATTTAATAGAAGAATTCTGTAACTGTTTATTAATAAAATATTACAGTATTCCTCTGATTGTTAATTGCCTAACCTGAATATGGCACAATGGAAGCTAATTCCATTGGGCTAGCATCTTGTTAGGTGCAGCCACAATCCATTTTTTATCAAGATGGCCTCCATCAAAAAGCATTTTACAAAAGCTGATTCTAATTAAGAACATTTTCAAATACATGCCTGCTTCATTATGCACTCATATTCAGCACTTTTTGAAGTTTTGTTTTTCAATTTTTATTTGAATATAATTATGCCCAGGTTACCTTCAAGAGAACCAAGACTTGATGGAGTTAGTTCTGTCGCATTGAAATTTAAATATATTCTGTAGTGAACTGTAGCAAACAAACCTTAGGTCAGTATTCTCTAACACAGCGTAGACTGATGTAAGAAGACTGAAGCACAGAAATCAGCATGCATTTCCGTAGTGTACAGCTGCTGCAAAATTGAGTTATCCATATTTCAAAAGCTTTTCCCTTCTTGAGTCTCAATTTTTACACACATCCTATAAGGATCTATATCTGCAGCAGTTATGCCAGTAGAATGAAGAGGGGCTGCTTGTGTGAATAAAGGATTGAACAGTTTAGAAATAAACAGTCTTCTTAAGCACCACATTGCCACTTACTTATGTTTTACTGGATTTTGTTCAATTGTTTAAGAGTTGGGTAGTCTTAATAAAAGGTAGTTCTCCTAACCTGAGCCGCCTTCTGAACAACCCGTCTCTGAACTGCAAATTTTCTTGCATGATAGTGAGAGATTTAGGGAACTGTTTAAGGTTGCCTGTGAAATTTATTCTCTACAATGCCCTTTCCATCTCCTTTTTGAGCTTTTAACAAACAAAAGAACCAGTTGCATTTACATTTAGCTGTTGGGTTAGATATGGTATATGTGCTGAGTTTTATACTAAAGTACCAAGTTCTCTTTCTTAACTTATAAAACAAAGTGAATGATTTAAAACTCTTATTTAAAACTTTGGTAGTATAAGCAAACTGCATTGCAGTGTTTTTTACTTTCAGCTTATGCTAATGATCATAACTGCCTTGCTTCACTCATGATCACATGTGCTCATGGGGTTAATGGAGCAGCTTCCCTCCCTTATGCCCCTGCTTTACCTGCCACTGAATTTTGTTGTCATCAGTGAAAACACTAGCAGGTGCAGTAGGTGGGGAGCAACAATCTGTGGTTCCTCTGTTAACTTGTTAAATGAGTGGCACCCTACCTTTTTGCCCTGAAGGCTGGGTAAAGCAGTACCAGGTCAGTCTGTGGTTCAGGTAGGGGAAAAGTTTTGTATTAATATTAAAGTGTTAACTTTAAAAAATTGCATGTCTTTTAGATGAGCTACTTCTGCCTCATATGAGAAAAATTGATGGCATGCTGAATGATAATAGAAAAAGACTGCTTCCCAAATTACATTTGGAGCATACATTAAAGGTATTTTTTTTTAACTTTTTAATTTAAAACAATGGTAATTGAGTTGCTGAATATACTTAAGTATATGGCAAGAGAACAAATTTGTAACAAGAGTAGAATATAGGTTTAGAAGAGACTACATTAAATCTTAGTACATTACACTTAGAAACTTTTGGGGATTAAGATTTTTAACTGTATAGATAAAGTTCAGTTTTACTTCCCATGAACGGTTTTACTTATTAAGTTTGTCAAGATCCTCAAAAGAAAACTAACTTGATGTTCCTTTGGAGAATTTTTTTCTTTAGTGTCCTATATTGTATAAATTTTGGTAGATGTATTTTGATAAATGGCTTCCCTAAGGAACAGCAAAGCAGACGTCCCAGCTTTGGAGAGGTAAAGTGGGATTCCAGGACTACTTAGACTGGGAGGGGGGGTGGTCACAGGTGGAAGAAGAATCCTTTTCATCTAAAGTCCTAAGTTTAAGGTGTGGAAGAAGTGGGGGACAGATGTGAGTACCACTGTTGAACACAAGGCAAGAAAAAGTGAAGGATTGGGTCAGGGACCAGATATATCCATACCAGCATCCTGCAGTATGTGTACCAGTCAGGAAAAGATGGGTTGGACAAGTTGTAATGATATTTGATGCCTGTTCCTCCCTTTTCCCAAACACCCTTGGAAACGCCCTTTCCAAGATGGGTAAATAGTTCAGAAGCAGATTTGTAAGGGGGGGAAGAGAAAGTTGAGGGTTATTGTACTGTTGTTGGAAGCTGGCTGGCAGGATTGGACTTCCTGGCCCCCCTAGCACTTCTGACTTTCCTGCCCAAAGAGTTGTTTCACTTGCTATGGAAAAAGCTTAGAAAGTAGATTGTCTCTTGTCTCCTTTCCCAGCAGGGGTTTAAGAGGGGACTGGTACAACAGTCTTGATCCCTTCCCCTTGCTGTATTAACACAATGAGATGTGTATATATAATACAAGAGTTACTGGATAAAATCAGGTGGCCTATATTAGGAAGAAAATCAGACCAGGTGATTTATTACATTTCCTTCTGGCTTCTAAGAAAGCCCTGACCTGCCCTATCTACAGACAGCAGACAGAGTCAAGCTGGTCATATTCCAGCAGTAGTGAAACTGGTAGCATCACCTGCATGTCCATCTCCAGTATTCCAGCTCCAGTATTCTGGAGCATCCTTGTTATTCTGTTATCTACTTATCTCCTATCGATCTATATTGGGGAAGGGAGGTTTAAGCATTAGTGCCATTTCTTCCCTTCTCAGTTCTGGGGAACTGAGTTCAGTTAATTCACAGAATATTCTTTATAAAGCAGTAGCATTAATAAAGTGCAAGTATTGGGCTCCTGTTCCTACTGTTACTGTCAAATAAAAGTTTATTTCTGAAGTATTCCAGACTAGTATTGGATAAGAGATTTTTTAATAAAATGGGTGTGTTACATTTTTGGAAGTTTAGTTTTACTTTTTGAGAAACTAGTCTTTGTTACCAGAACTAAAGTACATGGCTAACAATCAGGAGATTGGCGATCTGAATTTTGTTTTGGGCTTTAGATGCTTATAGTATGAAACTGAGGCATGTGGCTGTAAAAGCTCTGTGCTTGAATTTTCTCAGTTTTCAAAAGAGGAAGATAATGCTTCCCTAATTCACAGATACAATAAAGCCATTTTACTGATATTTCTGAAACACTCAGGCCTTCATCCTAAATTGCTTGTTGGATTTCTGACTCATTTATTTTATTAGTGAAGGTCTCAAAATTTGCTGCTAAACTTCTGTGAAGGGATCTGATCCTCTGAAGACATAGTAGCTAGTCAAAAACAAGTTTATTATTTATTTGATAGCTAAACGATCTTATTCCTAAGTCATTTTAGGAATAGCGTATTTTTTACTTGTTAAAATTAACTTGGAGACTAATTCCTCAGTTTTTAAGGAAACTGAATAATTGATAAGTTCTCTTTTGGTAGAATTCTTAAAGTCATAATCCTTTTTATTTCTGTGCTGTTTTAAGAATGCTTTGGAAAACTTTCCTGAACTGACAGTAATCACTCGTGATTCTAAATCAAAAAGTGGAGGAGCTGCTATTTCTAAAATTAAAATGAATGGGAAAGCTTACAACAAGAAAACACTGAGGGCTTCTAAATCAACCACTAAGCTAGCACAGGTAAATATTTAAAATGGTCTTTACTTTTGTGATCATATTTCTAACATGATACAAAATGATTCCAAAATGATTTTTTGTTGATACTTTTATAGTCTGAATTCATGAAAAAATAAAATCTTTACTGAATTTGTCAAAAATATTATAATTTAATAAATTTTTAAAATTTGATTTGAAACCACATGTTTAATCACTTGAAAGGAATGACCCAGTTCCTTTCAATTTTCAAGAATACTAATTATTGCATTCTAATAGATCAGCAAAATAGAATGCATACATTATAATAACATTTCAGACCACTAGTTCTTGAATAGAATTGTTAACTTATTTAAAAAGGACATATTTAGAGCCAAACCATGGTCTCTGCTGCAAACCTGTATGAGAAATTAAGGGGACATGAGGCAACTTCTTCTTATACCATGCCAGGTATTCGCACTGCAAGCAGCCATAGGAAACAGTCTCCTTTAAGTGCTACTTCCTTCCAGCATGGGTGGCAAGGAAAGGGCAGGGAGAAGAAGGGGACTTGGCTTCTCTCCCTTTCACCCTTATGATACACCAAGACAGGCTAGGCAAAGGTCTTTTGCATCCCCTCACCTCCTTCCACCAGTCAGGAGAGTGGTGGGGGTCAGGAGGAGAGTGAACTGACACCAGATTCTGATATTATGAATAAGAAGCTATTTTATATTCTGCTAGGGTGGCATAACTATTGCATGCTCCTACAGGGGGCTCATGGCAAAGTCACTATTTAGTTCTTACCACTGTTAACCAACCAATGCTTAAACAATGATGAATACTTTGTAGAAACTATTAGACACCGTAGAGAAAAATATTACCTTTAGAGGAAATACACATTTTAAGAAATTTTGCAGGCCATGTATTTAAACTGTTAAATGTTTTTGTCCTACCTTTTCACTTACCTTCACTGACAGAAATTGGATTGCATATCTAATTGCTAAAAGAATAAATGTAGGAAGCTGGAAAAATGTATGTGACTCGTGACTTTACCAGGACAGTCTTAACTGGATTTTCTGGACACAAATCCACATGTACTTTTAGCTAATCACAGTAAATTCTGGAGATGCCATCAACCAGCAAATCTATAACAGGTTTTTTTTTCTTGCCAAAGTTAAAAGTTATTGGAGCAATTTATGTAAGTTCTTTTCACTCTTCTAATACAAAATATGCCTTCTCCTTTCCAAAAAACTGTATCAGATTGGCAGATGAAGTGAATCAGAAAGCTGCATCTTCTGCTGCTAATGAAGATCACAATAATTCTTGAAAAATGACCATTTAATTCCTCCAGGTAATGAAAATAATGGAAGAAAATGGTCAAACCCAACTTTAATAAGGAAGATAACTTTATACTGAAAACAAACTAGGGCGAGGTAATACTACATTTTTCTGCAAGAATGTTTAACATAGTTTTCTACTTTGTCAGGGAATATCTAAAGCAGTGATTCTTGCAGTGCCTTGAGATACTTTTATGGTTGCTGCTGTGTGATATTAGCACAGTTAGGTGTGCAAACACCTATACATGATTCACAAGATAAACCCAGAGATTTTAATTTGGAATCCATACTGTCAAATTCATTCCAACCTGTTGTGGTCTTTGAGTTTTTTGGAACAAAAGAATTGCTCTAGTATTTTTCCATAGTAAAAAAATGAGTGAAAGCTAAAAGGTGGCATTTTCCAAGGGGTACTTTGAGTCTAAAAAGATTGAAAACCACCGATCTAAAGTTATTTTCTATTTCTGAATTGCTAAAACTGGCATTAATCTATTGGCCAAAAAGTCTAATATTCAATGAATTTTTCTTTCAACTAACATCATTAATGTCTAAAAATAACTGTTTTCTTTGCAGGAGTTTACAGTTGATCCAGAAAAAATACAGTTGTACTCTCTGTATCACTCACTCCATCATTACAAATACCACATATATCTGACATGTAAAGAAGAGGTGAGTATTGTTCTGCTGCTTATTTTTTTTTACATTATTTTAGACTCATTGCAAACCAGTAGAGAAAGTTAAATTGTCTATAAATAACTTATCAAAGCATCAGTGTGAGGCAGCAAATTTATTTTTCTGACTTTAACATCAAAGAAAATGATGATTCTGTTGAAACTAAACAACTTTTTTAAAACTAATACAGTGTAATCATTAGTTAACCTTCATGGATTATCCTAGTCATCTGCACCAAAGTGTCTGTTAAGATGAGCAGTGTCAGCAGTGGTACTGGTAGTGGCTCCATAGTTAAGGCACTCTTTATGTTTGCACTTAAAGCAGGATAACACTTTTTTTCTTTTACATTTCTAAAATAAGTGAATTTTCTCTGTGAAATGCTAACTTCTATAAAGGAAACATTTTAAAACGCCTGTTTCTCAATAGTCTGTTTTTCTTTCATTCCTATGGTTAAACTATCAATTGCCACAAATAGCAAATTTCTCTCATGCTGCTTGTTCCTCATTTTTCAATATTTTTTTTCTTGCATATTAGCATATACATGTATTCTGGTAACATTTTGAACTAGGCCACTTTTGATTATTGTATATTAAACACACAGGCTTGATTTAACTTTGAGTGACTCTCCACACAGATTTCACTCTTAGTGCATGTGTATCTCATAAATGTAAAAGAAGTGTCTGCTGGGGCGTGGTCTGTGCCATCTAGGCAGCAACCCTATCAGTGACCATTTCTGAGAGGCCATAAGAAGCACTGTTCCAGTGACTAGAGCCCATTCCCCTCCATGCAGCTTTCCCTGAGACTTTGCCTTTGGCAAATCTTAGGGCACAGAGGAGTCCTATACCAAACCTGAAGCCAGCACCAGAAGTCTGCCCATGTATTAAGACTGCACTGAGAGAGGCCATGGAGCTCTGTATTGAGACCCTGGCTTCATCAAAGACTAAACCAAATATATCCACCAAACCAGTCTTTGTCACCGGCCACCCAGTAGTATGTTACATTGCCTAACACTGAGGCTAAGAACGGACATTCAAAAAGCCTGAGCCTGAATCAGTTAAATCTTTGCAGGTTAGTCTAACCTGTGTAGATTGAACTGGAAAGCGAGTGAATAAATATTTACTTTTTATTCCACAAGTGCAGGCATATGCCTGCAGTGGCTCGAGCCAGAAGTTATGGGATGCTAAAGTGAGCCCTTGGCTGGAAAGGAACTGAGCTGAGGGGGGTGTGGCTAGGCCCCAGCAGGCTGAGTATGATTGGGGAGGGGTTTAAACCCTCACTCTGGCCTGCACGATCCCCAGTCAGGCTGTGCCTACAGGGGATGGGGGAAGCAGCCCCAGCCAGGCATTTCCCACCCTCTTCGCCACTTAAGCAGCAGGGGCATGGCCAACCCTGGCAGCAGCCTCAAGTGAATGGGAAAACAGAAGGGGGTTTAATTCCCCCCAACCCCCTGTCCCACAGGCACAGACCCCAGCTGGGGTCTGCCTGGCCAGGATAGAGCAGCCTGTCAGGATTGCTCCCCGCCCTCCATGGGGTAGGGGCATGGCCAGATGCCAACCGGAACGGCCCCTTGAGGTGAAGGGGACAGGGAAGGAGGTTTATTCACCCTCCCT
>NW_017729025.1:126619424-126622631 GCF_001723915.1 Gavialis gangeticus
CCCCCCCCCCCCCCCCCCCCCCCCCCCCAGGAACCTTAGCTGGGGTCTGCCTGGCTGGCGGTGAGTGGCAGAGGTGGTGGCTGGGGCTGGCAAACCCCTGCTGCAGTTCCTTGGGGAGGAGGGGATGGAGGAGGGAATAAACCCCCTCCCTGCCCCCTTTGCCTCAGGGGGCCATGGCAGCTGGGCATCTGGCCATGCTTCTACCCCTGCCACTTCAGCAGCAAAAGGGGTTGAGGGATCCTGACACAGGATGCTCTGCCCCAGCCAGGCAGACCGCATTTCGGGTCTCTGCTGGTGGGACAGGGAGTACAGGAGGGAATTAAGCCTCCCTCTGGCCCCCATTTGCTTGAAGCTGCTGCTGGGGTGGCCACATACCCCACCACTCAAAAGGCAAGTGGGATGAAATGCCTGATGGACTGCTGTGCCCCTGCCTGGCAGACTGGTTGGGGTCTGTGCTGGTGGGACAGGGGAGGGAGCTGGGAATAAACCCCTTCCCTGCACCCTTCGCGTTAGGGGAGCCAGTGTCTGCCGCTGCTCTAGCTAGAGAGCAGAGGTGTGGGGCCAGCCCTGCTCTGCTGGAGCAGACAGCCTAGCCCAGCCTAGGGCTGCAGAGCACGCTGGAATGCTGGGGGATTCAGATTTAACTTAAACCAGGAAGGAGTCTGGGACAGAAGTTCAGTAACCGGTTTGACCTTGATCAGTTAAGTCTGATTCTACATTCAACCAGGTTTATCTCAGACTGGTTTTGGCTATTTTGAAACTGGTTTATGTGCACTGAGCTTCTGTTCTGTTTCAGGTTTAAACCGGTTTCTGATCACTTAAACCAGTTTATGTATAACTTCTATCCCTAGCCTGAAAGCCCTTTCACCTGGTCCAGTCCCACCCCTATTTGAGCAACTCCAGGAAGTTAATACAGAGTATCCCTTGGAATTTTTGCTGAGAGAACACAACAAAGGCCTTGGACAGATGTACATTTGAAGTGCTCCAAGTTCCACTCCAATTTGGAACACTTCAGGCCATGGACAAACATGAAGCTCCCTGCTGTACTTGCCAGGGCGCTTCAGCATCACTGAGACAGAATACAGCAGCATGCTTTCCAGACGGTGGGTTTAACTTGGTCTTTCAGCTATGTCCTCCCCCACTCCACAGCCACTAAGCAGTTTCCAGAGGCCAGAAAAAATCATGCCAAACCAAACTAATCTTCCTCCTCACTAAAATAAAAAGTTGGTTTGATGAAGGGAATGCAGTGGACATGGTGTAGTTGGACTTTCTAAAGGCTTTTGATAAAAGTCCCACACAATATTCATGTAAGAGCACTGAAGAAATGTGGACTAGACTGAATTGCTATAAGACGGATAGATCATTGGCTCAGTAACTGCAAACAGCGGTAATTATAAATGAATCAGTTTCAGAATGGCAGGTGGTTTCAAGTGGGGTTCTTTAGGGGTTTGGCACAACTAACATGTTTATTAATGATTTGGATGTCAGAATAGAGAGCTGCTTGATCAAGTTTGCAAATGCATGAAATTGGAAAGGATTGTAAACACTTTGGAGGATAGGAGTAGAATTCAGAAGGATCTTGATGCATTAGGAAGCTACGCTGGAGACAACAGGATGAAATTCAGTGCAGACAGTTGTAAGGTGCTACACCTAAGGAAAAATAGTCAAAAGCACAAATACAGAATGAGGGAGAACTGTCTTAGGTAGTAACATCGAGAAGGAGATTTGTCACGGGGGTTGGTCTATCATAAACTCAACATGAATATGTTATACAGTTGCATAAAATGCAATTTTGTGCTGCATCCAAGGGAATATTAAGTGCAAGACTTGAGAGATGATATTGCCATTTTGCTCAGCCCTGGTAAGCTCTCATCTAGAGTATTGTGTGGAGGTCTGGGCTCTTAATTTGAAAAAGAATGTTGAGAAGTTAGAAAGGGTCCAGAGGTTGGTGACAAAATGATAAAGGGGTTGGAAGGCAAGCCATACAAGGAAAGGCTGAGAGAATAAGGCATGTTTAGCTTAGAGAAAAGGTGATTAAAGGGGGACATGATAGCAGTCTTCAAATATCTGAAAGGCTGCCATAAAGAAGAGGGAGAACATCTGTTTTCCCTTGCTGCTGAGGTTGGAACACAATGTTATGGCTTTAAATTGTAGCAAATTAGATTTAGATTAGATATCAGGAAAAAACTTCTTTACTGTTAGAACATTAAGGCAGCAGAATAGACTGCACAAGGAACTTCGTTAGAGGTTTTCAAAAAGAGGATGCATAAGCATTGAGCAAGGACGTTTTAAGAGTAACATTCCGGTATTTGTGCAGGAGGTTGGACCAGGTGACTGTAAGTCCCTTTCAAATACATGATTAGATAGATATATTCATACATATAAATATATGGTCTCAGAGACCAATGGCTGGATTCTTCACCCTTTCCCAGGATCCATGCACCTGACTGCAGGTGTTGGCTGGATGATTACTGCTCCACTGCAATACATGACATCTTAATTCACAGTGAAAAACCCTTGACAAGGATAAGATCATATATAGCCAAATGAAAGAGGCTTCCTGTCTGGGCAGTGCAACATCTGCTCTGTCTTTGAAACAGTCAGGACTATCTGTTAATTTAGTTTGGGCACATTTGCCAGCATTATCTACTAATCAGCCTCCAGTTCAGTTCAGGATATGGTCTTCCCAATCCAGCTGTATCCCAATTCTTAATGGGACTCAATTTGTTAACTATAGGTCCTTCACAATGTAATGTCCATTAGTTCATTAGTTCCATCTTTCCCTACATTAGGGAATTGCACTGATGGATCCTTTGTCTGCAATGCTGTCTTTACCAGCCATTGATGAAAACTGCTTTCTAGGTGGCCATAATTTGGACAGAATTTGAGAGATCCAACGCTTTATGGCAGGCCCACCAAGTTACAGGCTTTCACAGGGAAAAGTATCAGTCAGGCCAAACTGGAGTTTACTGCCCCCAGTGGTCTGTGATAGGGCTGTGCAAAGCTTCAGTCGCTGATTTGATTCGGAGGAGATTTGGCCCAGTTCAGCGGCCGAATCCCCTGTGCACATGGCGGTGGACCAGAAGTAGTTCCAGTTCACTTCTGGGTGCATACTGGGAACCTCCTCCCTCCCCCCACTCAGCGACCGGTGCCTCCTGGGTCTGGTGCCTCCTGGGGGCACCCGGGGTCCCCCCCCCCCCCCCCCCC
>NW_017729025.1:126623016-126629089 GCF_001723915.1 Gavialis gangeticus
CCCACAGCCGATTTGAGCTGGGGGAGCACAGAGGGGATCTGCCACCGAGCGCATGGGGAACCCCCCCACACACTCCTGTGCAATGCTCCATGCGCCCCACGCTCCCGGCGTTCACAAGCTGCGCCGGGTACCTTGAGGTACGTAGAAAAAACGTAAAGCTGTGTCTATAGCCGAATCACTGATTCTCTGAATCGGAATTGAATCAGATTCGGCTGAATTGAATAGGGACAGGGATCCAAATCAGCGAATCAAATACTGCCCGCTTCACCCACCCCTCCTCCCTGATTCGCATATCAACCACTCTTGTCATCTCCCATTTCTTCCTGATATTTTTTTCTCTCTCCATTTGAACCAGAAGCACCACACTTTTGATGTTATAAGGTCATTATCTTCTTATTTAAACAGAATCAACCTATTTGGAGGTACACTCATTTTCTTTGTGGTTTTTCCTGTAATAGTTAAGTGAACAGTGGCATCATCACAGAGACTAAATTGGTCTTGGACTGTGTTAAAATTTGTCAGAAACTAGCTTAGAAGGACCCACTTGGATAGGTTAGGGTCTGTTCCACCCATGCCCTGGTGGCTTTTGTGACCTGTCTGCTAAGTGCTCCTATATTGGAAACATGGAGTCTTTTATGATACTGACTTCCTAGCTGTGTTCTGTGCAAACTCCTGGTGAGGACAGGTCAGGTGGCAGGGTTATAAGTGTTATGTTCTGTGTCTGACCCACCTTCAGGGACCAATTCTGTGATCTCTTTGTGATCTTTATATTACATATATTGTGACTAAAACAATTATTTAAAAAAAACAAAACATGAAAAACTACTTTTTTGACAGATTAAGGATTTGTATTCTAAATATTTAAATGTGTACTATTGTCAGGCTAATGTGTGTCTTTCTATCTTTTAAATAGATTTCTTCCGTTCAGAAAAAGAGTGCAGATCTAGGACAGGAGGAAATCGTCCAGCTGTGCATGAAAAATATAAAATGGGTGGAGGATCTTTTTGAAAAATTTGGCGAACTTTTGAATCGTGTCCAGCAGAAATGTTTATAATATTTTTTTTTTTTTTTCCAAATCTCAAGTTTTTCTACAGCACTAACCTGATGGAACAGAAAGCTCAGAGTGAGGCTCTGATTACTCTTATAATGCCAGACTACGTGCTTATTCATAGGGATTTCATTTCTCTTTTGGAACTTTGTGCCTTGGCTCTAGCTAAGGAAAAGTGACGCTGCCAAGGAAATTAGTCCTTTAGAGATGGAACTAAACAAACATAACCACATTTTTAATCTGCAAATGATTTTTATATTTTGTAAACTATTGGGTAACTTTAGTTTTATTTTCAAAAATGTTTTTGACAAACGATAAAGCATGCACTAATTATAGTTTTTTCTTTATTGCTTTGGAGATAACACTTAACACTGTGGCTTTTTCTGACTGAACACCAGAAAAAGTCAGGGTTGGGGTAAACTAATATTTGCATTTCTGTCTGGCCACCAAATTTAGAATATTGTACATTTTGTAAACAGAGCTGATGTGACATCAAATTCTGTATACAAATATTGCCATCATAAAATTCAGAAATGTCATTATGCTTTATGGACTCCTTTTACTATTAATCATGTTCAGGATGCTGGACATGGAGTTGGTGCAATCCTATGACTGCTTTTTGTGTCAAATTATATTGTAATGAAAGACAATGACCTTAACTATTTTCCCTGTTTTGAAGAAAAATATTTTCCTTTATACTGTGTTTTTTTTTCTTTTGGAAAAAAATCAATTGTACATTTTATCTCACTAATAGTTGTATTTTTCACAGAGGAAATATTGTGGTTAAAATTGTTTCATGTACCTTTGTAATACACTTTCCATTGTTTTCAGTAAATCCTATTCATTTATATGTTGATTTTCATATTGTAAACTATATATCTTGAGGTAACCCTTTTTGTTTATACAGGTTTGCTTCAGTGTTAACCAGAATAATGCATACTATAGACTAGTTTTGCTTTAAGTGTAGTTGTGTTAGACACTGCAGTAATTTTCTGATACGTGAAAATAAATTTCTTACTAAACTAGTACATGATTAATTGAGAGTTTAAATGAAGAGCTACTACACTTTTTTTTATCATTTTGTCAACAAAGATTAATGATTGATTAGACTATATGCAGTGTTAAACACAGCTTACATAGTTATTTTTAGATTTAGTAGTGACCAGAGCTGTTCTCTTTTTGGTGCCTTTCAGATCTTCAAAAATACCTTCTTCTTTTTTTTTCTTTTTTTTTAAAGCTGTTTTTCATTTTAACTGTTAGCAGTGCCACTAGTCACACTCAGACTATGAATGTAATAGACTCAAAACAGTAGAACATTTTCTTTAATTTTGCCAACAGAATGCCTTACTTCAGTCATTCAAAATGTGTATACTGCTGGGGTCCTAAGGAAATAAGAAATGTCAGTTCTTCCTTCAGATAATGTAGAAAAAATATTCATTCCTTTATCTTTTTGCTGCCACTTAGTGCCTTAATTTCAGCCAGGAAAGCAGGGTTTACCATTCAGTAGCCAAATTAGATATGTTTGAGGTTCAGAGTGATCTGTTTTTCCATTTTTTTTCCTGTTTTGGTTCTGTTTAGCTATTAATATATTTCTTAGACCATAGAATTATATAAAACATAATGAAGGGATGTGAAAATGGAACTATTTCATCTCAAGTAATCAAATTAGGGGTTCAAAAAGAATAAGATAGAGTATTTTAATTGATAGCATTTAGATTCTTATTGGATAGTGACCATATTTTCAGAGCTTTTTATCTTATTAAAAGCAATAATTCTCCTTTATATTTGTGAACTGACTGGAATGGAAGTGGGTAAATGCCCCTTCCCTATTTAAAAGCCTTTTCATACTTCATCTGTTGTAAAATGGCAGTTTACCAGCAAATCGACTGAGACATTGGCTGCTTCTGGGCCTGTCATAATTGAGAGGGTTGATGTGAATTTTGATTTAAAAAGAACAAAAGGTTAGAAGTACATGCATCTAATTTGTTCTTTCAGTGAACAGGAGGGAATTGAGGTGTTGGGGATGGTGGGAGAACCGCCATTTTTTTTTTTTATGCAGTAATGAATCTTGTAAGATATGCTTCTTCCTCTTCCTGATTTTAAAGTTCAACTTGTACCGATACCAGTCAGTGAAGTGACAGACACCAAGACTGGTCATTTAAAATCTGTTAATTTAAATGGGACTATTAAGTATATAGAGATTTACCTGGTATATCCTTTAATCTGTAGGTTTAAAAATAAATATGATATAAATTGAGGGAATAGTATGGCTGGCTCCCTGATTATGTAGTGAAGTGCTAGTCAGAATTTGTTAGCTACAGGTCCTTCACAATTTTACAAGGAAGTAGCAAATGAGGATAAGCTTCTCTTCATTTTAATAACTTAAGATGTCTCTACTTCGGTACTTCCTATAAAAGTCTGAATGGAAGTTTAGGAGACCAATCACTTTAGACCAAGCCCCAAACAGCCCTCAGACTACTGGAAATCATAGTGGCTTTTTGGGTAACTGGCCTTATAAAAGCAGGTACATTTAAACAAAAAGAAATTAGATGGACATCGTGTTTGCTGTGTTAGGGAGGAGACTTCACTCAAGCTCATTCCCCAGGTCATCAGACCAAGTATTCCACCTATAGATGATAGGGTGTACGTTGCATTGCTTGAAAACAATCAGTCCAGCGTAGTAAAGAGTAATATAAAGGAGTTCTATTCCATTCTTTGCTAGAATGATGGTAGCTGGATTATTAGGGTATCAAGCCAGGATATATTACAAATCTGGAAAAACTGTAAGGGTTCAATGGACCATTAAGAAAGAATAAAACTTACTGGGAACCGAAGAGGAATTTTTATACTGAAGCAAACTTAGAAAAAATGTCAATGTAAAATCGTTTTTTTCCCACAAGTATCCTGCTTTGCTCTGTTGCATTTCAGATTACTGTGGTTGGATAAGAGTAAATTCTGCATCACATCCCAATCATCTTTCTTCCTTGATACAGCGGTGAAGTCCTACTGTCTTAACATCTTTTACCAATGGAAATTCAGCATTAACTTGACTGCAAAAACAGCTAGAAGAAAAGATGCGCTAGGAAGTAACAAAACCCTCTTTAGACATTTCACTATATAGCAACTAGAGAAACTAATGAAATTCAATGTGTGGTAATTGAATAAGGCTTTACTTCTAGCCCTTTGGCTCCCAGCATATTAGCAGTCTCTCTCTTGGTCTCTTTCTCTCCCTTCCTCCTCCACCCCCTCTCTTTTTTCACTGAAATACAGTATTTCTGTAAAGACAGGTTCTTTCCAGGCTGCTATTTCCAAAGTTTTGCTAGTAAAAGGCAGAAAATAAAAAGGTGTTGAAAAAACTCTCTCTGAAAAAAACTACAGGCTTCAGAGCCTCTACAATCCTATGACCTGTATCATATTTATATATTGTTTAAATGATATACTTTAAAAAAAAAAAAAAAAGGAAAATCTTTCAATCTGTCTTCCAATAAATGCTTTCCATAGGGGATATATATTTTAAATATTATTTAAATATTTGCAACTATTTAAAACATTGAAAAATAAAAAGCTAAGCGTATCATCGCAAAATGTCAGTGTGTATTCACTTCTGATTTTGTTGGCAGCACCTGACATTTTGTTTTCACCCTGTCACCTGCCTGTGCAAACACAGTGCACACTTTGCCATATCTTATTGTTTAAGTTAGTATTAACATGTCATTGTTAACAAATGCATGTTTCTGCATATCTCCTTGACATATGGCAAAAATGAGGTTAGGGCTAATAAGAGACACTTTATGCATTTCTAGTCCAGATTTTCAGCTGGTCCATAATATGATGTATGGAAATGTGAAAAAGGACACAATTTTGTACCATTCATTTGATGTTATTAACTAAACCCATTAAAATGAACACACTTTTTAAACAAAAACCTCATAATGCTCAGTTTTTTATTATTATTAATGCAACAAAACTTGAAAAGCCAGACTGTTGAAAAAATTGGCATGTTTGAGACAAACTGTTTTCTGATCTTACCTATTATGAGCAAGTCTCCAAATCCAATGTAATGTTTCATTATACTTTTTCAGTTTGGATACCATGTTAATTTGAACTGATGTTTTTAAAATGAAAATTTGCTGTGCTTCTCTTTCCAAATGTTTTTAAATCTATTTTCACTGTACAAATATCATTAAGATAGTTACTTAAACGTATACAAAATAAGAAGACAGGAATTCTGGACACTGGTAAAATAAGACCGTATTTCCTCCCTCATGCACTTGGTTTTAAATTTCTTATATGTGTTGCACCAAAAATAATATTGCTAGAGATTTTCTTTTGCAATTAGGATGAAGTATCCAAATTATTCACACGTGTGTATGTATATAATTGTTTTTCCCACAGAGGGGAATTTAATGTCTCACAGGTTTTGACTTTAGGCAAGTAGCCATATTCTGCCCTTTCTTTAGCCCCTGTGAGCAGAAATAGGTGGGTCTTGAGTCTTGAAAAGCCTTTATGAAAGGACTGGGCATCTGAACTGCTTTCGTACTCCTGTGGCAACCTAGGTCTGGAAGGACTCCAGTTTCCACAGAGTTCTTCATTACTACAGTCCTTCAAACATTCTTTGGGAGGCAATGCTCATATAGATCTTCATTGCAATGGAGGGATCTGAATATATTAATGTCACATTCAAATGCAATTAAGTGTATTTCATGAAGGATCTTTTAAAAGATAAAGCCAATGAAGAACCAAATGCATGCAACCCCTTGATTGAGGGGAGGGGGGGATCAATAGGAATGCACCTGTCACTCTCAATAGTTTATTAAACAATTTAAGCCTTCAAAGAAATCATCTTCCCTACTTCTTTTCCCTCTTCTTTCCTCCCCTCCCCCCACTGGATGCAGTCATCTTTGCCCATGAAGGAGAAACAACATCTAGTTTTTGAATGAAGTTTTAGGAGTCAATAAATAGGGCCACTGCCACTGTTTATTCAGTGAACTAGAAAGCTATGCATACTCCTGTTCCTCATTAAAA
>NW_017729025.1:126634089-126639145 GCF_001723915.1 Gavialis gangeticus
CTAAGAATCCACCCGTCACTGGAGATTTCTAACAAATCATTTTTTATTTCTAGCAAACACCAAAACAGAACAGAGTTTCATAAAGGTTATTTTGGTTTGGTTTCCTGTAACAGCAAAATGATGAATGTAGCAAACAATTTAAAATGAAGAAACATAATAGGTGAGTTGGGAAGGACATTAAACAGACTTGTCATACCCAACCAAAAAACTCTTGAGGAAAAATATAAATGCTAGAGAGAGAGAGAGTGTGTGTATATGTGTGCATGTGTGTGTGTGTACAAGTCCTCTTAAGAGTGAGGATAGCCTTATTTTCTTTAGTCTATAGATGTTCAGGACACATCAGGTCAGTGGTTCTCAAACTGTGGTCTCTGATACCAGGAGAAATGATCACGGATCCATTGGTTACTGTGCACCTTTATAATGTTCTCAAACAAAAGTTTGACAAGGGTACTTGGTGGTCTGTGAGAAATGTTGAGTGTTTACATTGATTCAAAATGTTTTGGAACTGTTAAAGATCATTACTTTGAATGATAAAGTCAGGGAGGATTCACAGCCAATGAGAGATTTATTAGCTCTGTCATGCAAGTTGCATAAATAACAGGAGAATGCAATGTAAATGTATGTGTTTCAGAAAATCTGCTATTTTTCAAAATCATTTTGTAGTAAATTTCAGCATATTTGTGAAATAGAAAAATAACTGTGTACCAGTCCAATTTTGGAGAAATGTGACACGGCAATGGTATTGTTAGATTTCTTCCAAGGATGAAGTAAAATGTTCATGATGATGGTGACCTACCTGGTGACAGATGTATATTTGCAATTGAGAACGTCACCTGTTGATTTTATTCTGTTACCATTCTGCCAGGATGTAAAAAAACTTCATAATGAGGCAGAATATTGGATTTACACCTATTTTTTATTTTTTCAGATTTCTTTCCTCTTAATCTCAAAAAATATTATCGATCCCCACAGTTCTTCAAATGAATTTAGTTGTTCTTCAGTGCTGTCTATTTTAGTAGAATTTACTGTGTGTGTATCTAGAGCATTTGTCTTATGTGCTAGATATTGGTCTCTGCTCTAGCTGCATTCTCTAAACTAGGGAGTGCCAAACACCCAGAAAATTAGCATCTCCTTTTACCTAGGAATTTCCTTGCATTTTCAGGTTGCATCTGCAACATGTTCACAACATGCTTATGCCATGATAAATTGGTTTTTATTTGGTAAATTAGAATGGAGCCAGATGGAATTACCAAGTTGTCACTTGAGTCTAGGGTATAATTATCCCTTGAAAAATAGGTAGTAACTGATACATAGGAAAGTCACTTCGTGGAATATGTCCACTCCAATCTCATCCGTAGGGGTAGCTCTGGTTAGTGCAAGCAAACTCACTTCCCACCTAAGAAGCTGTAATAGTACCTAAGGCAGACAGTTGAGGAGATCTTGGTAATATGCCTGCATCTTACCATGGAGTAAATTTACTGCAGAATAAAATCCAGGGTAAATCACTCTTTAGTAATTTGTAAATGTTGTACATCTGCATCCTCAAGAGAATCATTAAAGGCCTTAATGTCATTGTTGATCCTCCCCCTTTCTTTTATTTACATGGGTGATCACATCCTTCCACTAATTTTGTCCAAGTTCTTTTTTCTAGCCCTGAAACTTGCAATGCTTTTGTAGTTCAGTCACCATGACCTTAATTATTTTGTCACTACATCCGTTCTCCAGAATCCATTCGTCTCTATGTTCAGCTGCCTCAGGCTTTTATTCTCTCCTGCCCTTTGTGTTGATAGTTCATAGATTCATACATTGTAAGGCTGGAAGGGACCCTGGAAGATCATCGGGTCCAGCCCTCTGCACCAAGCAGCAAAGATAACTGGGGTCAGGTGACCCCAGCAAGGTGCCCATTCAGTCTCCTCTTGAAGATTTCCAGGGTAGGCGATTGTACCACCTCTGGATGGAGCTTATTTCATAGTCTGGGTCCCCTAGTTGTGAAGTAGTTTTTCCTAACGTTGAGCCAGAAATGGTCTTCCAGGGGTTTGTGGCTGTTACTCCTAGTTTTCCCCAAGGGTGCCCTGGTGAGCAGTTGTTCACTGAACCTTTGATGTATGCCTCTGATGTAGCAGTAAGCTGCTACCAAGTCCCCTCAGCCTTCTCTTTTTCAGGCTGAGGAGTACCAGATCCCTAAGCCTTTCCTCGTATGGCTTGCTGATGGTCATTCTCTGGACACTCTCAAGCTTTACCACGTCCTTGTTAAAACGTGGTGCCCAGAACGATGCGGTACTCCAGCTGTGGTCTCACCAGTGCCGGCTTATGTTCATACTGTGGTGAATTATTACCCCCAGGTCCCTTTCATTTGTAGTGCTGGTCAGGTTGGCATTGCCAAGCCTGTAGATGTGCAGGGGATTGTTCATCCCCAGAAGCACTTTACATTTCTCGACATTGAATTTCATGATTCCAGTCTGCTCATCTTGCAAGCCTGTCTAGGGCTGCCTGTATCTGCAGCCTATCTTCAAGCATGACCACGCTTCCCCATAACTTGGTGTCATCCGTGAACTTGGCCAGTGAGCTCTTCACTCCCACATCCAAATCATTGATGAAGATGTTGAATATCACTGGACCAACCACCGATCCCTGCAGGACACCACTGGCCACTTCCCACCAAGATGATACCGACCTGTGCATTAGAACTCTCTGGGCCCTGCCCCCCAGCCAGTTTCCTACCCATCTGACAGTCTCGCGGTAAGCCCACAGTCTTCCAATTGTCTTGCGAAGACATTGTGGGTTACCAGATCAAAAGCTTTTTGGAAGCTGAGGTATATAATGTCAACCTCCTCTCTCTTATCCAGGTGGCGAGTCACCTGATCGTAAAAGGAGATGAGATTGGTAAGACAAGACCTACCTGCGATAAAGCCATGCTGGGTATCATTCAGAATCCTACCTTCTGTAAGCTTATTGCACATAAACTCCTTAATGAATTTTTCCAGGATTTTCCCTGGGATAGCAGTTAGGCTAACTGGCCTATAGTTACCTGGACACTTCCTCCTCCTCTTCTTGAAGATGGGCACAACATTGGCCCTCTTGAGGTCCTCGGGGACCTCCCCAGAGCGCCATGAGTTTTGGAAGAGCTTCATCAGGGGTTCCATGATGACTTCAGCCAGTTCCTTCAGCACTCTCAGATGAAGTTCATTCAGACCCACTGACACATGTCCAGTTTCTTTAACTGATCACATACCAGTTCTACGGCAATAGTAGGAAGGCAGTCATTTGAACCTTCCTCATTTTGTACCCTAGCTGACATGATTTTCCCCTTGGCCTAGTGGAAGACCGAAGCAAAGTAGTCATTCAGTAGTTGTTTTCTCCCGAGTGCCGCCAACTAGCTGTCCTGAGTTGTTGAGCAGTGGCCCCGCACTCCCATTAGGTTTCCTCATGTTCCCTATGTACCTAAAGAAGGACTTCTTGTCCTTGATTCCCATTGCTAATTTTTTTTCAGTTGCTGCCTTAGCTTTTCTAATCTGATCCCTACAAGTGTGGGATCAGCTATATGGTCCTCCTTGGGGGCTGCCCCTAGCTTCCATTAACTTTATGCCTCTTTCTTCTTTCTTAAGAGGACCATGATTTCCCTGTTTAGCTAAGAGGGCTTCCAAGCCCTTTTGCTATATTTCCTCCATATGGGAATAGACTTCCTTTGTGCTTCAAAGATCATGTCCTTTAGGAACGACCACCCTTCATACATTTCTTTTGCCTTCAGTCTCTGACCCCTCAACACATTCCCTACTAGTGACCTGAGCTACATCTTCACCTTTTTTCCCTATTCTGTCCCTTCTATGCAGGGCGTAGCCCTTTCTGGCTATGTTCCAATCATGTGAGGAGTCCCACCAGGTCTCTGTAATCCCTACTAGATATTGTAATGGCCACTGAAGAGCAGGATGGCTAGTTTCTCCTGCTTGTTCCCCACGCTTTTGGCATTAGTGTGCAGGCACCCGAGTTGTCCTACTGAAGCCCTCGACTTCCCGTCACGGTGAAGGAGAACTATTCCCATGAGAGTGGCCCTCCTGCTGTCCCTATCTACAGAGCTTCCTTGTGTGTTGTTCCCTGGGCAAGCTCCAGTCAGTGTTTCCCCATCCCCCAGCAATTTTAGTTTAAAGCCCTATCAAGAAAATTGGCCTTCGTGGCTGAGAACAGGAACTTACCTCTCTGTGTGAGGTGGATGTTGTCTCTTCCCAGGACTCCTCTCTCCCTGAAGTGTGCTCTGTGGTCTAGGAAATCAGAGCCCTCTTGGTGGCACCATCATCGGAGGTGTCGGTTCACTTCCTTGATGCATCGTTCCCTCCTAGGACCATGGCCTGCAACAGGGAGCACAGAGGAGAAGACTACCTGAGCCCAACACCTTGAGCCCAACCCCCAGAGCCCTGTAGTCACTCATGACCCAGTCCAGGTTACTTCTGGCCATGTCATTTGTTCCCACGTGGATGAGGAACATGGGGTAGTAGTCAAAGGACCAGCTGAACCTGTGGATCCTCTCCACAACATAGTTTCATAGTTTCTAGGGTCGGAAGGGACCTGAGTAGATCATCTAGTCTGACCCCCTGCCATGGCAGGAAAGAGTACTGGGGTCAAGCATCCCCAGCAAGGTGTACATCTAGCCTCCTCTTAAAGACCACTGGGGTAGGAGCCTGCACCACTTCTCTTGGAAGTTGGTTCCAGATCCTAGCCGCCCTGACCGTGAAGTAGCGCCTCCTGATATCTAGCCTAAATCTACCCTCTGCCAGCTTGTGACCATTATTCCTGGTCACTCTGGTAGTGCTCGGGGAAACAGGGACTCCCCCAACGCCTGCTGGTCCCCTCTGACTAGTTTGTAACAGGCCACTAGATCCCTGCTCAGCCTTCTTTTGTGGAGGCTGAACAGTTTCAGGTCCCATAGCCTTTCCTCATAGGGCCTGCCCTGCTGCCCCCTAACATCTTGGATGCGGGCCCCATGACGGCAGCAGACCTCACGGGCTAGGGGGTCTGGACAACAGATGGGTCCTTCTGTGCCCCACTGGATGGAGTCTAACAA
>NW_017729025.1:126644145-126646200 GCF_001723915.1 Gavialis gangeticus
GGACTCCCCCAACGCCTGCTGGTCCCCTCTGACTAGTTTGTAACAGGCCACTAGATCCCTGCTCAGCCTTCTTTTGTGGAGGCTGAACAGTTTCAGGTCCCATAGCCTTTCCTCATAGGGCCTGCCCTGCTGCCCCCTAACATCTTGGATGCGGGCCCCATGACGGCAGCAGACCTCACGGGCTAGGGGGTCTGGACAACAGATGGGTCCTTCTGTGCCCCACTGGATGGAGTCTCACAACACTTGCATGTATAGTAGTTGATACTATACATGTAGAGCCCTGTGCTCTATACAATCAGCTCTGTATGAGCCCATGATATTGTAGTTCCATTGAAGTGTTTTGAGTATTTTCCAATGCCAACTGCTTATTGGGGTTGCATGCGTGTTAAATGAAAGCACATTTTCTCCCTCTTATTTGTGTCTTCTCAATGTAGAAGTGTTAGTCTTAAACATGATCTCCTTTTATTCCTATCCAGAAAGCAATGGCTGCATTTAATATTGAATTTAATGCCTTTGTAGAAAAAAGGCTCCTTGTTTTCTGGGCCACAAGTTGCTATTGTTCTATATCAAGCATTCCCATTGAAGTCGATGGGCATTTTGCGAGTGGAGTTTTGGCAAGATACGGGGGGGTCTGGTATGATCATTTAGCATTTAAGGGTCAATGTATCAGATTTGAAATATCCAGATTCCCTGAAACCAGAAGTTCAAACCTCCAGGAGGAGATGCTCAATTCTTCCTCTTCCTCCAGAAATACATTTTCTGGACTAAGCACATGAATAGGTAAACAAAGTATAACAAGTTATAAGGGGAGGAAGGGAACTTGCTGCTTATACCTGAATGAAACAGGGCTAAGTTACCAGGGTTTAGCATCCACTTGCTGCAGGGTTCTGCAGACAAATGAAACCATTACAGCTGACAGCAGAAGGCATTATGACCCCACTCACCCACCCCTTTATCGCTTTCAGGTCAGTACATTTTTTTTTTGTGTATGCTTATAGTAGTTCATGGGGATTTTTTTCAAATGAATTCAGTAGGATCATTTTCATTGCAGGCCTATTTTGGGATAGAATTTTACAGACCTAGATTCCTAGGTGCTTGTGCTTGAGATAAAATTTGTTTTTACTTAATTAAAAGTTTCTTTTTATACTAGGGATGGCCATTGGCCAGCTAGGGGTGGCATTTGCTGCATGTGGCACGGAGGTCCTGAGCACTTAATAAAGGAAGATGCCTAGCAAAGGAATTGAAGCAAGAGAGTAAAACCTCCAGCTGTGTAAAGCAGAAGGGGAAGAGGTGCAGGACCCACTGTTGCAAGAGCTAGTGTCTGGTATCATTTCCAAGAACTAGGTTAACCTCTCCCTTGCCCTGCATCTGCTGCTGAATTGAGGGCTTTTAGATCTTCACTCACCATGGAGAACTGTGGAGGTTGTAGAGCCAGGGAAGGATTAACCCTGACTCTTGGTGATTGTCTTTTTTACCATAGCAGCCACAGCAGTGTCCTATTCTGTGTGGCCAGTCTGGAACTCTCATGCTTCCCCAGGGCACAAACTTTAGCAGGTACACCTCTGGGGGACAGGGATCAGAGCAGCACTTGAGGATGATTTGACAGTCCTCAAAGTTGCCACCACTTTCTTCCATGTACCACTTGCTTGTAACCCTACACTAGGATGGCTGCTTTTTAGTGAGATGCTGCTATTTAGGCACCAGTGTGCATCTGAATTTCCAAGTTAGATCTTACTGCCCAATCCAAATGTCAGCAAGGATCTGCATGCATGCAAAAGTCAGTCTACAATCCCACTGCAGAATTGGGATAATCGTAAGTAAAGTATTTTAAGAGCTGTCATGATGAGAGGTATATAATTATAAAAAAGAAGAATGAGGAATTTTTATGACGACTTGGAATTAGAGTGGCTCTCTGCCATTCTTGGCACTTTCACAATTTTAATAAATTCACTATGCTCTGGGTCAGAATTTTGCATTGAAGCGGTAGAAGAGTGGCTATTTTTCAGGGCAGCATAGCATAAGTTATATTGTGTGTGTGTGTGTGTGTGTGTGTGT
>NW_017729025.1:126646312-126651048 GCF_001723915.1 Gavialis gangeticus
GTGTGTGTGTGTGTGTGTGTGTGTGTGTGTGTATATATACACATATATAAAATGTTATATATGTCAGGGTGTATTACAGTTGTATGTTATAGTTATTCTGTACATTTATGTTGTGTTTTTATGTGCACACTCGGTCTTACCAGGGACTTTGTTAATTTTTTGCTGATCTCTGTGTTGATTTAAAAGAAAACGATACTCTTGCCTAAGCTGGACAAAGCTTGTGGAGAGAATACAAAGCCTGCTTTCATTTTTGTAAACTAATGTACAATGAGAACAGTATACAATGAAGACCACTCTAGAGAACTAGCTAGGGGACAGGCAGGGGAGGTGGCACATGGTGAGCAACTGTGGCTTTATAGCTGCCATTGTACTTCACATTCTTGAAGCTTCACTGTAGAAGCAAGCTTAAAACTTCATTTCTCCTGCCCTCCAAAATATAGGTCTGTCTGCCTCTTAATTTGACGGAATATCTCTGTTAGTCATCTAGGGCTTACGTGACATACAAGAAAGGTCTGAATTTGTGTGTTGTAAAACACAGTAGTCCAGATGCATGCTATGGAAAACTCTGGAGTATCATGATTGATTCACTCCTAGGGAACCTACAGAATCTTTTCAGATGTGTGGTAATTGCAACAACCCATCACTGTTCACATCCCATCTTACAGGGGCAATGTACAGATGTGTTGGAGACATTACAAGAAGCCACACCTCAATTGTGTAGATATTTGGTATGTTTCAGGTTCCCATGTTCATCCTCTTGAATTTTCATACCTGAAAATTATTAACTGCATGCATTAGCTGAGGGAAACAAAAATCCTGTCTTCAGTGTAAAAAGTCCAAAGACCCAGCCTTCAATGTGGTTCAGTCTTCTCTTCCCTGGCAGATGAAGCATATTTTAGTTATAGTAGAGTCTAGTTTAGGACACTTTCATTGATTAGATTAGTTTTAAGAGAGGCTTTCATTTTGCCATTTAAGATAAGTACTTGACTGTTCTGCTGAATGCTGTAATTTCATTGATGGTAGCTTGCCGGTAGACAGCTGCAAGTCTGGCCTGAAGGTTTTGGGTAAATAGCAGGAAGTAGAGCTACAGGAACACTTGCTAGTCAGGAGGACTGTAAGTTTCTCTACAGTTCATTCTGAGTAGGTTTGTTAAGCCAGGCACATCTGTGTTACTACTTTTACATTTAGATAATTAGTATATTAGATAATTATGCTTAGCACTCATGGAATATTGCCTTTTGTCTCCAATATTAGTTAACTAATTTCCTTATGGCTTCAAGATAGCAGCTATTCTGTTTTATAGTCTGGGCTTGGTGGGGGGGGAGGAGAGAAAAAATACATACATCTACTTGAGAATGTCAGCTGGGCAGGTGTGTTATCCTTTGGAATATGTTCTGCTTTGTTTGGCAGAGACCACCCTGGGGCACATCTGACTCTGAATGTCTGGCCCACTTTGAAAAGATAAATTAAAATTCTGAAGTCATTACTTTTTCCAAAAGTGCTTCCCGTTCAAATAATCTTCTGTCCCATTCTTGTAGTGCATGCTTTTGGTTTTATTTAATGTTTAGTTTATCTCAGTTTGTAAGCTGTATTGTATGAGGTATGCATGCAGTACTCACTAAGTTGCAAGGTGGGGAGGCTTTATAAAGAAAAATAATTTATTTTCTAAAATCTGTAGAATTCTGGCAATACAGTAGCAATGAACAGGATATGGCTTAATAAATTAAATGGTTTAATGAATTAAATGGCTTTAATAGCACTTTAGGGTTAGGACTGAAAAGGACAAGTAACTTGCTCTAAGTTTTTCTAGTCAGTGGGTTAGTTCATATTCATGTGATTCTCTCTTTTTTTTTAAACACCCCCCTCTCAGTTGTACACTAGTCCCCCCAGTTGTGGCTTAATATACTACTAAAAATAAGCTATGAGACTTGGGTATTACAATTCTGTATTCTAACTATAAATAGACATTTTCCAGTATATGTGCTTGACTGAAGTTGCCACTTGCTGTTTATTTTGAATTCTGCAGGGACTTACTGATTTTACTAGGGTGAGAAGGCTTGCTATAGGCAATGATTGTAGAAACATTTTGCTTCCATTTTTAAACATTGGGCTGACAAAACATCATGTAATTATTTCAAAACCACATTGTTTTAACAGTACATTGCATTACATAGTGACATAAAAGGTGGTAAACCCCATACACATAGCAAGCAAGACTCCCTTATATACAACATAACTGATGCTCTATAATGTGAGGTTTTATGCCCAGGTAACTACTGAATAACAAAATTACATCCAAGGAAGGGTGTTGTGTCAAAGAAAGAAGTCCAACACAGTGGGTCTAGTTCAGCCCATCAGTTACACCAGGCAGATCCCAGTGCAATTTGCAAGATTTCTTACTCTTTATCCCAGCCCTTTTAGATCCCCACATTGAACATTTGCTGCTCATTCTCTCAGTGGTCACTATTATGACTCTGTTCTAAGAAAATGTGATGAAATATCACGATCTGTCATGAGTCTCAGTATCAGGATGATAGTGCATATCACACATGTCATCTAGGACCAACATTCATGCTCAGATCCCTGCTTCTCAGCTTGACAGTTCTGCTAGAAACTAATATATCTACATTGCAGTAAGAGGTGTAATTGTACCACATATTGGCATATCTGAGTTAGTTTTAGCTAATAACTAGTTAGAGTAGTGAAGACCAGGGGCAGCACAGACTTCAGTTCAGATTGTACAAACTCTTGGGAACTCTGCGTGCATATTTGGGGATGGGGTAGGGTGCTAGGCTACACTAAAGCGCATGGTAGATAACTTTAGCTAGCTTGTTGTGAATGTGCAGACTGACTGCAGTATAGTTATGTCCTTAATACCTAAGAGCAATCACAACAGAGGGCAGCACAGTGGGATTTTGGGGTCTGAACTTGTAGCAAAAATTCTTACTGAAGCGGATTTAGGATGTTCTAAGTCTGAGGTGGTGTGGCCAGACATACAGCTGCAGGTTTGTTTTCTGTTGTGCTATCAATAGCCACTGGTGGCTAATCCCTTCTTACAGTAAAATGAGCAAACTAGGTCTTATAGCACCTTTGGCCTTTGAGCTCATACTCTAGTAGCTCAGGAAATTTAAAGTTACACCAGGGGTCAGTGTTTTCACCCAGAAGAAATACTGTTTTCTGCTTGTGCCCTTGGTTACTAAATTGTCCTATTTATCTTCTGTGTTTCACATTTAAATTGCTATTGCAGCTTAGGAGTGGAAGAATTTCACCCCTGAACAATGCATGTCTTGTCTGTTAGAAGCCTCTGACTGATTCAGTATTCTTTCTTGGGAGCTTGTTTATTGTTTCATTCCCTTAAAAATGCAGGGCAGAATTTTTTAAATGATACATTGTTTGAAAAGCCTTAGGGGTAAATCTTCCTGTCTCTCTTCAGGTGAACTGCCTTTAGTGGTTCAGCTGTAGTTACAGTACAGAAGGGAATGGAATAGAGTGATAGGCAGCTCACACCAGTTCTGTGTGAGCTCTCTTTTCTTATGAAGCTAAGGGGAAGTTGGGTTTGGGAAAGTGAATCTGTGACCACAAAAGAAAGAAGTTGGGTGAAAAGAATGACCCTTACTCAAATGAAATCTCTTTCAGTGTATTTACAACTTCCCTGCTAAAAAAGAGAGCACAAGGTAAATCAAGTACCTTGTGGAATCTCTTGGTTATTAAAAACAATATTGTCTATTAAAAACAAAAGAGGAAACAAAAATGCAACTATGCAGGGCATGTCTATACCATTAGCTAACCACACCAGGCAGGGTTGTGCTGGAACATGCTGTGCATGCATTTACATCCTGAACCAGAAGCAGTGTAGTTTCCAAAGCTAATTAACACTCGCTATCAACACAACTTAGTACTGCTCTTAAAATGATTTCAGGTTTGAGAGTTGGCATGCCTAGAGCAGCCCATCCTGTTTCAGCACTCTGGGCTGGTAAGTTTATAGCAGTATAAACATGCCTGCAGACTAGTAAATAACATACTTTTGCCAAACTTTAAAATATTCAGCACAATAAAGAATATATGATTAAATGAAAACATCTAGCCGTTGCCCAGGTTCAGGAGAAATATCGGGACTTAAATCTACATTTCCTCTCTCACCAAGTATTAGAACCATTCATAGAATGTATTCTCAAACAAAACACACCCCTCTGAAGATAAAATTGTTCATTTAAAAGTCCAGTCTCATTCTGTGGGTAACTGCTACTATAAATTCAAAAGCTCCATCTTTAGTACTCTGTCCTTAAAAGATGAATGATAATCTTACATTGGATGAACATTTGGCAAATTATCGAAAACTAATCTACCTCACCTATTTTCTGTTTACTCCAAACAAAACCTTTTTATCTAAAGTAACTTTTTTTTAAATAAATTTTGAAGACCCTATCATGTCTTCATTAAATTATTAACAAATCAAATTCTTTCAATTTCTTTTCATGTTTTCTAGGCCCCTAATCATTTTTGTTGCTCTCCTAGACTCTTCCATAGGTCTACATCTTTCTTGGTGCCTAAAACAAGACAGTCCTCTGGCAAAGGCCTTTCCATTGCTGAGTAGAATAGGATTACTTCATGTGGCTTCCTTATGATAGTCTTGTTAATATTTCTTGGGATGGTGCTGGACTTTTTTACAACAGTATCAAAATCCCTTATGTTTGGCTTGACAAGGTTCTTTGGGTGAATCTGATATCTTTTATTAG
>NW_017729025.1:126651059-126652959 GCF_001723915.1 Gavialis gangeticus
AGAGGCTGGGCTGGTATGCATACAAGACAGGTAGTCAGTAAAAATGTAGATTGATCTATTTACCCCTCTTCTCTTGGAAGCTGTTTTGCTAACTTCAATGGAATGGCCACATTGAGATAGGTCAAGGTCTCTGTACTCAAAAACCCAAATTTTGTTTGATTAACATTATACAGGTATGGGCAAATGCAAAAACAGCTCTTTGATGGACACAATAGCAAATTCATGCCAAATTGTGAAAATGTATTGATTAAGGTTCAAACACACATCAATACAAAACTTTTTAAATTGAAATTTGAGAGTTTTTGCAGAACTTAATCAAAACTTACCAGTTCTTTTTTTTCACAGAGAAGATACTAGCAGGCTTGTCCACAGTCTTTCTGAGTGAGGCGCATAGGTTAGTTCTGTCATGGGATGTTGCATTTTCTTGTTATGAACAATACTTACTTTTCTTGTTTTTGAGATAGGAGATAGATGGGGAAAAGAGATTACATAGTAAAGGTGGTAGAAATGTTGATGGTCTTACGGTGCAAGGTAACTGGTAAGCCAAAGCTGTATGCTCTTGCTTGGCATGTGCGCCATAGTGGCTCTTGCTCTGGATCCCAGGTCACTTCCACAGCTTGAGACATCATCTTAGTGATCTGGTCAAATGTCCTGTCTTTCCAGTGTTTCTAAGTCTGGGCAGTTTGATAAGGCTGGCTTCTCTATTTTGTTGGTTCTGTATGGTAATGCTGGTCTTAGAATCAGGTCAAAAGCCAAGGTTGGGGTAGGCCAACAGAAGGGGACTGAAACAGAAACCTATGAGGAAAGGGAAAAGTAGGGTCTGGCATCATCATTTTGGTGCAATGGTGATGGCTGGGTGTCATTAATGATTGTTTACAGAGGACAGAGTCCCTGGAACAAAGCTGAAAACACCACCTGAGGAATCTCCCACCAACTTTTTCTGCTGCTTCCCCTTCAAAAGATCCTAAAATGGGTTGATTTAGTAGACTAGATCATCACCTCTTCATTTTGTCCACCCATTAGGACTGTGTGTCAATTCAGGTCCGTTAATTTCCAGTCTTGTTCCTTTCCTGTTTACTAGACATGAGCTCAACACAGTCCATGGGTTAAATCATTTAGACTAATCCAGTCTTTTTGACTCCCTTTCATACCTATTTTTTCTTCATGATTTATTGTTATGGAAACATTTTTATAAACTGTAGCCTTTTTCAAGGGCTGCTGATCTCAATTATTTGGTCCCGGTTGAGACCTGCTGGCTGCTAATTATTCTAACAGACCTTCTAAAGATACCAGAGGGTTTAAAATTAGGGAACCAGTGAAATCAAAGGAAATGCTCCCACTGACACCAGAAAGTCTGAGTGTTCACCCATCACATCCACCCACACTCATTCACATTGTGAATATCATTATATAGCCATGTCACCTCTACCACAGGATGTTCTACCATTTCATTCTTCTTTCTTCCTTAGGATTATCTGATCTGCCCTTCCCTGTTCCTCTCATCTTTCTTCTTTTCTCTTTTGCAGGTACTCTACCAAAGTAATCCACCAAAAATAAAAAACTCAGTCAAGTGTGTGATATTTGACCACATTACCTACTGTGACAACTTTGTCCTTCTAGCATCTCAAGAGAAAACTTTCAGTCAAATATTGCACTAGGAACCATGTATTTATCAGTTATAAACAGAGGGGGAGAGAAAATTAAAAGTGAAGTGAAGATGTGAAAATGCAATATGGCAATTTCAATACAGTAAAAGCCTGCTTGTATTCAATTTCATAGCATCTTGTAATGAAACAGTGGAAATATACTTGTTTTATGATCTTTCTGGCTTGAAGGAAATGTACCAGAAAATTCCTGCTGCTAAAGCTGATCAACTGAACAGGTCTCTGTTTAGTTTCAT
>NW_017729025.1:126657959-126680269 GCF_001723915.1 Gavialis gangeticus
AATATACTTGTTTTATGATCTTTCTGGCTTGAAGGAAATGTACCAGAAAATTCCTGCTGCTAAAGCTGATCAACTGAACAGGTCTCTGTTTAGTTTCATTTCTCTGTCCATCTGAATGTGAATGCTAGAGAGCAAAATTTATTCATCAACTGTTTTAAATGTATTCCTTCCATCTGCTTCAGTAATGCAATGAATGGAGACATTCTTGATATTAATTAGGTAAAAAACAAAAGAGTAGCTGTTCTAAGTAACTGGACTATGTTTTCTAAATTTTTTATTAAGAATGGAAAATATGATTTGCCATACTTCAACAGCCACAGAGCCATTAGAACTAATAGGCCCTTATAGGAATGAAAATTACACCAGTATTCAATTTAAAGTACCACATTTACTTGAATACAAGATGAGATTTTCCCCCCAATCAGCATGGTGGAAAAAGCCCCTTGTCTTACATTCACATGCAAGGAAAGCACACTGAATACCCTGTCTATCATTAAACTGCTGATAAAAGCAGCATGTGCTCAGTAAAGGAAACCAACTATGAAGTTGATTAAATGCAGCCAACACTGAACATGACTATAAAACACATGGCCCATATTGGGCAAACATGTTGATGGGAACCTACCACAAATATAAGTTAATCTTTGGCAATCCGTCATAGTTGGAGATGATTATCTTCCATGACTGCTTTATCTGTGGGTCCAAAGATCGCTGACAAGGCTGAAATGAGATGGACAGATTCTGTTGTAACTTGTACATGTGTTTCCTTGTGGGCGGGGGGGTGGATCTGGATTCTTGATTCAGTCTGTATAAGGACCACCAACTGCAGAATCTCTGTTACCCCCCTCTCTCCATCTGTTGTATATGATTAGCGTGACCCTGCTCTTCATTGGGTGGAGCTGGACCAGGTTGCCCTATGCCTCATCTGCATATACATTTTTGGAGCACCTCAGGACTTGTGACAAGAACATCCAGCCCCAGTCATGACTGGGGTTAATTAGCGCATGGATCCTTTGTTGGGGGGGAATCTGGAGCACATACACGTGCTGAGCTCTGGGGTTACCATGGCTTGACATGCCATTGACTCTGCTGGGGCCCAGCCCAATGAAATATGTGATAAATCATGAGCATTTTGGTTTTGGACTAATATAATACATAGTTTGTACTGCCTGTTTTGACCAGCTCATATCCTGCTTTAGGTATGCTGTGGAAAGCCAAGAACCTGCTCCTAAACCGATACTCAGACCCTGCAGTCAAGGACTGTATTAAAATGGGATTGAATGAAACATATTGGTACTATAGGAAGATAAAAGAGGATGGCAGGAAAGAAATGGAAGACCTCAGATGGTGGAGAGAGGTCTGGCATAGATTGTTTCAGGGACAGGCCCTCTGAGGAGGGCAGTGGGTAGGGGTATGGGTATGGAGATGGGTGGGCAGACACGCAGTGTGAACTGTAACAGGTTTTTAATGGTTTAACTGTCAAAGTGGGCTTTGAGCTGTCAAATGAACCACAGAGGCTGCTTGGCAGTGTTGGAAGTAAAGTTATTTTATATATGTAATTTACAAAAAACACAAGTTTGCATTATTGACACTTTTCAGCCTTTAGCTAAGCTCAAGGGAAATAGGGGGCATCTGAACCCCAAGGCATCTGGTTCTGGGGCTTGCATATAGGATGTCTGCCTGGATTTGGGGAGTATCAGAAGCCCCAGGCTAGTGGGTCTGGGAGGAAGGATATTTGCCAAGTGGTAGAGCCACACAGACTTATTGATTGAGCTCTGCTCAGTCAAATTTTGGAACTTGACTATCAGGCTTTGCCTAATAGAATTTGGAACTGGTTTGGCCTTGAAAAAGATTTATTTTTTTAAGTTTGTACTACATATAAGTAGGTGCAAAAGTGCTGTTTCAAAGAATGTTTGTAGAGTACATGTGCTAAAACTTGCATTAGTTTCAGTGTGTGTGCGTGTAATACATGAATTGATCTGTCAGCATTTTCAAATGTGCCTCTCTCTCGTGCTCAGGGAACGCAGAGTTTGATGGTAGAGGGGAAAGAGAAGGAGCAGCAGGGGCAAGAAGTTGTGGAGAGGCAAAGCATAAGGGAGCCATCTGACTCCTCCCTAGATTTATTTTCTGTACTGTAGCAGTCCCAGGGGGATAAATTGAAGGCAAAACTGCAATAATGAGATGCTATACCTTAAAAGTTATAACATATACATTTTCCATATATAGAATCTAATTATAGGGAGTCATCTTATATTCAGGGTTGTTGTCTTGTATTCGAGTAAATATGGTAACACTTACTTGTTGGCACCAACTTTAAGGTTTAACAGGTGCAAAAAAAAGCACTTTAAACTTGGTGCGCTCCTGTGCCAAGCCCAGCACGTACCTAGAAGAGATAACACATTAGTTGGACCTGGCTCACCCAATGTCTGTAGAGATCAGGCACTTCAGAGGGGGGCTTTGGTGCTTTTATGTAATAGCTGACTGAATCAGCTTTAGCTAAAAGTGCCAAAAAGCTCCACTGAAATGCCCAATTTATGCAGATGCTTCAGAGCCAGATTGAAGTAACACACTGCTGCTTCTGGTAAACTGCAGGGTTTTTGGGGGGGTTGTTTTTCACATCTGCAAGCAGCCTTTCAGTTTTTCTTACGTTGTTGCAGGAAAACACTTTATTGAATTCTAGAGAAAGAAGTCTAGTGTTGGTAAGGCTTAAATTTTAGAAATGGACTTGCTGAAGTTTACTTCTGAGATGCAAGATTAGCACTTAACCATACAATCTAAACAATTAAATTAAAACAGTGAAGTTTATAGATGGTCATAGTTATTTGGGTGACAACAGTTTTTTTGTATTAAGATGGAAATGTTTACAGGTATATCCCTTGTATGTTTGTTTGTTTGTTTTACTTTTTTGGTCATAAAACCCTTAACTATTTTGTTCTGGGTTTCGGCAACCAAAAATCAGAAAAAATGTTTTGAGGGTTTTTTTGCCAATTTCTTCTCAAGTCTTCAGTGGTTTGACAAGAGCTCAGAAACTTTTGAAGGAAAAATTTAAACAAGTTGTTTTAGTTCCTTCTTTTCTTCCTTGACCATTTACTACCATTTTTGGATTAGGACAGGCACCTTTGCATTTGCTAATAAAATACTTCCACTGTGTTTGGGCAACTTTTAACCAACAAATTATTAAGGTCTTTTCAAATTGCTATCTGTCTCTCCATAGCCAGCCTGGAATTTAAATATAGTATCAACCCCATTCTTTTTTGCCTTGTTTCTCCTTCTGTAAATACTTCATTCACTTAGCTAATTTATTCTCAACTGGGGCACCAAAAATATATTGGTAACCATAGGAACTGAACTTAAACATGTTGCTTTTAATGCTTATGCAAAGCTGTACTCTTGTGACTAAATTCCAGATCCTTGGACTGAGTTCTTATGAGCTTCACTGGGAGTTATGAGTAGGAGCAAATCCTCAGAATTAGGCCCAGTACTTGGTCTCTTTGTGATCAGGATCTTGTCCCTAAAGCTTTAGAGTAACTTATTTTTTTTAGGTTTTCTTTGGAACTTGCACACAATAGAACTTGCTTCTGGCTCTAGTGTGTGAAATTTCCAAGTCAAAGCTCAACGGTTTTATTCTAAACATCTCAAGCTGCTTGCTTCAATTTGTAACAATATTCCTCCAGATTAGAACCCAGTTATGGACATTTTTATTAACATTAGTAACAAAATCATGTCTCTGCAACCGCATGAAAAGTTAATGACATAAAAGAATGATTGGGAAGTCTGCAGATCGTGCAGCTTCTCTAGTGGTACTGTTTACAACAGTCTCTCTTACTTTGCCTAGGTCTTGCTACACTCATTCACATTGGGTGGCATCTTATATTCCACGTAGTTCTGTAAAAATATATATATCTACTTCTATTAAAAACTTGGTGTATAAAAAATAATATATATTTCTGGCTTGCTTCACCCAGCTAATCACAGGGATTACTGCTGTTGGTACATAAATGACCAATGCTTTCAAGCTTATGCCTTGTAGTGTTTTTCAATTTCCTTTGCCCAATAGAAAAGAAAGGAAAAAGTTCCTCTTTTCTGTTTCTTAGGCCCTTGGCACATGTTTATTTAAAGGTGCCATTGGACTTAAGTCCCTGTCCCAATAATCATGTGTCCTGTCATGTCAGACATGCACGGCAGGAGGTGCAATTCTGGGATCAGGGATCAGATCCCAATCACATCCTGGGCTTCTCTTGCACTGGCAGGCTGAATGCCAGGTGCTTGCAGGCCAGCATGACCTGGTGCAATCCTGGGTTCAGGGCCAACAATCCACTGACTGCACCAGGGCTAGCTGGAGGTTGACATTAGGCTGGATCCTAGGTTGACATTAGGCTGGATCCAACAATCAGCTGATTATTGGCCCCAGCCCTGGGGCAGGCAGAGAATTCCACATGTTCAACTGAAGGTACCATACAAGCCAGGCATTATATGTGGAACATTTTTTTGGCTAGTTTGCCATTTTATGACACTTTAAACTGGGTGTACATGTAGCATCCTTGCCATTTCTGATGTGATTAACATGTTCATTAGCATCTGGCATAAATGTAACTTGTAGAAGGACCTCTACATTGCTGTTGCTATAGGGAAGTATAGATACCACAGTGGTGAAGTGCAAAGAAATTATTTACCTATAAAGATAGGTCACTTTTTGTATGCCAATGCCCTGCCAAATAGGAAATACTAGATTTAAGTAGATCAGAACAACATAAACTACTTAGACCAATCTGAGTAAAATACTGTCATGAAACAAACTTAGCCTCTTCTGCTTGCTTTCATGGGATTGTTTTTTTTCAAAATAAAAGTTAGCAACCTTTTCAGGGATGTAGTTCATTGTGTTCCAACAGAGTTTTGTAAATACGTTGAGAGGATAGAAGACAGTATATCTTATTTTAATCACTGACTCAAAATGATTTTTTATAAAAAATTAAGTTAGAACATGGGGACCTACTGCCTTGCAACAAATGTTGTGAATAAGTATTTTGACAATGTGTAGATGAAACTCTACACCTATTTACCTTTCTTACTGATGGACTGATCCAGCAAGTTCATCTTGGGTTCCTCCACCACCTACAAGCAAAGCATGAACAAGCCACTACTACAGGATTATATAGAGAGAACTTTCAGCTGGAGTGGCATAACTTTGAAAGGGTTAGAGCAGCATTTCTCAACCCCTAGGTTGCCACCCAAAAGTAGTTTGCAAGAATATATGAAAGGGTCCCAAACAAACTTGAACACATGGATAACATTTAAACATGGATAGCAAATTTGAAAACAGAGTTGCAGACCCTGCTGTGCTGCTTGCCCCCCACCCCCAGAGCTGGGGGCTGGGGCCTGGGGCCTGGGGACAGCAGGTGGGCCCTGAAAGGCACTGGGTTGGGACTGGCTATGGATGTTTACAAAGGGGTCCTGGTACAGAAAAGGTTGAGAACCCCTTAGAAGGTATTTAAGGCAGTTTAACGCTCTTTAATCACTAACTGCTCTCATTTTAAGTGGCTTTAGGTAACAGAGGCCCTTAAAAATAATAGTAACAGCAGATTTTTTTTTCCCAACTGGACAGGTTCAGTCCCTAAACGAAGGCTGCGCCTAAGCTACGCATTAACGGTCCAGGAAACACTGCTGCTTGGTTTTGATTTCTGTCTGTGTGGCTACACGCAGCCGCTCGGTTCATTTCCAGCGGGCTAATGACTAGCCCCTGACCAGGAGAGTGGGACAGCGGGGGCCGGGCGCGCGGAGGACGCACTGCGCTCGGGGGCTCAGGGCCGGGCCAATGGGGCCAGAGCTCGGAACGCGGGAGGACACACCGCGCTCGGAGGTGGGCTCCGAGCCAATGGGGCTGCCCCTGGCCTGCTGGCCCCGCCCACTCCCTCAGCTACATCTAGGCTGGGCAGCGGCGCGAGCAGTGCCTGGGTGGCGTGCGGAGCTGGGTGGACATGGCCAGCGTGCGGGAGAGGGCGGCAGCTTTGAATCTCTGCGCCGTCTACAGCCCGGCCAGCAAGCCTCCGGGTAGGCCGCGGGAGGGGGGCCGCGTCCTGGTCCTGTGGGGGTTGCGTCTCCCCCAGAGGGGTGGCAGCTGGCTGCCCCTCAACAGGTTAGCCCCGCGGGGAGGGGGTGGCCCCAGCCCGCACCAAGGTCTCGCGGCTCTTGCCCCCGCCCAGGCAAGTCCTGGAAGTTGGGGGCTGTATGAAAGGCGTCCCGTGCCGGGGCTGTGCCCTGGGAGCGTGGCTTTCCGCCTCCCTAGGCTCGGGCCCCCTCAGGAAGTGCCGGCTCTTGGCTGCCGTCCCTGCTCTGGATGCCGGGGCAGGAGCAGTGCACGTTTCCTGCAACAGAGCCGGGAGGTTCTCCTTGGGCTTGTTGGGCTTGCCCATCTAAGGGCTGGCACCTGGCAGGGCACCCTCCCAGGGGCCCTGCTCGAGAATCACAGCCCTTAGAGAAAAACGTAACTATTTCTGCTCCCCACATGCACCCGTTGGGTGGTCAAGGGAGGAGTTAATGGTAATAAAAGAGTATTTAGAAATACAAGTGCACAGTCCCCAAGCTGGTTTGTGGGGAGAGAGGGTGTCTTTTGCTCTCCTTCCTTCTTTGATTTAATTTTAACTTCATAGAAACAAGCAGAAGTGACAAGTACAGCATGGCAAGAATAAGTGACTGGAAATGGCAGAGTGAACAAGCTGTTGCCCAGCCTGGGCTCTGTGCTGACCCATGACCTGTTGGGAGCATTGTTACTGAAAACCTCATCTTCTGCCAAACTGTCTTGTTCATGCGTTTCATACCCTTGCTAGAGAAATGGTGCTGAAAGGGATGTTGAGAGGTCACCCCATCTGTTCCACAGTGCTCTCAGGCAGGGAAAGCATTGCTTGGCTTCCCTGACTGATGTCTGTTTAACCTATGCTTAAAATGTCCACTGCTGGGATTTCACAGCTTGCTTGGCTGGCCTGTTTGGGTGCTTAGCTTTTTCATACAGTTAAAAGTAGTTTATGCAAGTTAGAAACAAAGCTCCCTTGCTGCAAACTAAGCACTTTGTTGTTGATCCTAGCTCTAGTGACCATGAGGAAGAATTAATCATCATTATCGTTTATGATAACCCTTTACATGTTGGAAAACTGTTATATTCCTCTAGCCTTCAAATTTCTAGATTGAAGAACCTGTGGGTTTGGTTTGGTTTGGTTTTGTTTTTCTTTAAATCTTTTGGCGTAGATCATATTTTCTAAACTTTTGGTTTTGTTTTTATTTTTAATAATTATTTCTGCCCTCTCCTGGATTGTCTCTGATTTGCGTATATCTTTTGTAAAGGCTGCATCCAGAACTCTCCAGGTAAGGCCTACCTTGTGCTGAGTAGAGGGGAATAATTGCTTGCTTTAAGAGGCTTCTTCTGTTAATGGGAAGGGTAACAACTCTCACCATTGACTCATCCCATTGAGGGATATGAGGTGAATTGCTTTGTCTGTCTCTGCTGAAGTATCAACCCACCTTGGCCTTTCTCAGAAGTGCCCTCGCCCCTTACCTTGTATATTTAAGTTCACTCCTGTGTAGAATACCTACTTTCTGCAAGCCCCATGTATACCCTCTGCTGAAGTAAACTATCTGTTGCCTAGGAAAGCTGATGTCTGTTTCTAGCCTTAGAGAACAACTGGTTCAGAAAGGCATCACCAGATGAAGCGGATTGGCTGTGCCAAGATATGTGCAGGCACAGCTGATCTGCTTCGTTGGGTGAAGTACATATTGCCCAATGTCCTTCTGGCTGATCTTCCAGAGAACACATCGCCCATTGTCCTGCAAGTGGGGAACTGGGGAACACATCAGGGAACTGGCAATCTCTGGGGTTCCTGGAGACTGCTGAGGGCACATTTCTGGAAGTGGGGAACCCTACTTCACCCATTTCCAGAGACATGCACTGGAGATCCCAAGGGCATGTTTCTGGAAGTGGGGGAGGCCAGGATGCTCTGGTACAGTATGTCGTCTCAGGGCTGGGGCTGCCAGTCAGCTGATTGGAGCTTTTTGCCTCTGTGTTACTGCTCTGATTCTAAGCTGGAGTTGTTGTGGCTGAAAGTGGCCCATTTGTTAGATGTTTATTGGACTGTATGAGGCTAACTTATGATTTTGGTCCTGTGCCTAGTGCACTATTATCTAAGCAGTAGCCCTTCGTTACTTCCTTTCCCATGCCCCATTGTCAAAGAGAAGTTGGCATTCCGTTGGCAACCTTTGTCAGATGCACAGTTTGCAACTCTTTGGCTTCTCAAAGTTGGCTGCCACCTGCAAAAGCTTATGTCTCTCTGAACCAGTTAGTTTCAAAGGTGCTACCCTGTCCTGCCTTTTGACTTCAGACTAACAGGGGTAACTATTTCTCAGTGCAGTTGATGAAATCATTGGGTCCTTAATAATTAACTTGTTGGTGGTCTCCAACTGCTGAAGGAGCACGTAAGTGTGTGTATTAACTGGGTTCTGTACATACCCCATTGACTGTCAGCGGTGGATTGTACAAGGTACCTGCACAGAACAAAGGGCATGACTGATAAGGTAGAAGAGAACCGTAGCTAAGAATAAGAAGTAGGCTGGGTCACTGGATGCAACCGCCAGAGAGATTTGCATGTATGAAACCGATATCCAGTATCTGCACAGACTATTTTTTTCTGTGCAGAGTTTGCATTTGTGGTCTACCCCTAGGATATATGCTGTAGGATATCACTTATCACTCTGAAGTTGACATACCAAGCCATCAGCATCTCAGAGAACAAGTAGTTATTAATGTTTTCCCTGTGTGTATGTTCTCAGGTTTCAGCTTGGCACAAAAGCCCTTTGGTGCAACATACATATGGAGCAGCATTATCAATGCACTTCAAACTCAAGTGGAAGTTAAAAAGCGGCGACAGAATCTGAAGTGTTACAATGACTGTTTCATCGGCTCAGATGCAGTGGACATTGTTTTTGCTCATCTCCTGCAGAACAGATATTTTGGGGATATAGATATTTCTCGTGCTAAAGTAGTGCGAGTATGCCAAGCCCTGATGGATTACAAAGTGTTTGAGGCTGTTTCAACAAGAGTTTTTGGAAAAGACAAACGGTCTGTGTTTGAAGATAGTAGCTGCAGTTTATATAGATTTGCAAATGTACCTAGCCCAGTGGACTGCCCATTTGAAAAGGAACGTGGGCACCGTACACCTCAAAGGTTAGTGGTCAGCTGTACATAAACATAACCTACTTTGCAGTAGGGAGATGGTGCTTATTTTTGTGGGTAGTATACTTTGTGTTTGTGGAAAGATGCTAGCCGATACCTTGAAACCATTAAGCTAGTACAATAAGTTTCTTACCTAGAGAGACTGCGCTGTCGAATAAGAAAATAGTCTCCATATCTACTCAATCGTGTGACTGCTATCAGGAAGCCATCTCTGAGGAGGAGGTATGGATGCTTACCCATTAGAAATTGGATTGAAACCATCAACTCCTTTTAGACACTGCAATTTTCATCCCATAGAAAGTTTTGTACAGACATCTTGTGTAATATGCATCTGATAGCAAATTGGAATTAGAATGCATCAACCCAGCTAATGGGGAAACTTCAGAATCTAACATCTGAAGCTGATATAACACCATTAGAAGCTATTAAGAGCAGAAATGGGAAAAAATACTGTTTAAAACCTCTTTATTTAGAAACGGGATAATCTTAGTAGAATAATTGCATTTGATGAAAATGTGATATTTATATCAGGCAGAGTGCTTAATCATGACTTGTTCCTACACAGGCATCTGGTGTATTCCAAGACCTTTCTTTTCCCATAGGTATAAATTTATGAGTGGCTTTTGTGGTGTGATGGCATGAGTATTATCTGAAATATGCTGGGCTGCTTCTACTTTTGATGTAATGATATGTACCATCACATCTTTTTCTACAAGAATTAATTATGTGGGCTGTTACACAAAGAGCAGAATGCATGCCTAAAATGGAAAAGTTTTCAAGCTGTACTAAAAACTGACTTACTACAAAATGGGGAAGATTTTGAAATGAGGATTGGAACGATGCTTACAGCAGAAATCATTTGTCAGCTGAAATTGCTCTGCTGTTTCTTTCTCTACTTACAGTAGATGGTTAAGAAGAAAATTAAAACTTATAAACGCAGCTGGCTATGACTGAAACCCAGTAAAGCATTAATATAGGTGCTGGAGATATGGGGGGAACAAGGCCCGATGGGCATTTTTACATTCATTTATGCTTGTCCCATAGGCTACGTCTGTACGTAAGAAACAATATATTGCTAGTGAACAGTTACCACCATACAAACTGTATCCTAATTCTAATAACTCTTCTGCTGGGGGAGAAGAGCTATAGGTTCATCCCTCTATTGAACCTATCCCCCTGCAACTGTAGGGGGATTTGCCAATTCCAGGCCTGAACATGGAGGGGAAGATCCACGCACTCCTGGGTCTCTTAGCCTATGTCTATGATGTAGCTTCTTTTATGTGCTGACTGACTGTAGGGCAGGGAAGATGGAAAAGCAACTTCCAAAAAATCACCAACTGATTTCTTATTGCTCCCATGTATGTAGACTAGGAGGAAGAATTCCAGTGAAGCAGGGATATTGGTGACTTTCTTCCTTCACTCTCAGAACTATGCAATTTTGCCCTAGTACTGCTCTATCTTTCTCCATGTGCTGGTGATAGGGCAATGAAACTAACTTGGCAGCTTGACTTCTATGATTTCTTAGACTGGATCAGAGCAATCCAGTATCTGGTACAGCCAAGTCTTAAAAATATCCATTTAGGATGTGTGGGGTTTTTTTGTTTGTTGGTTTTCCACTTGTAACTTAGTAAAGTATGTGCCCTTCTAAACAGAAATAGTTATGACTTATGTGCATAACTAATTTTCATACGTAAATATTTATTTTTACTGAATTTCTGATTGGATTGCCCTTTCTCTTCATCTCAGACATGGGAAAACAGAATTATTTAATCCCATTCAAATAAAATCAGAAAACTTAGATGATCTCTGGAAAAACTTGAGACTGCAGCCTGCTAACACCCTGCAAGTAAACATCTCTGAAGTTTTGTCTCCTCAAGGTAAGCAAAATGAGATTCCATAGGTACTTGTGAGGTGTGAAGGAAGGCAATAACTGGTATGACAGGTGGAAACCTTTCCAATCTTAAATTGGAGGGAAGATGTCAGACTATCAGAATCCAAGATGGAACAGATCCTGAACACACAGTGTTCTCCTTTTGTTTTGAACAGTGTGTTTCATAATGCACACAGAAAAAGTCTAGTTTGTCTCAACTCTCAATAATAAATGTACAGTTCCCTGAAAGAAAACATACAACTGTTGTGAAGCTGGCATGACTTCAGCACAGACAATTTAGCATAATTAGATTAACCCCTTTTCTTAGCCTCCCAAACATTTACAAACACACCTTGTACCCACCCCCTTTTAATTGCTGTATTTAAGACCTTGCAAAATTGTTGGTGGAAGCTCTCACTCTTATGTCCGAGTTTTGTGAGCAGTCAGTAAAACTTGATACTGAGCTATTGCTAGTATCCTCCTCACAATTCCTAGTGTATTTCCTTTCTTTCTCTGTTATAACTACTAATTTCCCAGAAACTCCAGAGCAGGCAAGCGAGATGACCTATAGGGCATCTGAGAGTGAAAGCTAATATGGTAGGGATCTGCTGTAAGGGTGTCACTTTGAGCTCTAAAAGCTACAACAGGTCTTTCTTTTTCCACAGGTCCCTATTAGCATGGTGTGTGTGCAAGACTCCTTTATCTGTGACAAAGATTGCTTGCAAATTTTAGAGTGTAAAGTATGTCAGGCATTTTGGACCTAGCCAGAGCAATTCTCCTACCTACTCTTGAAGCTGGCTAAACAAATCTATAATTCTTTCTTTTTTTTCTGCTGTGATAAAGTGTATTTAAAGCTGATAAGGGACCTATACTTTAACTCCTTGCTGTGGGAACAGCTCGGCCTGTGAGAAGAGGGAAAACTTGTAACTTGTCTAATCCCTTTTTATTTCATAATTTTGTTACCTGGCTTTCATCACTTGTTTTGTACCCTCTGCCTCACCCAGTTATCAATGAAGTATGGCAAGAACAAACAATAGCTCGTCTACTGCAGCTTGTGGACCTTCCGCTTCTTGACTCTTTATTCAAACATCAAGAGATTGGGCCTAAACTTCCCCAAACAAAGAAAGATGCTGGCTACATCATCACAAGTAACTATCTGGATAGAGAGATTCTCAAAGCTTTCAATGACACTCAGTAAGTAGAAAATATTTAATTGAAGGGACAAAATTTTGACTAACTTCCTTTCTAAGTTGTGAAGAAGTCAAGAACAGTGGATCTGTTTATACCAGTTTGTCCTTGAGTGCTATTGTAATGAATATGTTGATGATCCATCTCCAGTACTGCACAAAAGAGAGAATGGATAATGGTACCTCTTCTATTCACTAGAATTGACTGTGTTGAATTGTGATACAGTATTTGCTAAGCTAAAATTGGATCCAGAAGAGACAATAAGTGCTGACTTATGGAAGACATCTGAAGTCACTGATAGTTAAATAAGGAGCAAGTGCCTAGAAGTCTTAGTATTCCTCAATGGTAATCAAATGCTAAATCAAATGAGAAATGAGTAAAGCAACTTTGCAAGTAAAAGTCACCCTTTGGGATGTTAAGGTAGTTTAACTTCTTTTATTCTCTCTGCCTTTTTGTTCCCGATGCATAGATTAGAATAGGGGTATCCAACACATCCAACCCCATGAGGCACAGGATTGGTCCTATGAACTCTCCTATCTCCCTGTGTATCTGATCTAATAGCCACTCCAGCCTGTCTGGAGTAGCTAGAACGGGCATTACATATGGTGCAGTCTGACCAGAGTGAGAGCTGCATGATGTGGTGGCCTCCTGGGCTAGACTGTATTGTATGTGACCCCTGCTGTGGAACAGGCATCGCACACGGTCTAGCCAATCCAGGACCCATGCTGCATGTGGTGCTTGCAGGCGCAGTGTCTCAGACTGGCTGGAATGGGCACTGCATGCAACACAGTTTGTTCCAGCCAGACTACACCCTATGTGGTGGCCACTTCAGAATCTGCACCATGCTGTTGGATCAGGTATGCTGGGGGTGCAGGGGAGGAGTCGGTGGGTCCAGCCTGGCTCTGTGCCATGCCTTGTGTTGGATAAGACTCAGCCAGCATTGGAGTCCAGATGGCAGGGCTCTGTACAGTGGATTTGGGCCATAGGTTTGACACCCCTGGATTAGAAGCTACTTTCCAAGTAAGTAAACTAGCCGAGCTGTTAAGTTCTAAGTAAGTAACCAGCGCTCTTCTACATGAGATCCCAATGGTGCTCAGCCTACAACTGAGGGCTGAATCTGGTCCTTGGGGCTCCCCCTGGGTACAGAAACTTGGCACCAGAGGAGTATTGGTAGTGTTAATTGCTGTGGCTCTGGAAGCTGTGGCAGTTAACATTGTCACCACACCCCATCCCCATGCCCTCAAACTTCTGGACCTGTGGGAATCCCTGCAGGCCTGATAACAAGGCCCCATGCACCAGTGCATGTTGTCCTACGGCATCCTCCAGTGTGCTGACCCGTGCCAGCAGGTTGGATTGCACCAGTAGACTGAACCCATTGCAGATACAACCTATATGGTCTGGCCTGTGGACCAGCACTACCCCCTCTCATCAGGTCCTCAGGGTCCAAAATGTTGAGCACCAATGTACTATTCTTTGCAATGGTGACTAAGTATCCTTCCAGTTTGTGCTGGCTTAGAAACTTCTTAGTCTGTAGAACTACTTATTTGGCTGAAGATTATTTATTCCAGTTGTGATCTTTTGACTGGAATGTTCTGGAGCATATACAATGGGAAACTGGCTGGAAAGTAACTAACTAATTTCCCTCTCTCTTCTTTTTTTTTATGTTTAATGTGTTAGCAGTATCTCTTATTTTAAAACCAAACCCGTGGGCATGGTAGAATTGGGGTATGACTGCTGTATTAACTCCTGGAACTTTTGGAGTCCAGCATTGTTATGTAGTCTTATAATTCTGGGAGTTTGTAAACTACTTCCCTCTTTTTATTATGTTTTGTGTAAACAAATGGCTACTGATTTGATATTATAATGAATTTAGCTTTGAACATTTAATGCTTCTACTCGCAATACTTTAGTAAATTCTTTGGCATGGGATTGGGTGGAAAAAAAAGAAAATAGGGAAAGGAAGGTCTGATTAAACTATGAGAAGGCAAAATGGCCATGTTTTGCTATATAAATCCAAACCAAAAACTGAGCTGATGAAGTTTGTATCATTTGTCATTCTTTTAGATTCTGGAAACACTGAACAATGAATGAACAGACTATATTTTTAAGTATGTTTAAGTTGCTTCAAATCTTAATCAAAACTAAAATAAGGCTTGGCCTGAAATATGTTTTGTTTCTTTTAACTGTGCTATTAAAAAATACAACAAAATATGAAAAATTCTTTTATCCAAGCTAGATCAATGTTCATATTTCTTTGGGAGCTATATAATCTAAAACATAAAGCCACATTGTTGGTATCCTATTTTGCTTTGTGTGATGTAATGTACCTAGACAAATAGAATACTAAACTCCTTCGGAAAACAACCAGAGGTGCATACAGTTGTAACTTCATCCTAAACTACTAATCTGTGTCCATAGTCTATGCCTAGTGCACTCATTTTGGAGCCCTTGTACACTTCTGTTTTAGCAATTGGGCATAAGGCAGAACAGGCTGGCACCTTAGATTTAACTGGTTCAGAGAGGCATAAGCTTTTGTAGGACACAGTTACAGCATCTGATGAAGTAGGCTGTTGTCTACAAAAGATTATACTTCTCTGAACCAGTTACTTAATAAGACTCCCCCCCCCCAGCAGATAGTACATTTATTGCACAATTACCACACTAATTGTACAATAAATTGTGACGTGGCGCGCACACAAATAATGCGTCATCCGATAAAGGTGGCAACAAGCAGCAAACGTGGTGAATGAGCCTCAGGTATTCCGTGATAAATATGGAACACCTCTTTGTAGCTTGTTTTGTGTTGGGCTCTAATTTTTAATGTGCAATGTGCCAAAAATTCAACCGAAACATCTTCCCTGGTCTGCCAGCATCTCAGGATTTACTGCTCCCCCTTCTTTTAAATTTTTTGTCTCTTGCCAAATAGGTAAATTGGTTCCAAATGCTGTCAACAGAGCAGAATTCAGTCATTCAAGACTGTGTGGTGCTGTCACTGGAAAGTGTCCTCCCTTCTAGACTCTTCAGATACTCCCAAATCCATGGCTGGCATCCTATGTGCAAGTCCAGAGGCATGGTCTCACTTGCCCCTAAGCAAAAAGCCGTAGGAGCAAGTTAAGAGGGAAAGCCTAAGTAATTCCTGTGCCTGCCACCAGGGCTGTCAAACACAGCCTGCAGCTGCCTGCAGAAAATGGAGGAAGGGGATAAGTTCTCTAATCCCTCATTCTGGCCAGCAAACTGGGACAGGTGAATCATGGTGACCTGGTCCCGTGCAAGGATCATGCCCTTTACAGAGAGCTGGAGTGACCAGTTGATCAGTGTGGGAGGGAGCCAGTTTCCTGGGGCATGACCCTTTCCTACAGACACCCCCAGAAACCTGGGCTATAGACAGGTCAAAAACATTTCAGGATCCCAGGCTGCAGGCAGGCTCCTTAGAGCGGGACAGTAGTGTTTGCTATCTGGCTTACTGATGGCTTTCCCTAGGGGCAGGAGAGTTATGGAGCAGCCCTCTACTGGGCCCTGTCCGGAGAACGTGCCTTGTCATGCTCTAGATAAGGGGCTTTGAATGTGGCTGCCCATAGCACTTCACTTATTTTTTGTTGCTACAACCTTTTGTAGTTCAGCAAAAATAATGGGCCTACAGTGCCACTATCCTGCCTTCTGCCTGACTTCAGACTAGCACAGATAACTACCTCTCTCTGCTTAGCAGTTGGGAATTTACTCTTTGTAAACATCCGCTTAGCCCACAGAATGCAAGTAACTGTCTAATGCTTTATTGACAGATCTGTCTGTATAATGGTTCTTTCTAGGACAGATGAATGGCTCTCTGCAGCAATAGATTGCTTGGATTATCTTCCAGATCAAATGGTGGTAGATATAAGCAGAAACTTGCCTGATCAACCTGACAAAACAGAGGCATGGAAGCTACTGCTGTTTGATACTATTGGTGGCTACTACAGTCAGAAAGAGCCACTATTAACCCATGCATCTGATATCCACACAGGAATTGCAGAGCTGCTGGGTAAGTGAAATGATGATGAGATTCTAGGTTTATCTGGTAAGTAGATTGAAGGACTGAGTACCTGGTTATCAGATTTGTCTGTAGGCACCATAAAGGAGTAGTATCTTCCTTCCTAGTGAATAAATTTTGAGAGCTGATTCCTAGTTTAGGAATTTGATCAGGGCTAACAGCCAGATTGTCCTTAGTTGTGTACCTTGTGTGGGCACAGCTGTGCAAAGTGTATGAGAAACTAGCATTCTAATCTGCACAAAAGTTAATGAGTTATACAAGGTAAAGGAATAGATCAGCCCTGAAACTTGTACATACGAAATCATACAACTTCATTTTATAGATAGATAGGTGGGTTCTTTTAAGCCTTGTATGGATTCTCTCTGGATGTTTGTGAATTTAGCCTAGTAAAGTTTTCCCCCTACTCCAGTATAGGCAACATGCTTTTTAAGCCATCTTCTCACAAGATGAACAGCCTAATATGGCCCACTTGTTTTTAAATAAATCTACTCTTCTACAATACCTATTTAAAAAACCAAAAAAATCCAACAACAAAAAACCCTCCAGGTCTTCAATGAAATAACTAGGCAGCAGTTAAGTAGTCATGTGTTGTTTTTTTTGTTGTTGTTGTTTGTTTTTCCATTTGAAGATTTCACTGAAAAGTTTTTTCTTTGAAGATTCTATTATACAGGACTGCTGGCTGATACCACTGAGGGTCACAAGCATATTAACTATTTTTGTACAGCTGTCAGTTTGTAGTAAAATTTGACAGTTCAATTCTGTTTTGCTGACTGAAGTAGAGTAAAACTGTAGGCTGAACCGTCCTGTCACCAAGTTATCAAACTCTGTTATAGTGTAGCTTGTAAATAATTTGCAGTTATATCCTAATGTAGTTCAGTTGGCAGAGCTATGTTGATGTTTCAATGTGTGTCCTGGTGAGCAAGAAAATGATGCTAAATGTTTGAGCCCAAATGCCATTGGCCATTTTCATGTGGTAGTTAAGAACACTAAAGAATTTTAAATGTGTGAATTTTCTTGCTGGGACTAGAGTGCCTCATGTTGATATGGCTTTAAAATGGCATGTATCAATAATTGGGTATTCTTTAAAATCAGGTTTTTTTTCTAAAAGAGGTTTCATTATAAACCTCAGCTCTGTACAAGGAAGATGACTACATAATGCAGTGCAGGGAGGGATAACTGGCTTTGGCTTGCTTGTATAGAGGTAAATTCTTCTTGAGTGACTCTAGAAAGGAAGTAGCTTCTTATAGGAGGGTTGTGTTGTTAAAATTTAGAAAAAACAACAGTAAAATATACCTCCCCCTCTTCCCCCCCCCCCAAAAAAAACAAAACAAAACCAAACAAACAAACCACAAAACAAACCAAGACCCTTAATCTCTGTTTTTAAATATGCAGCTTCCTCTAATGGGTAGCTTCTAATGTTTGTTGTGAGTGTGAATTCAGAAACATGTACGTGTAGTCAATTTTGATTTACCTGTCCAAGACCAGAGTTTGTAGGTTTACGCTCCTGCTCTTATCTTTGTGTTTTGTCTCAGTGAATGGAAAGACTGAACAGGCTTTAGAAGCAGTTCAACTCTACTTAAAGCTTCTGAATAGTCAAACTAGAGAAGAGTTCAGAAGGTTGTTATACTTCATGGCTGTTGCAGCTTATCATTCGGAGCTCAAGTTGCAGAAAGAGGTAAAAGGCAAAGTTGCATAAACAATGTCAAAGATTGCATGCCTACATCAGTTTGAGGCAAACAACTTTTGTAGCATAAGCAGTATCTTTTATTAAAGCAACTGAATAGTAGCAATTGGACACCATCAGGTAACAAGCCTACTTCTGGCTATTGTCTGTGCCTCCTTTTGCATACTCACAGAGCAACCTTGTTTAAAATGGACTGTTTATATTTGGGGAACCTTGCCATCTTTTAACTCCCCTGTACAAGATGAAGCTTCATTTCTACCTGGGAGAACATTTATAATCTTTGAACTCTCCTTTGCCTGAAGAAGGGTGTTTTGGCCCTGAAAGCTTGCAGGAATTTTTTTGCTACTATTTAGTTGGCCTAATAAAAGGTATTGCCCCTACCACAAGAGTGTTGTTTGCCTACATCAGTTTGATGCTTCTATAATTTTTCCCTGTAGGTGTGTGTAACTAGGGCATTTACCTCAGTGCATGTTCAGTATTGAGTTTTATATATATAAAAATGCAGTTCACAGAAATTATGCCTTTATTTGCTACCTATGATAAACCAAAAGGGGAAAAAGTTACTGTGGTATCCTTTAGTTTACCTTTTTTTTTTTCCATCTTCTTCCCCCCCATATAGACTGATAATAGGATGGTTGTGAAAAGAATGTTTTCTAAAGCTATCGTCAACAATAAGACCTTATCCAAAGGAAAAACTGACCTCCTGATTTTGTTCTTGGTGGATCATCAAAAAGATGTTTTAAAGGTAAGACCTAAAAATCAGCCATATCATTTATTTGAACTACTTTTATCTTAACCAGTATTAACTAAATGTATTTAGGCCGTCTCCTCTCTTTTATTCAAGATCCCAGGGACACTACATAAAATGGTTAGTGATAAGCTGGTGGCTATACAACAAGGTCAAGATCCTAGTAAGAATACAGGTAACCACTTAACTTTCTACAGTTTTAAATAGTTGTTTTTTGTTAGAGCAATTCTTACTATCCAGACTTTAAAAAGTAGCCTCAAAATACACAAACAGATTCCTGTTTTCAGGTTTGGATATATAGTAAAAAGAACTGGGCCAATGCAAAGAGGCTTAAAGTGACAATTTGCAATTTTATTTTAAATGCAAACTTGCTTGCAAAATATAGGATGGCTAGATGACTCTGATGGCTTGCAAGCAATCTGAATATCTTTCATATCTGTCTTCAGGCTACACTTTCTGCCAAAAACTTGATGAGGGGGAATATCACATCAATACAGAGAAGACAACAAAAGATGAGTTACTATCTTTGCTAAAAACCATTGATGAAGATTCAAAACTCTCTGCCAAAGAGAGAAAAAGACTGCTAGATCAGTTTCATAGTAGTAATCCAACTATTTTTATGCAGTATTTTGGTGACAGACTTACTAATATGTGTGTGTAACTAACTAAAAAAATAAATGTGAATTGTGTTCTATGTAGTAGTATCCAAAAACACCTAATATATTGTAAATTTTGTATTCCAATAACTAATAAAGTAATTTTGTGGAAATGAGTAGAACTTTATTTCTAACAAGTTCAATTAATCTGGGGCTTTGCAATATAGTTTAAGAATGACTGTTTCATAAATACAAACAATGTTGCCAGCAAAAGGGCACTAAAGTACATGAAGCCAAGCCTATATTAAGAAAGCACCCTATGCTTGCACTTCATGTAGCGCCTCAGTTCTGGCTAAGCTAGCTGACAACCAACTGTCAACCATGCTCAATTCTTGTTATAGTAACTCTAAGGCCAGGCTGAAACAAGGCTGTTTGTAGCCCAGTTTTGTCCACCACATCAATAGGGGCTGCAGAGACGAAACAGAATCAGACACTTGATTAAGTGTCTTAAGCCTATGGGCTTGGCTTCATTAGTCCCTGAACTTATTTTTTTCATAACTTCAGCATTCAAAAGAAGATGTTTTGTTTTAAAATCAAAACTGCATAAAGCAAACTTTGGACTAACTTTTTAGGGACAAGCAAGCTTAATTCTGTATTTGAAGCAGAAGGCAGGGAAGGGTAACTGGTTCTGAAGGCATACCACTTAATCTATAAGGTGCTAGCGCCTGCCTTGCCTTCTGCCTGGGTTTTTAGATTCAGACTAATATGGCTAGCTACCTCTTTCTCTCCAATATTTGGAGAAAATGATTAACTTACTTGACCCTGAAAAGCTAGTACTGTACAAAGAAATGTTTGCTTTATGTTGTGGCTTTTTTTTTTTTTTTTGTTCCTCACAACAAATTGTTCATTCTTGATTTTTATCCTACTTTTAACTGACCTTGTGAGAGAGATGGTTCAAATTAACATCTTTCCTTTTAATGTGTGTGGTGTGTTTGTTTTTTAACTGGTGCAGTACCACAGTAGTGTGCAAAGCTACTGTCTGAAGATCAGTTGCTTGCTATTTCAACTTGTATCAGACTGCTAATTAAACTCTCATGTGAAGATAATGTTTCTAGTGCCATTTTAGACAAATTGGCACAAGTCTGAACAATATATAGGGGAAATAACTTGATAAAGTGTCTGATCCTGTTGGGTGCCAACATCCCCTATTGATGGGGTGACACAAAGATGGCCTGCAAACAGTCTTGTTTCAGCCTGGCCTTAGAGTTGCTATACCAAGAATTGAGCTTGGTTTATCGTTGTCAGCTAGCTTAGCCAGAGCTGAGAAGCTATGTGAAGTACAAACATAAGGTGCTTTGTTACTGCGTAATGGTTCCTAGTGGCTTTCAGTTAATGCAAAACTTGTAGCTACAGTTGACAAGGAACAAGCATGAGAAGACTGTAGGTTGTACAGCATCAACACACATGACATGTCCACATCCATCTACAGGGAAAACCTAATGCTGCATAATCCCAAGTCTCTCTATGCATTTTCTTCTGTGCCACTAGAGGCTGGCTGGCTGGCTCCCTCCCTCCCTCCTTCCCTAATGGCACAGACCCAACCTTACCTTACTTGGAGTTGAGCGTTTCAACAATCCAACAAGATGGGTACCAGAAACATGCTTTAATTCTTGATGCATCTTCCTTGCAGTAGAGCAACTCTAACCTTGCATCTGTTGTCAGGCTTCACTGGGTGTAGACTATAACTGCTGTTGCAGGGGGGACCCTGATTATTTTTCTGAGCAGAATAAGAGTAGTGGAATTTAGTTGTCTTATTTCTAGTTAAGTTATCCACCCCCAAAGAAAGTTGCAGAAATATTTAGGCAAAAAAACAGTCCAACTGTGCTTCTCTGGGTGCCAGTGGGTGCATTGACACATGCACTGGAGTTTATTGCTCTAGGCTACTAGCATATCATGCTGGAATTTACTGCTCCTGGGCACTGCATTTGAACGTGTGCCTGAGACTGCAGCATCTTGAGCTGGTTCAGAGCAGCCCCAGCTGGCAGGGGCCTGGGGGTGTCAGCCTGCCCCCCTGGGGATGCTCCTACCCAGTTCAGTATGCTGTAGAAAGCCTGATTGGGGCACAAGGGTGCTCCATTGTGGAGTTAGCCACCAGGCTGCCCTGTACTGAAGCATCCTCATGTCCCAGCCAGCCCCATCAGCATCTAGATGTTTATTGTTGCTCACTAAAGAACTCTGCCACAGAAAAGTACTTGTATTTATAAGTACTAACCTGTGGCAGAGTTAATTAGTTTCTTGTGGCCTAATAGTCACATGTGTAGTTGTTGAGACTTTTTTTTACTCTGGAACTGATCATGCAGCTCCACAATAAACGTCTTGTGTAGAGGCACCCAGTGACTCTCATTCTCTGGCTCTTACACGCGCATTTTTCTGAAGATCAGCAATACTTGACACCACTCAATCAAGCTTAAGTCTGTTGACTTCAGGACCCACAACTCTCTTGAGGACATAATCTATTCTGAATTTAGCTACATTGGATATTGCTGTATTCTTACTAGGTTACTTTTCAGTATTAATCAGAGCAAGTGGCTGAACTGTGTACCTGACAGATTCACAATGTGCATCTTCTTTTTGAGATCTAGTACATTATTACTGATGCACTTTGTAGCGGCTGAAGATTGACTCGCTATTCTGAAATAGATAGTTCAACATATCATCTCTGCTTCTTGATGGAAAATACAGAGCATTGCAGATTGAAAGGTAGGAGCATACATGTACCACAAAATGCATATTGTTGTTCTTGGTGGAGCATGATGCATTGAAACGAGGTCTTAATGGAAACTCAGTCTTAATTCTAATGACAGTTGCTTTTTACGAAGCCTTACCATTTTGTACATCTGAGAGTCGAGGGTAAGCATGAGCTATTTATTTATGTTCTATTTATGTGTAGTATTCTGTTTGGTTGTGGTAGCAAAACAGC
>NW_017729025.1:126685269-126686523 GCF_001723915.1 Gavialis gangeticus
GAAAATACAGAGCATTGCAGATTGAAAGGTAGGAGCATACATGTACCACAAAATGCATATTGTTGTTCTTGGTGGAGCATGATGCATTGAAACGAGGTCTTAATGGAAACTCAGTCTTAATTCTAATGACAGTTGCTTTTTACGAAGCCTTACCATTTTGTACATCTGAGAGTCGAGGGTAAGCATGAGCTATTTATTTATGTTCTATTTATGTGTAGTATTCTGTTTGGTTGTGGTAGCAAAAAAGCTGCTTTTTTTTTTTTTTTAAGCTAGTGTGATGACTTTTTCTCCCAAATGCACTGACTTGAATATATAAATCACCTTATTGCATGCTGTGCGGGGGGAGAGGAGACTGCAGATATAAGTTGGTAGGATCCAAGACTCTTGGACTACTTATCTATTCTCCTCCCTTCTCCTTGCTCCCTGTTAAACTTCTAGTCATTTTCCACTTATTTGGAGCAAGCAGCAATTGCTTCCTCTTCCTTACAGAGAGATTCAATTTTAAGGGTAAGTTGATTGATTGTTTACCTCTTTGCAATTTTGAAAAAACTTAGCAAGTGACAAAATCCAAATTTCACCCTTTTAATCTAATCAGCAGCTATTAGAAGGCACCGCACTCAGCCAGAAACGGGCAGTAACTCCTAAGATGGTGTTGACACAGAGTGCTGCCAGGGCCCCTGCCCAGGGGGCACAGCCTTCCCGGGGCTTGTCTGAGGCCTCCACCCAGACAGAGCCCACGGAGGGGCTGGTGTCCCCCCATCCCCTAGCCTGCGGGAGTTGGCCAGCAAGGCCTGGGGGGGCAGAGATTGGGGACCCCCACACCTGTCCTGCAGGTACCCACCTTAGGGCCCTGGAGGCACAGGTGAGGGAGCTCCAGGAGGAGGTTAGCAGGCTGAGGGGAATCAGGGAGGCAGAGGAGGAAATTGACAGCTATTTTCTTTCCCTGCAGGGTTATGCACCCAAGGAAGAAGCACCTCAGGAAGTGCCCTCCACTTCTGAGTGGTAGACGGTCACCTCCTGAACCAGGGCTGCTTGTACCATAGCAGTACCAGTTCCTCCAGTCTGGCTGGAGAACAGGTGCAAGGCCCTGGCAACTCTGGTGAAGGAGAGGAGGAAACCGGGGAGGAGGCAACTCCACACTCTCCACGTCCCGAGCAGGCTGAAGGTGATAAGCAGGCCAGGAGGAGAAAGTGTCGCGTGATACTCGTAGGCGACTCCATCCTGAGAGGTACAGAGGGCTCCATCTGTCGCCAG
>NW_017729025.1:126689624-126691244 GCF_001723915.1 Gavialis gangeticus
TAGGCTAGATATCGGGAGGCGCTGCTTCACTGTCAGGGTGGCTAGGATCTGGAACCAACTTCCGAGAGAAGTGGTGCTGGCCCCTACCCTGGGGGTCTTTAAGAGGAAGCTAGATGAACACCTTGCTGGGGCCGTTTGACCCCAGGACTCTTTCCTGCCATGGCAGGGGGTCAGACTAAATCATCTACTCAGGTCCCTTCCGACCCTAGAAACTGTGAAACTATGCAGTTGCATGGTACTAAGTGTTTTTTAACATGTTTTTTGTTGTTGGTTTTTTTTCCCTAGTCTTAATCAAGTCTTCTGTCTTTTAAAAGGCTGTTTTGAGTGAATGTTGTTCAATTCTTTCCTATTTAGCACCTTCCAAAAGTGTAATGAGTAAAAGTTTAAATTGTGTGTGTGTGTATGTTCCACTTCATCTGGTTCCTCTGTGCTACAATTTATAAACACATCCTGTTTGTTTTTAACCTGTTATACCTGCTACTCGGGGACCTGTCTGTTTCTGTTCATAGAACTTGTTCTAAAACCCATCTGTCTTCAATATTACCTAATCAAAAGCACCAGCAGTGCCAACTGTGGTGGCTCTTGTGGTGTATACATCTGCCCACTCTAACACCCTATACTCATTTTGCAGCTGCCAGCATGCATTTCAACACCAACATTTGCATGCAAGGAATAGTTGTGTGTTCTGTGACTGATTACAGGAAAAAATCAACAGTACTCAGTTCTTAAAAGGGAAGTTGTTGAATTTATTTGAATTCAGTAAATGTTGCAGGCATAAGGATAGAACATAGCGACCTTCAAAAATTATCCAAGCTTGACTGTTGAGCCTAGTCCAACATTCCTTTTTCTTTATCTGGCTGTAACACTGAAATTTAACACAGAACCCATTTACATGCTAAGTTTTGACTTGAATTTAATCTAAAGCCCTTGTTCAAATATCTGATTACTGAAAAGGTTCTATTGAAGTAATGGTAAATAGAGAAAATGCATTATCAGTAGTGAACAATGGTCAGGCTGCTTTCCGTAGGCAAACAAAACAAAATAGTAAAACATTTACTCGTACTGCAAAAGCATACTAAAGTGACAGTCTTATTTAGTTGTTTTAAAACTGTTCTCTATTCTTGTCTGCAGCCTTAAACAATGAAAGGCGTATGTATATCAAGACAGACAAGGTTATTTCGGTAAATATGATGTCTTTTATTAGTCCAACTAAATAGTTGGAAAAATTCTTTGCAAGCTATCAGGTATAAACACCCTTCTTCCAGCAAAGGGAGGCTGAGATGGGGGGTGGAAAATCCTCACCTTTTGCAGAATGTCAGACATTCTGGTCATAACTGGGCAAAACTTCCTTCCCTATACAGGCATACCTCGGAGATATTGCGGGTTCGGTTCCAGATCACCGCAATAAAGCAAATATCGCAATAAAGCGAGTCGCACAAATTTTTTGGTTTCCCAGTGCATATAAAAGTTATGTTTACACTATACTGTAGTCTATTAAGTGTGCAATAGCATTATGTCTAAAAAAAAAGTACATACCTTAATTAAAAAATACTTTATTGCTAAAAAATGCTAACCATCATCTGAGCCTTCAGCGAGTCGTAATCTTTTTGCTGGTGGAGG
>NW_017729025.1:126691775-126700723 GCF_001723915.1 Gavialis gangeticus
ACATGCCTTCCTCACTAAGCTTAATCATTTCTAGCTTTTGATTTAAAGTGAGAGATGTGCGACTCTTCCTTTCACTTGAACACTTAGAGGCCATTGTAGGGTTATTAATTGGCCTAATTTCAATATTGTTGTGTCTCAGGGAATAGGGAGGCCCGAGGAGAGGGAGAGAGACAGGGGAACGGCCGGTTGGTGGAGCAGTCAGAACACGCACAACATTTATCGATTTTAAGTTGGCCGTCTTATATGGGCGCGGTTCATGGCGCCCCAAAACAATTACAATAGTAATGTCAAAGATCACAGATCACCATAACAAATATAACAATAATAATGAAAAAGTTTAAAATATTGCAAGAATTACCAAAATGTGACAGAGACACGAAGTGAGCAAATGCTGTTGGAAAAATGGTGCCGATAGACTTGCTCAATGCAGGGTTGCAACAAACCTTCAATTTGTAAAAAACGCAATATCTGCGAAGTGCAATAAAACAAGGTATGCCTGTATTTCCCTTTTAAAATCCCTCTGACCAGCTCTTCAGGATACTCTGAGAAGCTGGGGCACCAGCTGTTGTTCATTTAATACTTATGTGCAGGTGCTTTTTGTAAGCATAAAGTGTCACTCTTTTTGAAAGGGTGAAGCCAAACCACAGCTTTATGTTTAAAGGCAGAACTCCAGCATGTCACTCTGTTTTCTGGCATGCTTGTGCTTTGTCATGAGAAGTACAGGGGAAACGCACGTGCACACACACCACCCCTAGTACATGTTTGTTACGTTATAAAGATACTTCTGTATAAAATAAGGCAGAAAATTTACTTCCTCTTTATAAGTACGTGTGAGTTGGGTTTTTTGTTTTGTTTTTGTTTTTTTCCTTTTATCTTTAGAAGTCCACATTTTGCTTGTAACTGAGCTACAGAGTTAATTTGATGTTAAAAAAAAAAAAAAAAAAGGCAAAAAACCCTCCAACATTAAAATATATATATAAACACAGGACAGATACTCTACCATAAAGTGAACAGTTTTATAAAACAGCCTTGATGTACATATCTTTCATGTTTTTTGGGAGTGTTGATTGTAGCTGTGTTGGTCTAAGGACATAGGCAGACAAGGTTCTTTGAATAAAAGTGATATCTTTTATTAAACCAACTAAATAGTTGGGGAAAAATAATTTTGTTTTTGTTTGTTTGTTTTTTTGCCAGCTTTTGGATACAAACACCCTTCTTAAGGCAGAGGGAGACTCTCTTTATGATATACTTGATTCCAAGATGAAGGGCATTTCCCTTCCCCCCGCCCCCCCAAAATTCAGAAGCGTGTGGCAGGGGTGCGGATTACAAAGTCTTGTCTTAGTGTCAGATAATTCCAACTGGAAGCTGTGGGCAGCAGTGGTGCAGAGCCTGGCTCAGCCAGGGACAGCAACAGCCATGTACAGATTCCTTTGTCCAGTGGCTGCTCCCTGTAAGTGAAGGAGACAGGCAGGGAGCAGATGCTGGAAGAGTAGTCTGTATGCCTGTTGCTGCTGACCTGGGCTTCCAGCTGGAGTTGTTGTCAGCTGATGCAGGCACTAGGGGAGCTGCACAGTCACTCCTGCCCTATGAAGCAAAAAATAATTGTGACAGTGCACAAATATTCCTCCTCCTAGTCCACTCCCAGCCACTGGGGCAGATGGGGTAGGGAAGGAGGAATCTGCATGCTGCCAGAGCTTCTCTCTGTGGTGTGAGGCAGGAGGAGCTCTGAGGCTTCCCCTCTGCCTCTATCAGCTGGGAGTTGGACAGCTCCAGCTGGGCTGTGGGGGAGCAACTGTGCAGGTAGCTCAGCTCAGCCAGGGACAGCAGCAGTGTACAGGTTCCTTCTTCCAGCATCTGCTCCTTGCCAGGGAGGGGGATAGGAGAGGGGAGCCAAGCAGGGAGCAGACATGAGAAGGAAGAACTGTGCACCATTGGAGTCCCTGGCTAAGCCAGGCTGCTTGCACAGCTGCTTCCTGCAAGGCTGGGTAGGAATGGATGGAGCAGCACTGGGATTCCACCTGTGCCTGGATCTGCTAAGGACAGCAGAAAGGGGAGGGGGGCCTCGAGGCCGGCTCCCCATGCCCCTGCTGTCCCTACCGCTTGCTCTGCTGCCTCTGGTTTCCTGCTGTAGCAGTGTGGGAGACAAATTTACAACAACCCTCCAATAACTAGATTCTAGATGTGAAAAATTGTAACAATTTTTTCTAATTTTCCACATTTAGAATCTAATTATTGGAGCGTTGTCTTAAATTTGAAATGGTCTTGGGTTTAGGTAAATACTAGAGGTGCATCAGTATTGGTTGCCTATCAGATTGGCACCAACTTTTAAAAGGGAATTTTACATTATCGGCTTTTTTCCTCCATTGTAGCTGATAATGTTCTCTGATTTGATTAATTATGCCTTTTGGCTGGGGCCCCTGGATGCCTGGGTTCCTTCCCATGAGCCAGGATGATCCTAGATACACCTCCATCCCCTCACCAGTGGGTCGGGCTAAAGTGGAGCACCTGCTGTGGTGTCCCAGGCACTGGTGCAGTGTGGGCTGGGGCCATGGCAAATGCCGTAGAAGGTGCTGGATGCTGCAGATTTGACTGGGGTGGGGAGGGGCGGGTGAAGCTGAGCTGCCTGGCCTGGCCCAGCCTAGCATGACTCGGTCCTCAGTGCCTGGGCTCTGCGTCCCAGGGCCCTGGGGCAAAACCTGGCTGGGGCAGCTGTTCTCCAACGGGGTATGCAGCAGGGTCCTTCTCCCAATGAGGAGTCTCACGTAGAGCCCACCCATCCCTAGGTAGCCTCAGGCTCAGGGAGCTGCTTGCAGGCTGGGGCTGAAGGGCAGGGGCTGCCACTGGCATGGGTCACTCTTACATGTGCTCTGGGAGAGTGTGTGTGTGTGTGTGGGGGGGGGGGCGTGTTTTAAACAGAGCAGCTCTGAGAGATGCTTTAATTAAAGTGCCACCATGTCTCCTGTATCAGCATCAGGTGGTGTGGGTGCTTGAAGCTTTTCAAATGAGTTTTAAATTCATTACTAGATTTTGGTTATTGGATCAGTATCAGCCAATGTGGCTGGTTAATAATTGGCTATTGCAGGGGTTTTCAACCTTTTTTTGAGCAGTACCCCCAGCAGCTGGTTGAGGAGGGGGGGAAGGGTGGTGGCTGCTGCACATGTAGTGGCTGCATGGTGTAGTGGCGGCCACCATGTGCAAGCTTCTCCCCATGTGTCCAGCTGTTTGGGCAGCACCTGTTTGTCCTGCAGAGGGGCACCGCTGCCCTCCCCCTGCCCCAGCCCTGCTCCTGTGGGGTGGCAGCGCTCCGTCCCTACCTGCCCATACGCCTTCGGACCTTTCAAAGTACCCCCAGGGGTATGCGTACTCCTGGTTGACAACCCCTGGGCTACTGGTATCAGCTGAGTCTTTATTGGTGCACCTCTATAAACCCACTATTCTTACAAAGCCCTAATATACTCAATTTTTCTTAGCTGATTAGGGTGGCTGGCGGGAAAAGCAAACTTGCTTCAGCTGCATAACCCAATCTGAGATCCAGATAAAAACAATGGACTTGGCCCAAGAGGCCTTTTCCTGTCCTGACTTCTGTGGTCAGAGGATTTCTGCTGACTAGAGGAATTCCCTAAATTGCCACTTATTAGGGGCTGTGGTTGGATCTCTGTTACTGTAACTGGTTAAATGAAGAGTTGATGTTTTCTAAAATGTTGACTTTGTGTCCTTAACAGAAAGTTCCTTCTGGTTTTGTTTTTTGGTTGTTGTTGGGTTGGTTTTTTGGTTTTGTTTTTGGGTTTTTTTGGTTCACAAATCAATGGATATTGATACGGTAATTGGATCTAGTGCTGAAAAAGTCAAGGCAACCTTTGCATAAATAATCAGAAGCCAGAAATGTTAGGGGCAAATCAGCTTTTCAAAAGATTGTATAATGGCGTCTACTCAAAAGTACAGCAGCAGTTGCTTCCTGAGGTAAGTCTTTGCCCCCACAGGGCTGCTCTACAGACCAGACTGGACCCCTGTGCCAGCAGTGCATGCCAGCACTGGACCTGGACACACTGAGCAGTGGGGCATGTGCTATAGGAGGGGCTGCTGCCTGGCTCTGCCTGCTGCCTCTGGTGCAAGGGCCCTGATGCACAGATGCTGAACCACCCTGTGTCTGGGTCCAAGGTGGTTTGCCTTGAGCATTCCTGGGGGCAACCGTTCTTCTGGCGTGGCTTAGTACCCGCGGAGGTGTGGGGGCTTCAAGCTCACTTTATGGAAATGGGAGGCTCCCCCCTCTCGTTTCTGTGGCCATAGGACTGACCGCAGGCGAAGCTTGGGGGCATCTGAACCCCAAATCTCTGGGCTTGGGCCTGTACGTAGCATGCCCACCAAAAGATGTTGGAAATATCTGAAGCCTCTGGTGGGGGGTGGAGGATGTTTTCTGGCTGTAGGGCCACTTTATGGTTCTGGACTGCCTCAGATTTTAACTTGATTTTGGTTGGGGTTCTTTAAAAACAAAACGAAACAAAACCCCACAACGCCCCCCCTCCCCGCCCCAGTCTCCTGTGTGGTATGCGTGTCCCAGTCCGGGGCTTGTGGCCCATGGGGTGCAGGCTGCCCTGCAGCCATACTCGGTGGGCCCGGCCCAAGGGGTCTCATGCAGGAGCTGTCTTTAGGGGCCGCGAGCCGCTTGCTACGCGCGGGCCTGGCACCCGTACCCCGCGCAGCTGGGGGCCGAGCCCGAGTGTCTTAGTGCCTGGCCCTGCCCCGCCCTGAGCGCCGCGCGCCGGCCAGTGGCACAGCCGAGCTCAGACTGAGGTGGGACTGCGCAGCCCCGCCTGCCTCGGCGCTGCGTCTGCGCAGGGGCGGGGCGGGCTCTCGCGGGTTGCTGGCTGCTGCAGTGCTGCTCCGGCCCGACCCGGCGCTGCATCGCGGCCGCCGACCGGGTAGGTGCTGAGTCGGGGAAGGGGCGGGGGGATTGGACGGCGGGGACGAGCTAGCCACACGCATGCAGCTTGGTGCCCCCGGCCCCTTGCTCCAGCAGCGCCCCCTGGCCCCAGCCCCGGAGAGAGCCGGGCTGCAGGGGCCTGGACCAAGCCGCGCGCGGGAGGCGCCAGTTGTGCAGGACCAGGGCGGGCGAGCCACACACGCGTATTCTTCGCCGTGAACTGCAGCCCTGCCAGGGGGTGTTTGAAGAGGGCCACCCCGCTCCTCCCTAGCCTTTTCAGCAATGAGGCAGACGTCGGCCCTGCTTCCAGAGCGGCACAGCCGAGTCAGGGGCCTGCCTGCCTGCCTGTGTTTCGGGGAGCGTGGGTCGGATTCAGGGTTGACGTCACGCCGCTGGGTGACCCCGGCGGGGGGTGCAAAGCGACGGGCTCCTTTGGGAGTGAGCGCATGGAAGGGGTTCTGCGGGACAGAAGGTGCCACCGGCGGGTTTGGAAGAGGCATCGTTGAGATCTGGTTGCCAGGGCCCACCAGCTGTGTTCGTGAAGCCTCCTGGCAGACGGGAGCCACCAGCAAGACAGATGGTTGCGAATGAGGGAACTCGACCAGCAAGTGTGGCCACTTGCCTTGCTGCTGAGAAGGCTGGTGATTAAACGGGTAGCCCTTCTTCAGCACCCAGTTGTACTAATGCAGTCAGTGGTTTAATAAACACTTCTGTTGGGGGGGGGGGGATTGCACAGCCTTGCAATAACAGTCCCTGGCCTTCTGTTTTGTAGGCACCGGCTGGTGAGTGTCTGTAGCATAGGCCCGATGGGCTATTGTGAAAGAATCTAGGAAAGCTGGAGCTTGTAGTTATGTTGCACTGATGTACTGTGTGACCCCGAGGCATTCTGTGCCTCTTCTCTATTCATAAATGCTTCCCCTACTCTCACGTATTGGATGGTTAAAATGCATTAATGGTTATGACCTGTCTGGCTACTAGTCAGAAAAGATATATATGTATAAATATAAAGAAAGGATAAACAGACAGATGCTAATGCACTAAACTGGCTCTTTCAAAAGAAATAGCAGTGGGATTTTAGGGGGAACTCCCATTATGAGACCAGCTGGAGCTAATGGTTCCAATATTTTTTGGGCCAGCAGACTGCTAGCAGGCCTGAAAATACTTTGCTGGTCACCATGCACTCTTAAAATTGAATATAATATTGAGTTATCTTTGACTCAGGGCAGACCACAGTTTAGGAGATTCTGATATAATCTACTGAATGTATAAAATTTTATACTGTGGCTTTTATTCCACCAGAAGTTAAACTGAATATTGTATTTGTTGTTTCTCTCCTCCTTGTGTAATGGGACATATCTGATCCATTGTAGCCTTTTTGAAGCACCTATCAATTATAAGTACCTTCTAGATCAGGGGTGTCAGTTTGTCCTGCCTCCTCCCAAAGAAGATCCTGTCTGGGGAATCCTCACAGGCTGGATCTAGATGTGGTGGCAGTGCGGATTAGTACAGCTGTTATTTGCCCCCTGCTGCTGACACATGTATGATGGGGCTCTGTGCCCTGGATTTAGAAGGCAGGCCCCATTCCTGAATTTCCAGCCCTGTGGCCCCCATGACATGATGTGGCTTTGTGGGCTGGATTTGGCACACCTCTTCTCGTGGCTTTATTAGACATCCTCCTGGTTGTTGCAGTGTTTGAAATCCTTCATTCCCTAGAGCTAAGATGCAGTGTTGCTCATCTTTCCACTCCTGGCACATTTTAGTATCTTGCCTTTTTCTAGCTTACATGCTGGGGACATGGTGGCTCTGGCACTTGATTTGGGGCTGGGGTTTCTACTATAGTCGTGACTTTGTTAGTGGTGTGTCAGCCGTGGGGACTAGCACTAGCTGCAGCCCTGTGAGTTAGAGAAGTCTGAACAGGGCTTTCTGGAATCATACCTGTACCAACCAGCACAAGGGCATGTTGATGTGGGCACTCTTTTTTGATGTGCTTGCCCTGAATATGGGTGCTGAATGATTCAAAAGATGGGAAATGAGATGCAGAGTTAGTCGTTGTTTTGAGTTTAGATGGAGAATGGCTGGTGCATGGTGTGAGGAAAAAGGGAATTAAGCCTTTTATCTCTTGGGCAAGGGTGTCAAATTAACACTACCTCTCCTCCAGCCATATCTGGACAACAGGGCTGGATCGTTGAAGGCTAGATCCAGAAGCAGTGGCAGGATGAGGTGTGGCCACAGGGGTTACATGGCTGTTGCTTGATGCACTGCCCCCTTCCTGCCTGCTGCCAACACACATCCCCAGTGGGGTTCTGTACACCGGATTTCAGTGGTGGGCTCTGACCCTGTTTGCCTTTCCCTGAATTATTGGTGCCTCTGGAAGGCCATATGACACAGCTCTTCAGGCTGGATCCAGCCTGCAGGCTGTAGATTTGACACCCTTGCTCTCAGTTGTAAATTCTGAATTTGGGGAAGGATGATCTTGTAATTAAGATACTCTAGTGGGGTTCTGCTTCTGGCCCGTCTATAGATGTGGCAAAGTCATTAAGGACATGGCTACATTGTGAACTGAAGATGTGAGTCTTGCATGTTTGGGTATATTTGTGATGGATATAATTTAGCTATCGGGGATTAATTGCAGCATGGCAACCCAGTTTAGTCACCAAACCATACGTACCTAGGGTCCACAGAGGCTTGACCTCTGATTTCTAGCTTACCCTGAACCCTGTAGTACCATGTCTTCACTCCTATGAGCATCTGTGGTAGCTAGGTTAGAGCTGCCAATACTGCAAATTCTGTTTTTGTTTTGCTGCCAAATCTTGACAAATGTGAATTGTCAAGGTTTCTGGGATAAGAACTGTCTCCTGATCTATCTAAGGCTAAGTACAATATCTAGCACAGTGGAGCCCTTCAGGCACAACTGTGTTACCAAATGTAAGTTCATACGTTTGTTGTTGAGTTCTCTGTGTCCTCCCTACATTAAGGTAATATAAGTAGGCTCAGTCTCTTAATGGCTGTATAAAAATGTAAACCAACTTCTTATAAATTCCTTGGTATCACTTGTTCTTGGTGCATGCTCATCCATACAGGCTTTGGGCTCCTGGTTGCCTTTAATAATCTTGGCATGCTTCTGGATCCGTTTTTCTGCTGGCAGCTTCGCTTTTCCATGTTTTGCAGCCAGCAATATTAAGTGCAAAATGTAAGTTTGTTTTTTTTCTTTTTAAGTTTATCTAAAGGATATTTGTGAGATGGGAAGTCAGGAAGATGCTGGATACTTGATTTTTAGAGATATTATATATTTCTAATACTGTACTGTGTTTCCAGCTTCCCTTAACCCACTTTATTGGTCATAACTTTAACAGAAATTTACTGTTTCTTAGCATGTTTTTAAATTGAATATATGTAAATTACATCTTTCAGAAGGGAAAAAAAAATCTGTGTGAAATGGTCTTTGTTGTCCCCTTCAACAATTTCAACTATTTTTGTAGAGTACTTAGTGACATAATACTATACTGAAAAATCCCACATCTAATAAACACCTTGGCTGTAGATATTACAGTGCATTTTACTTTTATTGTATGTAATTAACATTCCTAACTTTTTGTGGATGAATCGTAGCTCTTACAAGGAAGTAAATTTTAGGGGCCAGATTCTACATTGGTTTCTCTCCCCCACTTCCTTCTTGGTTTAACTGGCTTCCTATTGATTACACCGGGGGGGGCGGTATTAATAAGCAACTGCAGAAATTAATTTTAGATCTAGAACACATTATGAGCAAAGCACTTTATTGTACTTCTTAAGAGGAAGCATGTATAATATTAAGGTTAAACACTTCTAACTTTGTCATTGTTTTTATAAAAAAAAAAAAAATTATACATGTCTCTAAAAAGTCATACCTATGTGACCAACCTGAAAAGAACAAAGGAGATTTGTTTTCCTCTTATCTATGCATGTTTTAGTGAGAAGCAGTACCTGTTCTTATCATAGAAGTAGGGTCGGAAGGGACCTTATAGATCTTCAGGTCTGACCCCCCCCC
>NW_017729025.1:126701137-126705922 GCF_001723915.1 Gavialis gangeticus
AATGAAACCATGCTGGTTGCCCTTGAGCATCATCCCGGAAGCCGGCCCATCACAGATGTGCTCCTTGAGGATCTTCTCAAAGAATTTCCCTAGGATTGATGTATGACTGACAGGCCTATAGTTGCCCAGGTCCTCTCTCTCTTCCCTTTTTTGAAGATGGGGACCACATTAGCTATCTTCCAATCATCTGGCACATGGCCTGAGCACCACGAGCGCTCGTAAAGCCATGCCAAGAGCCCTGCAATAACCCCAGCTAGCTCCCTCAATACCCTGGGGTGGAGAGCATCTTTGAGATCTTGTTTGGAATAAACATATATTAGTGGGAAGCTACCTCAAGTATTTTGGGGGCTTTTTTAGAGTTAAAAAGAAAAAAGGAAAAAACAATCTGTAGAAATGATACAATGTCTGATGACGCACCTATAACCAAATAAGGAATTCTGCTTGTTTTGTTTGTTCTGCAACATCAAAAAATGTTTTAGATTTATTTCCTTTCTGTTCTGTGTTGTTTTTGTTTTGGTTTTTTTTTTTTTTGAGGGAAGGGCGAGAAAGCATTGAAAATGTCGTCTCAGGATCCTGACAAGCCACATACAAGTGAAGGAAAATCGAACGATTCAGCAGGTACACGAGGGGACAGTTTGGACAACCCAGATCAATCCATTAGAAAAAGGATACGACAAAGTACCCCAAGTCCAAACAGAGACAACATGCCAAAATGTAAGTAAATCTTTTATTAAAAGAAGTGGGATTTATATTTTCTTCCTTTTATAACAAAAAAAAATACATTTCCCTTGCTTCCTGTTTCCTATACAAGGCGCACTATATACTGTGCAGAAATATATATATTTTTCCCTTTTCTGGGGTCTTCTAGGTTGTGAGGCAACGCATAGGCAGCTTGAGTAAGGCTGTTGTCTGTTAAAGTAGGTTTCCTTGTGCTGTTCTTTCTACTCTGCATTGAATCAGGCCTCTGGTTTCAGAAGGTCTTCATTTGTTCCTGAAGCAGGTTGGTATTACAGTTATAAATAGGAAATATATTCCAGAAATTAAAGTTGTTATGGGAAAATTGAAAATTCTTTTGTTGCCATGTTATAGTTTTGCTATCTCTTCTCTAAATTTCTCCCCAAAGTAATTGCCATCCACCTCCTCCTGAAGAATAGTTGTTCCTTAGTTCACCGTTTATAATTATTGGGCCAAATCCTGGAATCTTTATTCAGCATTGTGCAAAACTGTCTTTGAGTAAGATTTTTTGCATGAAGAAGGACTTTAGGATTTGGCTGTTTGTCACGTTCTAAAGAATTATTTTTCTTCGCTGTGCATTTGAAATCTGTATTGCAGAGAGCAGGGATTTGAACTTAGGCTCTACTCGACATCCTGTCCAGTTACTGTGTGGTAAGGAAAACAGTTTTTAGTGTTTTTAGCAGTCCCTTCTATTGCTTATTGGGATCAACATTCAGAATTCTTGCGTGAAGGAAATGGTTGTGGAGTTTTGTTGGCTTTTGAGGGAGAATGTAAGTTCTGTTGTGGACAGGGTGAGGTCTACTGGAGTCTCCTATGAATATTTAAAATGGTATCTTTAGAATATTATAGGTTCAGTGCTTGACCACTCTGAGTCAGAAAGTTCCTCCTAATTGCCAACCTGAATTTTCCCTTGCTGCAGCTTGAGGCCATTGCTCCTAGTCCTGTCCCCTGTAACCACAGAGAAAAGCCCAGTCTCTTCCCTCTCTCTAATGGTTCATCACTTATTTGAAAACTATTATCAAATTCCCCCTTGGTCTTCTCTTCTCTGGGTTAAATAACCCTAGCTCGTTCAGTCTTTCCTTGTAAGTACTGCTTCCTAGGCACATAATCATTTTTGTTGCTCTACATTGGACTCTCCAATCTGTCCATATCCTTCTTGAAGAGTGAGGCTGAGAACTGGACACAGTACTTTAGGTGAGGCCTCACCAGTATTAAATAGAGCAGAAGATCCACGTCACTTGATTTACAAATGTCACTTCTGTTAATACAGCTCAGGTTGCCTCTTTTTTGCAACAAGAGCACCCTGTTGGTTCATATTCAGTTTCTGATCTATCATAACCCCCATGCCGTTCTTTGCAGTAGTGCAGTCTATCCAGTGATTCCCTAGTCTGTATTTGTGAATGTCATTATTCTGTCCCAAATGCAGGACTTCATATTTGTTCTTGCTGAATCTCATCTAATTGACTGTAGACCAGTTTTCCAATTAATCCAGGTCATTCTAGATCCTAGCCCTGCCCTCCAGTGTGTCTGCAACTCCACCCAGGTTGGCGTCATCTGCAGATTTGCTAAATGTGCCTTCAGTCCCATCATCCAAGCCATTCATGAAGGTGTTTAAATAGTACTAGACTGAGGACAACCCTGGGGAGCCAGTATCCCCACAAGCATGTTGACAACATCTGTTGTAAACTTGTTTGTTGAAAGGTTGTTGGCAATAGGGTCACAAGGTCTGCTCGTGCTGAAAGACAAACCAGAAAGGAAAGGGGGAGAAAAATGCAAGATACTTAGTTGAAAATATTACTTGCATGTCTTAAGTATTTGCAGGATCAAATCCCAACATAGTGTGTTATGTATATGGTACTTACATGATCCAGTTCATTTGAGCTTTCTGGACTGTTATACTATAGCGTTTGTTTTATAAATGGATGGATTTCTCTGCAAAAAATCAAACTTTCAAGATGCAAAGATATCTTTAACTCCTGCTGTTGAAGTTAATGTAAACTAATCATTTTCAATTGTGGTACTACAGGAAAGTGATATGCAGGTTGGCAGACTGTTGTGTTGTGTTAGAAGTTTGCTTTTAGCGTCTTATCTTCCCACTTTGGTATTTTTCCTTTTTAAGGTAGGATCTAGGTAAGGTGCAGCTGTTACCAGCAAGTCCCCAGCTAAATGGAAAAGTATAAAATGTCCTTTGGGATTCTTTTTTGTGTATAGATAAATGAAGCAGTTACCTCAGAAAATGTAGCCCTTCCCGTGGTTTTTGTGGATGGTCTCTTGAACCACTGATTACAACATTTTATAAGTAGTTCTGTTTTTAAAATAGTGTGCACTATTTGTTGAGTGTTGATGGTGTTCGTGGTGCTATACCAAACAGCGCAGGCACTTCATGTGGAACTTATGCTTATACTAATGGGACGAATGCTCTAAGTTGGAGGTTCCCAACCTCTGAGCCACAGCCAGGAGGATTGACTGCTGCACCTAAAGTCCAGAAATGATCAGCCTACTGTGGACTGGCAGCCAACCCTTTTTTAGACTCAGCATAACAAAGAGTTGGCTGCTAGTCTGCAGTATGCTGGTCACTTCCGGTCCATGGTCTAAAAACGTTGGGAACTGCTGCTCTAAGTCAGAGGACCTTGGAGTCTAAGGTCTGGGCAAGGTGCCTGGTAGGAAGTGCAGTTTTGTGTTGCATCATGTGTAGGAGCACTGACTATAGGTGTGTACAAGTAAGGTGCTAGACAATTTTCTGCAGTGAGTAGTAGTAAGTCTTGCGTCCCTTGCTTTGTCAAGAATGCCAGGTAAAAAATGGACCAGGACTGACAAGTGTGTCTGCAGAGGTATGGGTTTAAGTGCATTCTTCAGAATACAGAACTGATGCTTAGCTATGCTCTCCCTTCTTAACCTTGGCTACTACCATTGTTAGGCAGAAATAATTTGGCAGCCAAACGAGCACTCTCGTTAAAATGTAAGTGCACATTTGTCTCTTACACTCGCCACTTGAACCTTTCAACATTCCTCACAGGAATTGTGCAAGATTACACTCTAAGCAATATGACCCAAGCATATAGGGTGCTGGTGAAGTTGAAGAGATGCTTACAACAAAATGGAGCTTATAGTTCTTAACTAAATGAATAAACAGCACTTTTTGTGTGTGGCAGATTAGTGGTGAAAGCTTTTTTTTTGACACTGAAAAGGCACTTCGTTAAAAGTTGCTGCTGATATGAACCTAGCCAAATCAGCCTGCTGGCCTATCCGAAACGAATCTATTCATGTACTGTTTGAGTGGATGAAGAGGGTTTTATTCAGATTTGGAAGCACACTGTCTTTTTTGCTGTAGGATTTTTTGCCAAGAGGATAATCAGAGAGACAGGATTATCACAAGTTCAATGAGAGGAAGCAGTTAGGGCTTGCTTTTTCCTTTTTTCTTTCTCCTTTTTGCTTTCCTTCAGTACAGATGGACTCAGAGAAATCTTGCCAGGCCTGTTATCTTCTGATGGCATAATGATCTGGCCTCCTTTCTATCAAAGTACCACACCAGAAAAGTGCTTTTCTTTTTGTTTTTAACAGGAGCTTGCAGAAATAACTTATTGTGAGGCATGTCCCGTTCTTCTGTTGCAAGTATTGTCATCACTACTTCTGCAAGCACAACTTAAGGATTTTGCTCCTAAGGAACTTTCTGTCTCCATTGCAGTGTGTCAAAATTATGCTTCATTGATCTGTGTTAATTGTACCATCAGGCTTCATAGTTTCATAGTTTCTAGGGTTGGAAGGGACCTGAGTAGATCATCTAGTCTGACCCCCTGCCATGGCAGGAAAGAGTACTGGGGTCAAACGACCCCAGCAAGGTGTTCATCTAACCTCCTCTTAAAGACCCCCAAGGTAGGGGCCAGCACCACTTCTCTTGGAAGTTGGTTCCAGACCCTAGCTGCCCTGACCATGAAGTAGCGCCTCCTGATATCTAGCCTAAATCTACCCTCTACCAGCTTGTGACCGTTATATTCCTGGTCACTCCTGGCAGTGCTTGGGGGAACAGGGACTTCCCCAGTGCCTGCTGAT
>NW_017729025.1:126706036-126707755 GCF_001723915.1 Gavialis gangeticus
TAGAAGGCCTTCCGAAAGTCCAGGAAGACTATGTCCACTGCTACCCCTGCATCTAAGGATTTGGTGATCTGATCATAGAAGGCCACCAGGTTGGTCTGACAGGACCTGCCACTAATGAACCTGTGTTGGTTGCCCCTAAGCATGAAATCGCCTGCTGGCCCATCATGGATGTGTGCCAGCATAATTTTCTCAAACAACTTGCCTAGGATCGAAGTAAGACTAACTGGCCTATAGTTTCCCTATAGGCCTATAGGCTCTTCCTCTATCTTTTCTTACTGTTGCTTGCTGCTAACACAGTGGCACTTCCTGCATCACAGCAATGTCAGCAGCAGCCTAGGATGGCATGTTATCCAGCCCAGTGGTTTTCAACCTTTTTCATTTGTTGGACCCCTTTGGAAATTTTGAATGGAGGTGTGGCCCCTTTGAATTGTAAGTCTGGGTATTCCCATACTTAGTGATCATAGTAATCTTTCATGGACCCCTTAAATATAGTCTGCGGGCTCCCTGGGGTCTGTGGACCAGAGATTGAAAACCACTGATCTAACCTAAATTAGGGCAACTTAGGTTCTCAGTATATTCAGGGAGCTGATGCATTTTTCTGATTTGCCACTGGACCAGCCAGTGACCTTTTCACTTTCCAATTTCTCCACCAGCAGGCTTCCTTTCCCTACCTAAAGGCCAGACCTGACTTTCATTCTATAGGGTGCAGGTATGCCACCTCCTCCCTTTCATTTTTCTGCTGCATAACAGAGTGGTACTTGTACTACGGTTTCATGCTGTTTGCTATGAACTGTTTCTTGTTGTGATTTATTTAGATTTGAATGGAAAGAGCCTTTCGGCATCAGCACCATGTTTAAGTCTCAAGGTCAGTGTGGCAGGGCACTGTGTGTGCCTGCCACTTTAAGGACCTGGGGCTGGCAGTTTCCAGGTGCCTAATGAGGGCAGCCATTTTAGGCTCAGGGCTGCCTATATAAACAAGGCAGTCTGGCTGCTGGAGGGCAGGCAACAACATCACCTGGCCTGAGGGCTGCTGAGTTTCATCTGGAGGTAAGGGAGGAGCTGTAGGTGATGGTAGGAAGCTCCTGGTCCTGGGTACAACTGGAAACTACACCCTGCTGGGAGTGCGTGGCCTGATGGGGCTCCCAGTGCCATGGGAGCCCCCAGGAAATGCCAGGCCAGTGATCACCTCAGTGAAAGGCGGGTTGGGGCTTCTTAACCCCTAGCCCTCACCTTAGGGTGGGTTGCGTACACCGGAGGTAGTTGTGGGGGTGCATGCCCCAAGGAGGAGAGTTGGAGGCCAGGTGTGGCCAGGGCCGCCTGAGCCCTGTGGGGGTTTGAGGCCCCAAAGAGGAGAGTTGGAGCCAGGCACGGCTACGGCCACCTGAGCCCACCTTTGGAGGGAAGCCCCGAGACCCCAAGTAAAGGGGGCGTTACGAGCAGTGTGGAGCCCCCAGTGTGGGGGGGGGCAGCGTGTGGAGCCCTGTGAAGGGAGAGAGGGCTCAGCCAGAGAGAGAGAGAGAGCTGAGTCCTGACCCCAGTAAGTCCTCCAATGTGGGGAGGCAGAGTGTGGGTTGAATATAACACTGGTAGTAGCACCACGACCTGATGCCCAGGGGGGAAGTGAGAGTCCCCTGTGAGACCCTGAGGCACCAGTTGGGGTGTGAGGTAACCCCTGCTCCCCACATCCGTGGAGGAGGACCCAGAGAGGGGGACCCCAGA
>NW_017729025.1:126712755-126723301 GCF_001723915.1 Gavialis gangeticus
GCTGCTGAGTTTCATCTGGAGGTAAGGGAGGAGCTGTAGGTGATGGTAGGAAGCTCCTGGTCCTGGGTACAACTGGAAACTACACCCTGCTGGGAGTGCGTGGCCTGATGGGGCTCCCAGTGCCATGGGAGCCCCCAGGAAATGCCAGGCCAGTGATCACCTCAGTGAAAGGCGGGTTGGGGCTTCTTAACCCCTAGCCCTCACCTTAGGGTGGGTTGCGTACACCGGAGGTAGTTGTGGGGGTGCATGCCCCAAGGAGGAGAGTTGGAGGCCAGGTGTGGCCAGGGCCGCCTGAGCCCTGTGGGGGTTTGAGGCCCCAAAGAGGAGAGTTGGAGCCAGGCACGGCTACGGCCACCTGAGCCCACCTTTGGAGGGAAGCCCCGAGACCCCAAGTAAAGGGGGCGTTACGAGCAGTGTGGAGCCCCCAGTGTGGGGGGGGGCAGCGTGTGGAGCCCTGTGAAGGGAGAGAGGGCTCAGCCAGAGAGAGAGAGAGAGCTGAGTCCTGACCCCAGTAAGTCCTCCAATGTGGGGAGGCAGAGTGTGGGTTGAATATAACACTGGTAGTAGCACCACGACCTGATGCCCAGGGGGGAAGTGAGAGTCCCCTGTGAGACCCTGAGGCACCAGTTGGGGTGTGAGGTAACCCCTGCTCCCCACATCCGTGGAGGAGGACCCAGAGAGGGGGACCCCAGAATAAGAGTATGGGTCATACATCAAGGCCTGCCAGAGCTTCCCCTGACTGGGTCAGGACCAGGACCAGGACCAGGAGGGTCAGAAGGGCAAGGAGGCCAACCGGAGGGATGCCCAAGAGCCAGGGGCCTGGGGTCCCGACTGGCCGGGATGTGGGCCGGGGCTAGTGTGAGCTGAAGGTCCCAGTGAGGGGACCGCACCCAAAGGGGAACCAGTGGCAGGAAGAGATATGGCCCGGTATGATGGCGGCAGAGTCTACCTGAAGGGAGGAACTCAGGTGGGGGTCCTACAGCAGGATTCTGGGGCCCATCGTGAGGGACTGGCACGTATGAGAACATCATGATGTCATCTGCGAGGCTTGGGTTGTGGTGTAGGGGAGGAATGGAGCTGCAGATGGCGCCCTCTAGCAGCGGGGCAGTAAATGGACAGCCTCCCGCCTAATTACATCTATTAATTAATCAGTTGAGACCAAGGTATGGTGGGGGAGAAGGCAGGCAGTTTGCCCAAGAACAGGTGGGCAGGCTACGTGGAGATAGGCCCCGGTAGGCCCCCTGTTAGTCATTATTAAGTTAGGAATGGCAAGACTCTGGTTTCAGGAAAGAAGGGGGAAAGAACTTGATGTAAGAGTAGAAATAAAGGAGTTGGCCATGATTTTGTTATTTCTTAGTATTGTTTATGCTAGATTGCTTTATAGATGAGCTCACTGCCCCGAGGAGTGTACAGTCCATATGAATTTGTACACATGATAATTGGGGAATGAGGTACAATAGTAATCTCCAGGAATGAGCAGTGAGGTGGCATATGCATCTTGTTGGCTCCATTTTACTGTGTTTCTTCATATAGCACATTCCCCCAAATAAGATGCATATCTTATTTGGCAGAATGCAGAAGGACTCTTCCTATTAACCAAACTGTTAAGAATCATTTTACTCAGTTAAGATGCACACGTCAACTTTCGATTACTAGTTTTAGAGGGGAAAAGGTGTGGGGTATAAAAATAATTAAGTTATTTACCTTTTTTAAAATAATGCTTTCCCCACTTCCTTATGGGAAGGACTTGACTCTGTAGTCCTAAAAGAGGTTTGCTACTGTAAGAATGGGTCCGAGACAGTCTGGAGGAACACATAAGTAAACAAGTACTGAAATCAGAGGAGGATCCAGACCAGGGGCTGAGGCTGTACAAGAGGATCAGAACTAGAGTCAAAGCCTTACATGTGCACTTTACTGCAGCACTGACTAATTAGCTCCACAGTGAAGTATCATCTACACATGAGTTCATATCAGGTTGCATAAATAAACTAACTCTGATGTACAATAGTACTAAAACAAGTACTATCCTACAGCAGAGTAGTTGCATGTAACAAAAGGTGCATGTAGATGGTGACTGGGCCTGCCTGGGGCATGAGGGTATTACAGTGTAGAAATATTGCTAGCCAGCTAGCCTTGCACTGTAGCACCCTTGTGCCCCAGCCAGCCCCTCCACAGCACATCTGAGCTGGGTTAGAGCAGCCCTGGGCTGGCACACTGGACACCTCCCCCCGGGCTGCCTGATATTCAGGGCTGCTCTGCCCCAGCTCAGCGTGCTGTGGTCCTGGATGCACGTGTAAATGCTACACCCAGAAGTAATAAATTCTGGCACAAACTGTGCCAGAATTTATTGCTACAAGCTAAGTGCACATGTAGATGCACCCAGTAAGTATTATTCATATCCATAGGCTGGCAGTGTCAGAAGTCAGGATCTAGGGAATCCAGAACACTAACAAATATGGTAAGCAGGAGCAGAGAACCAAGCAGAAGCCAGGCTGCAGAGGAACAAATACAGTTGGTTTAGGTTGTGAAGCATAGAGCAGCCAAAGCCCAAATGCAGGGCCTGGGCCTACTCTGCAGTCAGTGACCCTTGTAACTGGTGCTACTCCAAAATGAGTTGGCCCTATTAAAGGTGCAGATTTATCTTCTAACCATTTCTAGAGAAGGACTGGAAGCAGCAGAATTTGGAGGCGTGTTAGGGTGTAGAGCGTCAGCTGGTGACTTCTGGAGCACAACATTGCTGGGGATGTGGTCCTTAGAAGTGGCAATGATAGATCTAAGACTGGGGATCCTCAGCTGGGAAAGCTGAGCAAATCTAAGGCTGGGGATCCTCAGGTGGGAAAGTCCGCTGGTTCTGCTGCTCTTTGTATTATCAAGCAAGTGAATGGGGAGGCCATAAATGATGGGGCTTATAATCTTGGCCCTTAACTTCTCAAGATTAAATATCTGTTACTTAATTTATGTTACAGCTAGTCCCCCTCGGTTTGTATCAGCAGAAGAACTGATGGAAACAGCAAAAGGAGTTACCAACATGGCACTGGCACATGAAATTGTAGTCAATGGAGACTTTCGAATTAAACCAACTGAATTACCAGAAGGCAGGTAAGGTGGTGACTGATGGAAATTACTGTCTGTCTTTCACTCATCTGCACATGAAGAGTAGAATATGCAGAGTCCTTTGGGGAAATAATGTTATGATAAGAATCATTTAATCTGTCTTGGCTTTTCTCTATTCTTTCATTCTAGCACTACGGTTTCCTTACTTCTGTATTTCTTTGACTCTCAGATGTGATTCTTTGGTGCTATTAGAATAAATTATTGTTTCTGGGGGTATAAGTCACTGGATCTTACTGCATACTTGCATGTATTTGATACAGGCACCATCTTCAGATAGTGCCGTCATTCTCACTGTCACACCCACCCCCCCAACCCTTCTTTGCCCAAGCACAGCAGACAGATCTCTTTAGATAGCCTGGACCAGTAGGTGACAAAGTATTCCAGAAATATTCAGTATTGGAACCTTTTACAAGAAGGCAGTGGATGGCCCACTATCAGTACAATATAGCATCTTGTCTCTGTGGAGGCCCCTCAGTCCTGATTTAGGGCATGGACATGTCTCCCCCAAGTGGAGGACTTCCTGATCTCCTGTGGTGTTGATAATTGGGGCACCCTCCCCAGAATTCAAGTCACTTCAGACTGAAACAAACAGTCATAGGAAACATTTCAATTTCCTTACCCACATATAGCTTTATTGTCTCCCTAGAGAGGCAGTCCTCCCTCCTCTCCCTGTGCTTGTATTCTAGGAGTTCTTATTGAGGGTTGTGGACACACAAGATACTAAGGCAACATTAATTTCCATGTGTTTTCCTGGATTATTCTATAGACAGGACGGTTCTTCAGGAAATCAGTTATGGACCTTTAGTGCATGCTGCTTACTTGTTGCTATGTCTAAATGATTCGAAGGAATTGGGCCCCATGCCCAATTTACACCTGTCTTGCACTGGGATCACTTATTGTCCCCAGGGATCTAGGAAAAAAAACAGTAACAGTTTGAAGGGATGAACCCCAGGAAACAGGGGTCCAGAAAACCTGGACCTCTTTGGCAGACAAGCCTTTCCCTCAGTCTCTCTTCATTTCTACATCGTGAATTAGCAAGTGAGGATTATGGAACAGCTTCCTGGCATAGTAGAGGGCAGTATCACTTCTCCTCCTTTCCAGCTTCTCAAGGGTGTGGAGAGCAACTGAAAGAGAAGAACTAAAGGTGTCAATGAATGAATAAGACCTCCTCCAGGTCTGTGGCTGCAGCTATTAATTGTGCTCTGAGCTTCCTGGCTGCAGCTGTCCTGCATTCCTAGGGAACTCAGAGTAACCACTCTCTTGGCCATTTAAGGGAAATGTAGCAGAAGTCTTCTCAGGAACACAGGTAAAGGGTTTCTGCTCTTTATTTCAAAGAACCCATGTCTTTATCCTGTCTTAGACCTGAAGAACCTGATCAAGATGTAATGTCAACTCAGATTCAGTATGGTAATATTTGCCTCCCATATTCCATCTCTATAAATCCAGGCTCTCAAACTGCAGGATTTGTCCTTCCATGTCTCAGTCCAGTCTGCTCATAGGAAGCCATGTTTCTTGGGCTCTATCACATGGGAAGTCTGCTTAAAACAACAGTGCAGCCTTTGGTTAGGATGATATCACCCCCAGATTAACATTAGTCTTCAACACAATGTCCTTCCCCAAATGGCAATATCATAATTTTTTTAAATTCAGATATCCTCACAGCCACCAGTTTCTGCATATGCCCTGTCATGGCACAAAAATGTTGTCTCTTGGAAGCTCGTGGAATACACTATTCACAGTCTGATTTTTCGAAATGACTTGGGCTTCCATTACCTGGTCTAGGAGAAGGATCCAAGGAAATGATTTATAAAGCCTCCGCTAAGGACAATGCGGTATTGAGAAATCCATGCAAAATTCAGCGTGAAGGGGGTGTCTGGGTTTCATTTGAACCAGCTGATGATCTTCTTTGTCATCTCTTTCCCATAAGCCAGTGGTCACCACCAGCCAGTCGATCTTAATCAGCTGGTCGATCGTGGAACCTCTGACAGTTGATCTCAGTCTGTTGGAGGCTCCACGACTGGAAGAAGCAGGATGCATGTGGCTGGGCTGGGCTGGGCTGAGCCCTGCCTGCTGCTGCCCAGGCCGGGCTGGGTGAGTGGGGTCAGAACCCAGGCAGCTTGTCTGGGAGGCAGGGCAGAAGCTGGGGGATGGGGGCGGAGGGGGGCAGGGCAGGGGCACCCTTTACTTACAAAAAGTGATCTTCATTATAAAAAGGTTGGAGACCACTGCCCTAAGCTTCCGTGAAGGATTATGTTCTATTGTGTGCTGTTTTGTTCTGTGTTGATGGTATTCAATCTGTCCCTGTGCCTCTTCATGGCACTAGGGTGCCCCTCTTCAGGCCAGGTTATTTCCTTACAGTGACTGAATGGGAACTCATTGCATTGTTTTATGCCACCAGATGACATGCATGCCATGCATGTTGACTGTGAAGGCTTTCTGCTAGAGCTCCAGCAGCATTTTTGTTCTGCCTCCAGAACATCCATATTTGAAAGATGCAAGGCAGCTGCATAGATGTTTTAAAACTTTGTGAGGCGTTAGGCTTTGAAATCTGATGCCAGATTTGGAAGAGTAGAGCTCCGGTTTGTGTTCAACTGATCCAGCTGGTACTCGTCCTTACCTCCCCAAAGGGTAGAGTGCTTGCCAGGTATCTGTAGTAGAATTCATGCTGACTAAAAGTACTAAATGGTTCTTCAGTATATTGTATGTCCATCCCATGACCATGTCTTCATCCCTGCTTTGTGTTCTTAGCTAATAGACATTTTGAATCATGTGAGGTCATGGCTGCTCTAGCCTTTTATACCCTTAAATGGAAGCATGAGGAGATACGGTCTGTGTGCATGAGCAAATTCTGACAATGGCTCAACGGGCTAGAATAGCTATAGAGTAAATAACTGTATTTTTTTCATTTTCAGGCATTGCTTGAGCTTTCATGGTTAGTGGAATGAGAACCGCAAGCTTTTCTATGCTGCTTGCATAAAATAGTATTTTCATTTCCTCAAGAATGTGTCAGCTTCAGATTTGATGCAAGTTGGTGCAATGCTGCTGAAGTAAAATTAACTAAATAAAAAAATTAAAAGTAGGAATTAGTGATTGAACTGATGAAGTTATTTCAGAGTTCACAGCAACTTTGAATTTGGCTCTCCAGCTCAAATCTTTAATGCTCAAGTGTATGGAAAAACCGTGACTTGTGCTCTTTGCTATGAGGCAAATTCCTCATGAGTAATACATTCTGCATTAAACCTTTTGAATTTTACTCAGGGGACTTGTATCACTTCTAGGACATTTAGTTAAGTACTGCTACAAAACACTGACATTGTTCATAGGAATCTGAGGAGACAAATTATAACTTGATTATTATCTTCCCTTTACTGGGTTACTTTTAGAATTATCCTTCACCACTTGCTTTGAAAGATTTTGTATTTGTAAATTTCTTTGTATGTATGTTTCTGTCATGTTAGTCATTGTAAATCCATTTTCTAGGGGGTTTTTTGGTTTGCTTGTTGTTGGGTTTTTTTGTTAGTCTGCTTCCTGATTAAAATGGCAAGGGTTCTTCTCTAAACATTGCTAATTTATATATAGCATTCTTTAAAAATGTTAACTGTGATTGCAAATTCAAGTATTAGCTTCTAATATTGTGTTTACTAACAGCTTGGAGAAAAAAGTGAGAGAGATTGTACACAAAGCCTTTTGGGATTGTCTGGAAGCCCAGTTAAATGAAGATCCACCAACGTATGATCATTCAATTAAACTTCTGGGGGAGGTAAAAGAGGTAGGATGATATATGTAGGGTAACCATATTATTTTTTTAGGAAATCCTGGACATTGCTGCCCCCTTCCCCCCTCCCCTGGCCAATCCTCATCCCCGACAGGAGGAGCAATGGCCAGCCCAGCCTGCTGTCCTCCCTGACCCCCAGCTGCTGCTCAGGAGGGTGCCAAAATACAAGTTTACATGGGGCACCACACATGCACGCAAAAGCAGCCCATGCTTGTAGCAGCACTTCCCCCACCCTGGCTGATCCTCACCCCAGGCAAGAGTAGCAGTGCCCAGGCCAGTCTGCTCCCTGCCTCCACCTGCTGCGCAGAAGAAGGTGGGCCAGGCAGGGTGACACAGAACATTAGTTTCCATTTTCACCAAACTAAGAAATCTGGTCCTGGCCAAACTGAGACTTACAGTTATTCTAATGTTATGGCACAAATATTTCTGTAAATTATGACACAAATGGATACAAATATGCAAACAATGCTTACTTATAAAGTATCCTGTTAATGCTACAGTTGTAATATATTGATGTAAAATGAGTACAGTGACAGTGTAGATAATAATCTTTTACCTGTGGACTGTATGCATCTGCCTGGGGAAGAAACAGTCAGATATGAGAGCCAAACATACCAAGCAGCATAGGAGATGAAAGTAAGGTTGCTTCAACGTTAACTTCATAGTTGAATAATGGGTTGGTATTGTTACCATATTTACTCATGTACATATGCACCTTTCCCCAAAAAATCAGCCCCATAGAACTGAGGTGCATGTATTAAGTTGGGAAGCTGACTTTCTGCCCAGGATAGAAGCACTTGGCTTTGATTCCAGTCTCACTGTGCAGCTGTTGCATTACTTTTCAGGCAGCTCAGGGAGTCAGTTTACTTAATAGTTCTTTGTTCATCATTCCAGAGCAGGAGTGGACAATTATTTGGACTGGAGGGCCATTTAACAAGTTTTGGTGAGCTGTTGAGGGCTGCACACATACAATTAATGGTGTTTAACAACAGCTCTACTTAAAAATTGTTATGGCATTTATAGCATAAACAAAGAAAACTTTGTTTTCTGCACATCACCATATTTCCCTACACAATCCCAGAAATAAGTTCCCAAATTACCTCACACAATTACCAGTTTTCCACACAGAAAAGCTCATATTGCCACACATTTTCTGAAAAAGTTCCTAAATTACCACTCAATATTCCAAATGTATTTTCATAAACAGTTCCCAAGTCACCACAGACAATTGCATTGCCACAGTTTTCACACAACACCCCCTGCACCCTCACCCTCTGGGCTGCCTCGCTGCTGACCCTGGTGCAGGCTGCGCTGCACTACCTGCTATGGAGTGAGGCTGGGTGGTGCTGGGCATGCTGGGAGCACCATGTCCACCACCACTTGGAGTGCAATGTGACTGCTGCAGGCTCCCCAAGAGCAGTGAATCTGCATGGGCGTAGGGCAAGCAGTGGGGCCAAGGGTAGGCAGTGCGGACCAGTGTCCCATCAGCACCAGCTCCATGGAGGAGCAGCTTGTGTCTGCCTACTGGTCAGCTGCAGCCCCCAGTCCTTGAGAGTGTTCGGGAAGGGATGCATGAGGCAGGGCTGCCACTCATTTCCCTGTGGGACACTTCTGGGATGCTTTGCCACTCTGTCCATGCACAAAAGGCCCCTGGGCACATGCTGCTCTTCACACTGCTGATACAGACTGCCCCTGAAGTGCTGCTGCCCTCCTCTGGGCAAGCGTGAGCATCAGGCCCTGCTGCCCTCCAGTGGACAAGTGCAGGCATAAGGGACACATGTGGCAGTGGTTCTCCATCTTTCATGATGTTTCCACACTTGATCAAAATAACTCTTGTTAACATGTTAATGAACATGATACAAGTATATGCAAAACTTATCTACAGGCCGGATAGAATCTCTTGGTGAGCTGGATACGGCCCATGGGCCATATTTTACCCACCCTTGCTCCAGAAGTATTAACAATTGTCTCTCCTTTTTAATGGTCTTGATGTTCCCCTAATCAAGCTAACCTTTCTTAGGTTAATTCTGCTGTCTTCTAACTGGTCCTTACCCTCTCTTACTATTTCACAGCCTTGGAGGTTCTTTAATTCTTTTCAAAATCTTAAATCTACTTAATGGAGACCAGTCTTCAGTAATAGCTGGTGTTTCAGCTCTAGTTGAGCAGGAAAGGGAGGGTAAGTCAGCTGAAGAGTATACTTTGTCCCTGCTCTATGCAGCCATGAATCTAGAAAAACCTTCTCCTCATCCTGCTTTGCAAAAAAAGTGCTCGTTATATTCTGGGACATGCTGTATGTGAGAGAATGCAATAATTATGCAACATCTAGAGGATGCAGTCAAAGACTGGCATAATGTGTGTGCATGTCCTCAACCCCAAAAGATGATCCTTTCCCAAAGAACCTACAATCTAAGGAGCAAGGGTGTCCAGCTCCTTCGGCTCCACAGACTGGATTTGGACCTCTGGCAGTAGAATAGTTGTTTGTTAGTGTCTGTCTTGTGGCTCTGGAACCTAGGGGGTGAATGCTGTTGCTCTCCTTTCCCCAGCCTCTGATTTTAGTCTCCAACAGTGACCAAAGACCCCAAATCTGGCAGCAGGCAAGGGAATGAGAGAATGAGCAATGGCGATTTTTCACTGCTGGATTCTAGAACCACACTAACAAGCCACCTGGGCTGCAGTTTAACCACTCACAGGGTGGAGGGAAATTGAGGTTTAGAAAAGATACTGTGTGATTTATGCTTAGAAAAATAAATTGCCATGTGCCACACGCATCCAGTGTGGAACTAGCTTCTAGTCCAGAAAATTACTTAACTTTTTTCTATGATGAAAAAATGTTTGATATGAAAAAACTAATATAGTGGTAATTGTTTTCTTTCAGACTCTTCTCTCTTTCTTACTGCCTGGTCATTCTAGATTAAGAAATCAGATTACTGAAGTTCTTGATTTGGACCTGATAAAGCAAGAAGCAGAAAATGGAGCCCTAGACATTTCTAAACTGGCATCATTCATCATTCAAATGATGGGGACCCTCTGTGCTCCAGCTAGAGATGAGGAAATTAAGAAACTAAAAGACATTCATGAAATTGTTCCATTGTTCAGGTGTGGAAATAACTTTTATGAATCATGCTGTGAATCACTTCAATTATTTCAGACTTGCACATGAGCCTTTTGTTAGAGAGCAAAATATTTCCTGTATATGCTAGTGGCATATACAGCCTGTTAACACAAATACCGTTCTACAATTTTTAGAAGTGGCATGGTGGGGTAGCTGGGGGAGGGGGTGGAATAGTTATGGATTGGAAATTACAGTAGCCAGTAGTAAGGACCCTTTAGATACTGGTGAACTGAAGAGTTTTGTTAAATTCTGTCTCATCAGAAACTACTTTTTTTTCCCTTGTATTGGGAGATTACCCTTAAAGTAAAAGAAGATTTCCTCATCAATTAACAAAGAATCAGAAGAAGGGCACACGGAAGTGCTTTGGGTTAGAATACAAGGCAGTCGAGGGGAAAGAGACTTAACAGTGGGGGTCTACTACAGACCTCCCAACCAAGGGGAAATGCTCGACCAGGAATTCTTAGGCCAGCTCACGGAGGCACTGAAGTCTAAGGATGTGGTAGTCCTGGGGGACCTGAACTTCCTGGACATCTGCTGGGAAGAGC